>NC_041214.2:104697305-104746210 GCF_002837175.3 Physeter macrocephalus | reverse complement strand
AACACAGAGGTGCACTAGCCTCTGGGCATATTTATTAATTTATTTAAAATAGTAATCAATCTTCAACGTAAAATACTGCCAACCATTTGTGCTTGAAGTTTATTAGATATTTGCAATAGGCTGGAGCTATTTGGCATTGCCAAGTAAAGATATACTTTTTAATTTGTTGGTTAGGCAACTGCTTCTTTATAATAGTTTATTTGCGATGATTAATCATTTGAGACCTGCCTGTAGACACAAGGCACTGCATTATAAATCACGTCTTATTTTCATTCATAGAGAATGAAATGATGTTCATTTTTTTTGGACATGATTTATCATTTGCAGGTTGTATCTGCTATCTGTGTGGGCTAGGAAAAATGGATGGATTGTCTTATTAAAAATTCTTCACCTTTTGCTATTATATTCTCTGTATAGCCAGAGAAAAACCATGAGCAGGGACTATTCCATATCCCAATATTAAGCTGTAGTGAATTACCAATGGAAAGAAAGGTTATGGATGAGTTTCTTTGTTATCAGATAAGCGAAATACATGCCAGCATCTGGATTTTCAAATCATTTCATACAGGTATCATTTGATCTGGGTTTTTTTTTTTAACGGTACCTACTTACTATTTACATATACTGTCTTCTTTTAGAAGCATGGGAGTAATATAGGTGTTCTGCCTTGAGATAAGAGTTATTTTTCCTTTGATGCAATTCCTTCCAGCTCTCAGTGATATGTAATCTCAAAGTTAAAACATTTGCTGCTGTTTTATGAAAGGCCACTCTCACTGCCTGAAATGTTCTTCTGTCCCCAACCTGCTATTGTGAAAGCTGGTCACCAGGGCCATTGTCACTGTTTGGTGACAATGGTAGGTTGTCTACTGTAATCCTAATAGGATTATTCAGATGAGGCTATAAGGAAAGTTAATCAAACATCAAGAGCAAATAGTATTCAGAGCTTTAGGACCAGACTTGCATTACAATCCTAGCACTGACAGTTACTGTCTATGTGTCTTTTGACAGTTTACCTCTCTAGCTTGCAAATTCCTTATGTGCACAATGGGGATTTTAAAAAATGCATCTCATAGGGTTGTCCTGAGGGTTAAATGAGCACTGGCATAAAGAAAAGCTTTCAGAATTGTTATTTATTGCTGATATTACACATAAGGTTAGGGAAAATACTTTAATTTGGGGCTTCCCTGGTGGCGCAGTGGTTGGGAGTCCGCCTGCCGATGCAGGGGACGCGGGTTCGTGCCCCGGTCCGGGAGGATACCGCGTGCCGCCCAGCGGCTGGGCCCGTGAGCCATGGCCGCTGGGCCTGCGCGTCCGGAGCCTGCGCTCCGCGGCGGGAGAGGCCGCAGCCGTGAGAGGCCCGCGTACGGCAAAAAAAAAAAACTACTTTAATCTGTCTGAATCTCAGACTTATCTGTAAAGTGGAAAATAATAATATTTCTGCAGAATTTCCCTTGGTTTTTGATATAATGCATGTAAAACAGCACAGTATTTGGATGTAATAGGTGATCAATCATTTTATTGCATCTGCCAAGCTGAGTCTACGATATTTCTCTGGCCTCTTATTTTTTAATCATCACTGTCAATTAATATTTATTTAGTAAACAGAGTGTTAGGGGTATGTTCAGAGTGATATTCTTGGCAAATAAACAGGAAGTACAATGTATAGATTAGAGCACAGATAATCTAGGTTCTGATCCCAGCTCTGCCATTTACTAGTCTTGTGACCTTCAGCAAATTATATAACCAATCTGTGCCTCAGATTCCTTATCCATAAAGTGGGAATGCTGTAGTGCCTATCTGGTTGAATTGTTGTGAGAATTAAATGAATGAATATATACAATGCACTTCAAGTAGTACCTGACACACAACAAGTGCTAAATAAGTATTTGCTATTATCGTTCCCCAAAAGAGGGTCCAAAACACATCTTTTCAAATTCATACACACATATGCATACACACTTGCATTTACTCACTTACTTGCCTATCTACCTTGGCTGGTCAAGGCTGAATAAGAGCATGCAATAATTTACCCAATATTGAATTTAGCTGAGAGATTAGTTTTGAACTATGTGTAAAGTAGATTCTAACAAGGCAAATTATTTCCTTATTATAGGGAAAATGAGTATGACCTTGAAGACACACCAATTTATGGTAACTTAGATAATGTGGTCCCAGGTAAGTTTTATTTTTCCAGAAATTAAATTTCTTTATAAATCAATTACCCCACTTAATTCCACAAAGAATTTGAGGTAGCTTATTTTTTGTCACAGTCACATTTAAATGTTCCAATGGTAACCATAAATTCAGTATTTTTAGCTTATCATTTAGCATATATTTCCAAAGCTGCATATCATAAATCATATTGCAACATTCAGTGTAAATCAACATCCTGTTTTTCTATATTCTCTTTATTTTACTCTAGTAGTAATGAGACTAACGGAAGACCCTATTACCATGAATTTTGACACACACAGAATTCTATGAAATAAAGTTATTTCTAGAACAGTAAATGACCCAGGAAAACAGTGCTTTATGCTCTGTATATAAAAGCAAATCTACAGTGAATAATTTGGAACAAAGAAGACGTTCTCTGGTTTCCCTTGTTTTAACTGGTTCTCTTAAAGTAGAGAACCTAGGTTTACACTGATGACAAGCAGGGAAAGAGAAGCACCAAACCATCACTGAGTGGGTTATACATTTTTTTGTTCTTTTGTAACAAGTACTCTTCAATTCCCAGCATCCCTTATTACTTGAAATATCCCAACCACCCCAAAAATAAAATGCCCCTAAATACCTCAAAACAAACAGCTGTGATCTAATTCCAGAGCTCTGATGAGAGAAACTGGTGAGAGTAACACTAGCATTTAACGCTATCCTTGCCCTGTAAGAAGTTCACTTAATTCATGACAGGAGACTTGTGGGTTAATTCCTGTTGATCTCTGAGTCTCGAACACAGAGATTTCCAGTAATGGGCTAAATTTATCTGAATCTCTATATATCAAAACAGTATGAAATCTCCTAAAGTTACACACATGAGAATTTTATAGGAGTCAAGAATTTATTTAATTTTTGTCTTTCCCCCCATTGTAAAGTGTCCTCTAAGCTCTGCACTCTGAGGAATCAGAAACTATTTTTCAGGAGTAGACTATTAAAAATAATTTTCCTTCCCATTTCCCCTTGCAGAATTTTGGTGCCCACCTGTAATATCTGAGGACTTAATTTCTTATGTATTCTGGTGGCTCAAAGCCCACCATATCTGCAGTCTCCATGTCTAATGAGCACAGGTGTCACTCCTACAGGTTCTGATTTAGTAGTTCCATGATAGAGCTCAGGAACCTGCTATTTAACAAGCCTTCCAGGTGATTCTAATGCATGTTTTCCATGATCCATGCTTTGAGAAACATCACCCTATAGGCCAGTTCTCTGCATTGCTTTTCAGAAAGGGTTGAATGATTTTGAAGTACCTTGTATTATAGTAAACATATATTTTTATCTATGGGGTCAAACTGGTGCAATCCACATCTCTGCCAGGTTACTCACCGTCCTACAAGTCATTAACTCTCCTTCTTCTCCCTTTTAAATAGGAGTATCTGGGGAAAGAAAGGTACGGATGATTCAGTAAGCATCCCTACAGGATGAAATAAGTGCAGGTCTGCTGGCTGGTGGACATGGTACAAAAACCCCCAAGTACTTAGTACCAGCATTGTACACCCCAGACCCTCAAAACAGCCTGGCTGAACTGTCCTGTCACTGATTTATGGGACGATAAACATAATCTAAACCCTCTTTTTCAAAAATGGTATGTAAGGTTAAGAAGGCCTCTTGGTAAAATGTCTTACTTATGGAAAAAATTACCAAATCGTAATCATCAATATATGGTGCTCTGTGTTTTATGCCATCTGCACCATTTGTAATCAGGCTTAAAGAGAACACAGACAACCTTTTAACTCGTGGGATCTCAATAACATCTAAATGGTAGTTTAAGTTGAGGCTGTCATGTCCTACAATGGTATAAAAAAATTAATATGATCTAGTCCTTATCCCAAGTGACCTTCTTTTGTCTAATTGTTAATGCTGTAGGGCAACAGACTTCTCCACAGTCTGATCTGCAGAGCAGTTTGTGCTTCCTTACCTCTTTGTTTCTTCACAAAAAAGCCTAGTCAAATGATCCCTGAAGGTTTCACATTTATAGCTAAATGTTGTTTGGGTCATGTATTTTTATTCATGCCAGCATTTTTAATTTTTCCATTGTAAATCTCTTTTCCACTCCCAAGAACCAGTGGATGAAAACTACTATGAACAAATGAAAGCCGGGCCAGAGAGATCTGTGAACAAACTGCAAGAAGACGCCCCACCTTCACAGGTAAGTCTTGTTTTTCATATCAAGGGCCAAGTTCAGCCTAGGTCATAGCACAGCTGCATGTTTCAAGAGCATAAAAGCAGCACATTCTGATAAACATCAGAAGCAGCCTGTTAGAAATTTTGCATTCTGAATCTGTGTCAAATTCTGGAGCCTGAGCTCTAATGAAAAGCTCAAAGGCAAATAAACAGTACTCAGAGCTACACTTAAAGAGTCAAAATTACGTACAACTACAAAGGCAGTAGATTTCAGGGGAAAAGTGGATTCTCTTCCTAAAGAATTAGTTAAGCTTTTCCTTTCAGAGAGAAAAAATTACATGTATCATAGAAATAAATATAAAAGTTGACACATGCAGAATTCTCAGAAGACCTAGATGTCGGGAATTTATGGTGGATGGGGAGAAAGAGACCTTTAGTGAAAAGATAAATTAACTAACTATAAAAGACCATACTTCTGTTTTATTTTTAAAAATGAGTGTAAATTTAATATAAGTCCTATGGCTATGGTCTTATGACAAGAGATTTACACATGGCTTGTATGGAGATAGGCAGGACTAAAGCCTAAGTAGAAACAGAAAAACCCAAGAAGAAATGGGTAGTTTATGTTTTTACTACCACAATCAGTTCAGCATCCTCAGACATAGCATTGCCATTCACGATTCTTATACGTGAAGCTGAAATGCTATAAATTTCAGTTATAATGGTTCTTTCTTCTCCCCTATCTCGTCCCTTTTATTATGTGCTCTTGTGCTATTCCCTAGAAACAGTCATAGGGCCAGCATTTCCTATGCACTTGTTACATGTCAGGCTTGTATTATGTGCTTTATAGGCATATCTTTTTAGATTCCTGTAAGGGAGACAGCACGGTTATTCCCATTTGACAGAGGCTTGCAAAAGATGAAAAACTTAACCTAGAGACTCAGAAACTAAGTGGGGAGACAGAATCCAAACTTATTCCTGCCTAATAGAAAACACTCTCCTCCCAAAGATGGGTCAGAACTTGGAAACTTCCCATTAAGATAGAATTTTTCTTTTTCTTTATATGAATCTCCTAAAAATTCAAATTCTTGAAATTTTTATTAAGAAACCAAGATGTGGTGAGGTTTAAGCAAAATGTAAGGTCGTCCTCTCATGGGCAAATCTGTCATGTGATGTCCAATTAACTGTAAATGTATTTTTTAGATAAAAGATATGAAAAACTGCATGTTATAATATGATCTGCAAAATTCATGGTAATACTCATAATAATAAAGAGAAAACCTCTCAAGAAGGTTAAAATGTAACTACACCACCTGAAATGCAGAGATTCACAGCACCTTAGTTATGAAAGAACTGAGAATTCTGAGTAGAAGTGGTTGTTTAAAACATATAAATTAAACAGGCCAGCTTTATTTGTGCTGCGTCTGGTTTTTACTCAGCTGGAAATTGTGCAAAGCCTTAAAATATCTTTCAAAGTCTGCTTTTTTATAAATTATATATTTAAAGACACTTCTAAGGAGATTAGTCTTCATTCTATTTCACCCTTCATTCTATTTCACAAATTCAATTTCAAAAATTAGAAGTAATCTCTTTGGTTTTTTAAATTAATTTTTATTGGAATATAGTTGATTTACAATGTTGTGTTAGTTTCAGATGTTCAGCAAAGTAAATCAGTTATACATATACATATATCCACTCTTTTTCAGATTCTATTCCCAGATAGGTCATTACAGAGTATTGCGTAGAGTTCCCTGTGTTATACAGTAGGTTCTTATTAGTTATCTATTTTACATATAGTAGTGTGTATATGTCAATCCCAGTCTCCCAGTTTATCCCACCCAGAAGTCATCTCTTCATATTTGCTTCATTCCATTTTATTAGAATGATCATTATCATCAAAAACACTACCCAGTTAGCTACTATGATACATAGTTACTTTGGTCAATTACAAAAGCATAAAGAATCTATAATATAATGCAATAAAGCCTGATGGATAAAGTGTTTGTTGGAAAAGGGAATAAGCTTCTTGCCCTTTGAAAATGATGTGTACAGTTCAGAAGTTGTAATTTCAGTATCTAAGTCTACTATTAACTAGGAAGAGATGATCAGGAAACCTAACGATAAAATGAGTTCATGAGAGTTCCCATGTCTTAAAAAAATTTGAAGGATGCAAGTGTGAACTTGTTTCTCTTCTCTTATCCTCATGTTAAAACCCCTCACCTATTCCTCCTTTCCCTTCTGTGTCAGAAGCAACCTCTCCTCTTTCCAAAGCCAATACTCCTACTTGTGCTCTTGAGTATTTCTCCTATTTCCTTCAAGATCTTGCATATTCAATTGTTTAATTTGTCTCCATTTCTTTCTTTAAATGAATTACTATTAACCTACCAATATACACAAATCTCTGCATTATTTAAAAACAAATAAAACAAAGCTCTACTTCAACCTGTTTTTCTAATTCCTAAACTGGTTTTTACTTTCCTCCATGGTTTCCATTTCTTTTCACAGATACAAATTCTTTTTTCCCTGTCTGTATTTTCCACCCATCTATTCAAGTAAAACAACACTCTGGAAGTCACAAATGACTATTACACGTACATATTGTGGTCCTTTCTCAGGACTCTTGTTCTTTGAACTCTGCAGGACTTGATAAAGTGGACCAGTTGTCGACCAGACATACATTATTTGCTTTCCGTTGTAAGTGCAAAAACCCAATTCAAACCACTTTAGCATAAAAGGGAAATCACTGGATCATGTAACTGGGAGATGAAAGGGTGTCTTTTGGTTTTGAAATGATTGAATATGAGAGCTCTCTCCATTTCTTCTCCCTGCTTCTCTGTTACTGACTTCATTCTCTTCTATTACCAACAGACTCTTCCACTGAGGCTGGGAAAGCCACTGGAGACTCAGATTTTCTTCCTCCCAAATCCAGAAAAAGATATCTTTTCTATTTCTGCATCTGTACCTCAATCCCAAAGATGCCATGTAATTGGCTCTACTGAAGTCACATGTCCACCCTTGGGCCAACTTCTGTTGACAGGAAGATGGGTAGTGTAATTGGTTCTAGCCTGGGTTGCATGCTTAATCCTGTGCTAAGCTTGGAGTACAGCATTGTGATTGATAGGCTCTCCAGGACCAGATAGAAGAGGGAAATTTCCTAAAGGAAAATGGAGAATTTATCAAAGAAAGAGAATAGAACAAAGTGCTGGACAGTCAAAAAAGATATCCACCCCTTTGTGTTACCGAGTGCCTTTTGGTTATTTTTCTAACTTCACTGACATCTTCTCAATCTATCTAGTCAAAGGCAAAGCAGGTCTGAAAAGCATGAGGTGTATTCAGGAAGCAGTGAAATGTCCAGTTTGCTTGAAATAGAGAGTTTATGTAGGGGAGTACTGGGAATCAAAATAGAAAGTGTGGAAGTATAAGCACAGAAAACCTTGAATGCCATGCTATAAAATTCAGATTCTAGGCTAAAATTTTTGAGACATAATGGTAAAATATTGAAGTTATGCCTTAGGAAGATAACTTGAAGACAGTATATGGGCTAACTGGAAGGGTGTAGAGACTCAAGCAAAGATACAAGTTACCTATCTTCTACACAATTTTCCAGAAATGATTATTTTACAAATAAAAAGTCAGACAAACATACAAGAGAGGTTGTAAATAGAGCCAACCCCCTGCCTGGTAGAGAAGATTTAAGACATTTAACTTTTAGCATGAAAACAAGTGCCTACAGGGAGAAGCTTCTCCATGTATAGGGGTTTGTTAATCCAAATGTTGCTTCTTTACCCTAGACTCCACAAATTGATATACCTTTGGCTTAATCCTTAATACAGAATATTTTGGTTTATTCAATAGCTGTTCTAAAGTTTTAGCCTACAACTCTGATAATTTAGCCTACAGCTCTGATAACCTTGAAAAACCAGGTTTGAACTGCGCAGGGCTGCTTAAACGCCGATTGTTTTCACCAGATGCATATTACAGTGCTACACGGTGAGGGGTTAGTTGAATTTGTGGATGCGGAACTGCGGAAATGGAGGGCCGACTGTAAAATTATATGTGAATTTTTACCTGCTCAAGGGGTTGGCATCCCTAACACCCATGTTGTTCAAGGGTCAACTGTATATTAACTCTATTTGCTAATAATGTTGTAAGATAGGTACTCTCATTTTATAGCAAGAGGCTCAAAATAGTTAAAACAAACAAACAAAAAACTGCCCAAGGTCCCATGACCAGTATATTACAGAGCTGGAATTCAATCCTAAACTTTCAAACACCAAATTCAAGGTCTTGTCTTCAGGCCTATTGCTTTCCCCAAGTGTCTCTAGTCTCCTGCCCTTCTTATTCTAGTACTGACTCAGCTCTAGGCCAGAGAGGACTAGCAGGCTTTCTTGGATGCAAATGAGTATCTCCAAGACCAACCTAAAGGAGCTCAAACAGGATCTGGGGACAGGTAGGCAAGAAGGAAGTAAAAAAAAAAAAAGGAAAAAACAGGAAAATGGGAAATGCAATTCTTGCCAAATGCCAGTCATATAAATGGACAGTTAACCTTATACTTTTTTTTTATAATGTAGCAAACACATATAGTTCTTTTTTTTTTTTTTACATGATTTTAATTTTTATTTATTTATTTATTTATTGCTGCATTGGGTCTTTGTTGCTGTACGTGGGCTTTCCCCAGTTGAGGCGAGTGGGGGCTACTCTGTTGCCTGATATTTTTAATTTTTAATTTTTATTTATTTATTTATTTATTGCTGCATTGGGTCTTTGTTGCTGTACGTGGGCTTTCCCCAGTTGAGGCGAGTGGGGGCTACTCTGTTGCAGTGCACGGGCTTCTCATTGCGGTGGCTTCTCTTGTTGTGGAGCACAGGCTCTAGGCATGCGGGCTTCAGTAGTTGTGGCACATGGGCTCAGTAGCTGTGGTGTGTGGACTCTAGAGCACAGGCTCAGTAGTTGTGGCACACGGGCTTAGTTGCTCTGCGGCATGTGGGATCTTTCTGGACCAGGGATCGAACCCATGTCCCCTGTATTGGCAGGAGGATTCTTAACCACTGCACCACCAGGGAAGTCCCTAACATTATACTTCTGAGTCTCATAAATGTAGAAAAATTTGGGAGTTTTGCGGGTACCGTCAAATGACCAAGTATTAAACATATGTAAAGCAGATTTTTGATTGGTTAAATTCCTTCCTGTCATGCTTTGTTCCCAATTTAACAAATCAGTATTGTTACTTGATAGATGAAACATAGGGCAGGCACTCCCTGAGGTGAAGGCAGGGGGAGGGGCAGGTAAAAATCCATCTAAAATGTTCATGTATATTTTGAGTATAAAAAGAAATAAAACTATACACAAAGTTCACTTAAGCATTTTCCACCCCAAAGTCTTATCATCCTAATTGACAAATTTGGTAAATAAGGTAGCTGAAGCCCAGAAAACAAGCTGTGTGTTTTTTATAGGCCTTAGAAATACCCAGAGGTCATCAAAGTTAAAGAATGGCTAACAATGAAGAATTAACATACCTTTCTTTCTAGGAAACTGAAGCAAAGATATTCTATGCCTCACTAGATCACAGCTGTGAGGGGAAGCGCAGAAAGCCCAAGAAACCAAATGCCAGTCATATAAATGGACAGTTAACCTTATATTTTTTTTTTTATAATGTAGCAAACACATATAGTTCTTTTTTTTTTACATGATTTTAATTTTTATTTATTTATTTATTTATTGCTGCATTGGGTCTTTGTTGCTGTACGTGGGCTTTCCCCAGTTGAGGCGAGTGGGGGCTACTCTGTTGCAGTGCACGGGCTTCTCATTGCGGTGGCTTCTCTTGTTGTGGAGCACAGGCTCTAGGCATGCGGGCTTCAGTAGTTGTGGCACATGGGCTCAGTAGCTGTGGTGTGTGGACTCTAGAGCACAGGCTCAGTAGTTGTGGCACACGGGCTTAGTTGCTCTGCGGCATGTGGGATCTTTCTGGACCAGGGATCGAACCCATGTCCCCTGTATTGGCAGGAGGATTCTTAACCACTGCACCACCAGGGAAGTCCCTAACATTATACTTCTGAGTCTCATAAATGTAGAAAAATTTGGGAGTTTTGCGGGTACCGTCAAATGACCAAGTATTAAACATATGTAAAGCAGATTTTTGATTGGTTAAATTCCTTCCTGTCATGCTTTGTTCCCAATTTAACAAATCAGTATTGTTACTTGATAGATGAAACATAGGGCAGGCACTCCCTGAGGTGAAGGCAGGGGGAGGGGCAGGTAAAAATCCATCTAAAATGTTCATGTATATTTTGAGTATAAAAAGAAATAAAACTATACACAAAGTTCACTTAAGCATTTTCCACCCCAAAGTCTTATCATCCTAATTGACAAATTTGGTAAATAAGGTAGCTGAAGCCCAGAAAACAAGCTGTGTGTTTTTTATAGGCCTTAGAAATACCCAGAGGTCATCAAAGTTAAAGAATGGCTAACAATGAAGAATTAACATACCTTTCTTTCTAGGAAACTGAAGCAAAGATATTCTATGCCTCACTAGATCACAGCTGTGAGGGGAAGCGCAGAAAGCCCAAGAAACAGAAAACTTATTTGTCAGACAAGGATGAAGATGGGCAGGTACATGCAATGGATATCAACCTTTCTAAGACCACTTTGGCGGACAGTTTCCCACCAGAAAGCCAGGCAATAGAGGAAAACGTTCATGATGATCCCATCAGGCTGTTTGGATTGATCCGTGCAAAGAAAGAAACTGTAAACTAGCTAGACTATGATCTAGCTCAGCGATCCAGCTCTTACTGGAACTGGTTGTTAAAGAAATGAAGACCCCATATGACACAACATGATTTGTCAGGGTGATGACCTGATCGTCTGTTGGTGTGATGGTGGCTTACCTTTTATACAGAGCTTATGTTATACACAGCAAATGGAATACCATGCAAATTAATTATTTAAATTAGTTATTTGAATTCACTTAAAAAATACTGATGTCGTCAAATGTAAATGAAATCAAGTTTGCAAATTGATCCTAACAAAATCATAACTTCAAAACAATTACTCAGCGAAATAAACCAAAAAAAAAAAAAATAAAGGTTTTAAGCATAAATATGTTCTGGATCATGTTGAAAGAGAAATAAAAGTCAATGTTTTTTTTTAAACAGTTCTTGTTTCTCATCAATGTGAAACACTCCATAATTGGAAGAAATTTCTGACTGAAAGGCATCAGAGACATTAAAACATTTCTAAGAGAAGAGGGATAATCTTAAGAAATATTTTTCACAAATGGAAATATCTTTATTAGTTCTAAATATTATTGTAAAATTAATGCATATTCCTTGTAACAATAAACAGTATCAAAAAGAATTTAGATATTCTACTAGCCAGAGATAATTACTATGATCAACTTTCTATATATTCTCCTAGATGTTTTTCTGGGCATGACCATAGATATACCCACATATATGACCATTAGTTGTTTTTTTAACCAAAACAGAAAAAAGGGGAATGATTATTTTATACATATTATTTAAACTTTTTTCACTTAATAATATATTATAGATTTATTTCCACTGTTATTTTTAACTGTAACTAATGACAGTTATAATTTTAATGCCTGCATAGCATTTCATTGATGATTATACCAAAACTTAATTAAATAATTTTGAAGTACATTTAGCTCATTTCCAATCTCTGTTTTTTTGCTTTTACAAATAACATCGTAATGAGAATGCATCTCAGCACATATTTGGTACTTGTCTGACTTCTCCTTGAGGCTAAATGGAAAAGAATTGCTGCTTTAAAAGGTGTGCATTCTGTAAGTCTCTACAGAATATATTTCTGAAAGACCAAGAGTTCAGTCAAAGCGTGTGTCCTATTTAAACTCATAAGTGCTCTTAAATTGCCCTCCAAAAAAAAAATTTTTTTTTTAAACTTTCTATCTCTCTCCATTTGGAGTAGGCATTTAATTCGGTCTCAAATCATCACTGACCAAGAAAATTGTACATGACAGCTATCAGTCCTGCCCTCTGACCAGAGCTTAGTCACTCTTTCTTCAATTGTTTGTGGAACTCCTGAGGCAGTTTATGTACTAAGTTATACAATGATGAGGGAAACTGAGACTCTGCACCCGTTGAACTACAGGCTAGGAGAAAAGATGAGTATCAGGTTAACAAAGAAAAGTGTAGCTACTAGTAAGAAAAATACTATTAAGAAAACAGAAGAAAGAGATGATGGAGAGAGGGCATCTCTGAAGAAGAAATTTTAATTCTGAGAACTGAACAATGAGAAGAAGCCACCCAAGTAAAGAGAGGAAGGAAGAGCACATTTTGTGGAAGGATTCTATCCATATTTGGAAGTGCCTACTTCTGTCAATAATTATTTTCCATTATGAACCTGTAGAAAATTAAATGCTGACAAAGTAAAATATTTTAAGTTGTCCATAATGCCATAGGAAAGACAAAAAGTACTAATATTTAAGGGCAGAAGAAAAGGAATCAGGTTTCTGATTCCAGAGAAGAGCCAAGAAAAACCCACAAGAAATAGAGTTAATAATTAATAATTACATACTGACTTTAAGTTTTTATGTTTAATTTAAAATAAAATCTTTGCTATCATATATGTTTATGTTGTTGCATTTCTATATAAACCATGGTTCAGTAAAAATAAAGTTAGATTGTATTTTTGGCAGTTGTTTTTTCCTGTAATTATTCCACATCATTCACTTACATTATTTACCTGGCACCTGGAAATATTTGAATTTTTTGCCTCTGGTTTATATCATTTGAATTCCAAAATATTTTAAAGTTTTTTGTACCAGATATATCTGATGCCCATTAGTCAGAAAGGTTTTTAGCTACAAATTTTAATTCTTTGATATAAGGCTTTTCAAGTTACCTATTTCTTGTTGAGTGAACTTTGTAAATTTGTGTCTTTTGAGGAATTTGTCCCTCTCATCTAAGTTGTTAAATTTATTGGCATAAAGTTGTTCAAAATATTCTCATATTATTCTTTTAATATCTATAGAATTTGTAGTGATTTCACTTCTCTTTGATACTGATAATTTTCTTTTTTCCTCATCTAGAGATTTATCAATTTTATTGATTTCCTGAAGAACAAGTTATTGTTCACATAATTTTTCTATTGTTTTTACATTTTCTGTTTCATTGATTTACCCTCTGATCTATATTACATCCTTTCTTCTGCCTATTTTGTTTCATTTGTTCTTTGTTTTAGCATTTTAAGGTAGAAACTGAAGTCATTAATATAAAACTTTTCTTGTCTAAAATAGGGATTTAGTCTCATAAATTTCCCTTTTTAAAAATATTGTTTTGCTTTACCTGCATCCCACAAACACTTTCAATTTCCCTTTTGATTTCTTCTTTGACCCATGGGTTATTTATAAATGTATTGTATAGTTTCCAAATATTTGAGGATTTTCCAGATCTCTTTTGTTGTTGACTTCTAATTTAATTCTATTGTGGTCATAGAACATATGACTTGAATCTTTTTATATTTATTGAGCCTTTCTTTATTGTCAGAATATAGTCTATCTTGATGGATGATGGTGTACATTTGAAAAAAAGATGTATATTCTATTGTTGTTGGTAGAGTGTTCTATAAATGTCTATTAGGCCAATTTGGTTGATAGAGCTTTTCAAGTCTTCTATATCCTCACTGATTTTGCCTACTTGTTCTATCAATTATTGAGAGGGGAATGTTGAAATCTCTGACTATAATTGTACATTTGCCTATTTCTCCATACTATTCTGTCAGTTGTTGCTTCATGTTTTTTGGAGCTCTATTATTAGGGGCACACATGTTCAAACACACTATTTTTTTGATGAATTTAATCTTTATCACTATGAAATGACCCTCTTTATCCTTGGCAGTATTGTTTTCTCTGAAATCTACTTGGTCTAATATTAATATTGTTATTCTAGCTTTTGATTAATGTTAGCATGAAATATCTTTTTATATCCTTTTTCAACCTAGTTACATCTTTAAATTTAAAATGCATTTTTTGTAGGCAACATATAGTTTGTTTTACTTTTTTAAAAAATCTGGTCTGAAAATCTCTCATTTAATTGGGGTGTTTAACCTATTTTCATTTAATGCAATTATTGATATGGTTGGGTTAAAAGCAACACTCTTGATATCTGTTTTTTATTTGTCCCATCTGTTCTTTATTTTTTCCTCTTTTTATGACTTCTTCTAGATTACATCAGTTTTTTTTTTATGATTCCATTTTATCTTCATTGTTGGATAATTAGTTACAAATCTATGTTGTGTTATTTTAGTAATTTCTTAGTTATTAATAAACATCTCTAACTCATTACAGTCTACATTCAAATGATAAAATACCTCTTTAAATCTTAAAACAGTGAAATTTTACTTCCCTCCTCTGACCTTTGTGCTCCGGGTTTTATACATTTTATGTATTATTTTTTACTTTAAAAGGACAATTATGTTTTTAAAAGGCTTAAATAATAAAAAAATGTCTTCATGTTTATCCCTGTAGTTAACATTTCTAGAACCCCTCAATGCTTTGTATAGATGCAGGCTTCCATCTAGTATCATTATTCTTCAGCTTAAAGGACTTCCTTTAACATTTATTTTTCAAGCCTGCTGGTGATGAATTCCCTCAGCATTTATGTATCTGAGAAAGTCTTTATCTACCTTCATTTTTGAAAGATATTTTCATTGGGTAAAAAATTTCAAGGTTGAGCTGACTATATGTTTCTTTCAGTGATTTAAAGATACTGTTCTATGGACTTCTTAGTTGCATTGTTTCTGAAGAAAAATTTGGTGTCATACTTGTCTTTGTCCCTCTGTGTTCTTATTTTTCTCTGATTGTTTTAAGATTTTTTTAATCACTGGTTTTAAACAATATGCAATATTTCTTTAAATATATTTTTTATCCCATTCCCCATTTCCAGGTTCTTCAACTACTTGCAAATTATCCCACATTTTACTTATGTTTATTTCAGTCTTTTTTTTCTGTGTTTTATTTTGGATAATTTCTCTTGCTGTGTCATCAAGGTCACTAATTCTAAAATGTCTATCTGTCAATAATCCCTGAGAGATATTTTTAATCTCAGACAATTTAGTTTTTATCTCTATAAATTCAGTTTGGGTATTTTCTTCCTGCATCTTTCATGTCTCTATCAAACATGTTTAATCTTCTAACTTCTTGAACATACTGAATACAGTTATAACAACTGTTTTAATGTTTTTATCTAATTCTATCATCTGTCATTCAGAGTTTCAACTGATTGATTTTTCTCATTTTGGGTTGTATTTTCCTACTTTTAAAAATTCTTGGTAATTTTTCATTAGGCAGAAAATACTGTGAATTTTACTTTGTTTGGTGATAGATATTTTTGTAATCCTATGATATTCTTGACTTTTGTTCTGGAAATGGTCAAGTTACTTGGACACAATTTGATTCTTTAGAGTCTTGCTTTTTAAACTTTGTTAAGCAGGACCAGAGTAGGGTCTTGCCTCAGTAATAGGCTGAATTTAACTTAGGTGAAAAGCTATTCTGACCCTCATGAATTGTGAGGTTTTTCACCCCAGCTGTTGAAAACAAGTACTATTCCCAGCCTTTTGTGAGCCATAGGCACTGTTTACTCTTTTTTCTAGGTCTTTCCCCAAGCTTTGGTAGTTTTCTTACATGCATGCACTGATCAGTATTCAGCTGAATCCTCAGTGCAGACTCTTTACACATCTCTAGAGTTCTCTCTATATGCAGCTTTTTCCTATTCAGTACTCTGCCTTCTTGGTTTCTCTTGACCTTCAGCTTCATCTCCTCAGTTCAGGAGATCAGTGGTCAATACTTATACTCCCTCTACCTGCTCTAGGGCCTGAAAACTTTCTCCAGGCAATAAGATAGGGCAATAGTAGGGTTCACCTCATTTATTTCCCATCTTTCAGGGATCATTTTTCTTCATTGCCTGATGTTCAAAGTCTTGAGTATCATTGTCTCATATACTTTGTCTGGATTTTAGTTGTTTAAAGTGGGAGGGAATATATTCAAGTGAGAGGATAAATCCAAGATGTTATTCTATCTTGATGAGAAGCAGAACCCCAAGCACCTCATTTCACTTTAGTGTAATTTTACAATATATTTTTAGTGTAATTTTGTGTAATTCTATAACCTAATCAGGACTCTTTGAAACGTTAATAAGCTATGAATTACTGATCATCATGCAATCATTAAAAATATATATATACTTCACCTGTGACAGTTCTCAGAGATTATGTCCCAGGAGGAGTATCATTATAAACTTTCACATTTCAACTGAAAAAGAAAATGTACAGAAGAAAATATAGAGAACATTTTTGACTAGAAAAACAGATGAATTCTAAAGTCTTAAGATTTTCACTGAAAATATCTTAAGGTCCCAAAAAGTTCAACTTAAATCTCAAGAATAGGAACAATAACTCATTTTCCTTTGGTATTAAAGGACTTATTTCTAGCAGAGTAAAGGCAGGATGATTAGTTTTGAAATATGCTTAAATCTCTTTGAGGTTTTGCCTTCACTTGATAAACAGAATTGATAATTTATATTAAGACAGTAAACAAAATTTAGAGAAGATAACAAGAAAGAATACAAATTTGGCAGATGCTCTAGTAATGATGCTTGCTGTTCCTTTAACCTCTTCTGAAGAAGCTGCCTTACCTACTCATAGCTTCTACCACCTAAGACGTCATGGCAAGACAGTGCATCCTCTGAACCAATCTATAGACTGGACAGTTATCAGTGGGGTCTGAGCCAAAAGGATGCTATTAAACAGAATTGGGGCCTTGGGAAACAAGGCACAATTGCAAGAGGACAGAAACTAAGAGTAAACACAAGGAGATAGTTGGTAGAGAATGGAATTCAAGACTCTATAAGTGGTCAGATTAATTAGAAAATCAGTATAACAACTATTATTTATTAAGAACTTACTAAGTGCAAGACACTGGTCTAAGTACTTACCTGCATACATAATTTAATTATGTAACACCCTAAAAGATGGATGCTATTATAATCATAATCTTACAGATGAGAAAACCAAGACTGATAAAGATTAACTTGCCCAATATTGCACAAATAAATTATAGATTCAGGATTTGAACAAGCAGTCCAAGTCCAGAGCTGGATCTGTTGAGAGGCTGATACCGTCACAGTTGGTTAAAAGCACCTTGGGCCCTAGTTTTGGATTGTCCTTACACCCTACCTATTTAATCATAATGATCTCTATTTCTAGTATTTAAAATCAAAAGAGGCTAACTAAAACAAATTGAAAAAAAGTTTTTCTTAAAAATGTTGAAAAATAATGAAATTTATGGTATTTTTCACAATACTAAGAACCTCTCTAGTTTATGACGAATCTAAATATAAGTCCACTTAAATGACAGTCTGTAGCTTTCAATAAACACCAAGACTTCTACCACAAAATGTTCATATTAAAGTGTTTTTTACAAGCTAGTATTTTATTAACGTCACTTGCCTTTAAATACCTAGGCACTTATCAGTCTTGTATCCCAATTTTAGGGGAAAGAAATAGATGTCATTGCTTCGGTGATTTTGGATGCTAAGTCAAGTTCAATCCCATAAAAGACAAAATCCAAAACAAACTTGCAAAAAAAAATTCCAATGTTAAAGCTAAAACCTTGTTTTGTGCTCAATTTTGTCTAATTTTGAACACAGAGTTGAACGTTATCTCATTTAGAATCAGAGAAAATTTTATTTTAATCAAAATGAAAAGAATGGAATAAGAGTTTCAATGAGTACTATCTTTGGCTGCCTTTGATATAATACAGAACTCTCTTAACAAATCAGTATCCGTCACCAACCTTGAGAGTTAGTAGATATTTGGTTTGGTTTTATTTTCATCTAAATTGATTGAGACAGTAGTTGGTAGATTAACTTTAAAAATTGGTCCAACTGTTGAGTAATAAAAAGGTACCATTAGCATTTTAACTTAAAATGTATAAATATTTTTTATTAAACTTTTGATGTAGGGCAAGACCATTTCTTAAGAAAGCCTATGATAGGAGTTCCATGCCATCTTATATAATTCTCACTGCCCATAAAACACTGTCTATAGCCCCAGTTTTAGTTTCTTTAAAGTGAAACAAGAACTTAAAAACATTTGTGATGAAATGTAAGTGCAGAATCCCTCTAGACCTTTTCTTCCAAGACTTTTATGGGAACTTTACCCACATCTAATTTGGCAGCAATTTTTAAGCAAGTCACATTTATTTTTTTCTTGGCAAAACAGTGAACTTAATTATCATACAGAAAGTTCTATCCACAGCCATATTTCATTAGGACACATAATAATTATCTTATGTAATTATAATAACAAGTATAGCTAGCAAGTTTAGAGATAAACACTGCTGACTCTCGGGAAGTATACAACCCTGGTGGTGGAAGAAATTCAGCATGCTATAAGAGTCTTATCTACTGGCCTTTACCACACAAGCAATAGTAGTAGCTGAAATTCTACCAATAGAAAGATTAATTTTTGAATTAAGCATTATTGTGTTTTTGTAGTCTTTCTTCAAAGAACAGGGAGAGGAAACTATTGAGCCAGCAGGAGCAAACTGTCAGTATTTCTCCAGTTTTTATTCTCTCATTTATTCTTTCTCAGTATAGAAACTTGATTTTTTTGTTTGTTTGTTTTTTGCCGTACGCGGGCCTCTCACTGCGGTGGCCTCTCCCGTTGCGGAGCACAGGCTCCGGACGCGCAGGCTCAGCGGCCATGGCTCACGGGCCCAGCCGCTCCGCGGCATGTGGGATCTTACGGACCGGGGCACGAACCCGTGTCCCCTGCATCGGCAGGCGGACTCTCAACCTCTGCGCCACCAGGGAAGCCCTAGAAACTTGATTTTTTAACTGGCGACCAATCAGGCCTTAATATTGCCCCAGCTTGAAAAATTTTAGACAGATCTCTTCTTCCTGACTATAAGTCCCCGACCTCCCTTCTCCTAGAGTATTCAATTTAAAATACTTGTAATTACAAATTACTTCTTTGTCCCCTTTGCAATGTATATAAATTTCCGTAGGAGCCTCTTGGCAGTTTGAGGACCCAGGGGATGTCTTTCTCAAGGTCCTGGGAACCACTTCTTTGAAATGTAAACATCAAGGATGATAGTGCCCTTATTTCTCAGTCTCCTTGGGAGGGTAGACGCCTAACTCTAGTGGGTACCTTGCTCCAAGTTGTAAAACTACCTCCTGTCATGGAGATAGGAGAAAATGTACATTTCCTTTGGGTAAGGCCAATTAGCAAACAGGTGGCCTAAGTGTACCCGCACCCCAGCTCCTAAAATTTTTCCAGTCCTTTGTTTCAGTGGAGTTTTCAGTCTCCCCCTTCTATTGCAACAGTCTTGAATACAGTCTTCCTTGCTTGTGTAACTTTGTCCAGTGCAATTGACGCTGGGTGCATAGCTGCTGGAACAACTTTCCCCCCTGAAGCTGGGTGTGGCCTACTTTGGTAGTCTTTTTCTCTAGCTGGAATAAAGATGTGATGGCTGACATATGATTCAACAATCCCACTCCTGGGCACATATCTGGAGAAAACTCTAATTTGAAAAAGTACATGCACCCCAACGTTCATAGCAGCATTATTTATAATTGCCAAGATATGGAAGTAACGTAAGTGTTCATCAACAGATGAATGGATAAAGAAAATGTGGTATATATAGACAATGGACTACTACTCAGCCATAAAAAGAATGAAATAATGCCATTTGCAGCAACATAGATGGACCTAGAGATTATCATACTAAGTGAAGTAAATCAGAAAGATAATGACACACACCGCATGATATCATTTATATGTGGAATCTAAAATATGATACAAATAAACTTATTTACAAAACAGAAACATAATCACAGACATAGAAAAACTTATGGTTACCAAAGGGGAAATGAGGTGGGGGAGGGATAATTAGGTGTTTGGGATTAGCAGATACAAACTACTATATATAAAATAGAGAAACAACAAGGTCCTACCATATATAGTACAGTTAACTATATTCAACATCCTGTAATAAACCATAATGGAAAAGAATATAAAGTATATATATATATACACATATATATACATATATATATATATATAAAACGGAATCACTTTACTGTATACCAGAAACTAATACAATATTATAAATCAACTATACTTCAATTAAAAAAAAAATAGATGTGATGGCTGAATTTGAGCAGCCATGTTAGATCACAGGATGGAAGCCACAGGCTAAAGATGGCAGAGAAACAACAGGAAGAGCCTACGCCCCTAACACATGCAACATCATTCCAATCTTGGACCAACTATATCCAGCTTCTTTAATGTGAGAGAGAAATTTCGGTTTTATTTAAGCCATTGTTATTTTGATGTTTCTGTTACTTCCAGGTGGGCCTCATCTAAGTAATGCATCCACAAATATCTTGGTTTCATTCTTTAGCTAACTTTTCTCCAGCAGGAAATAAGGAATGCCATTTGCAGCAACATAGATGGACCTAGTGATTATCATACTAAGTGAAGTAAATCAGAAAGATAATGACACACACCGCATGATATCATTTATATGTGGAATCTAAAATATGATACAAATAAACTTATTTACAAAACAGAAACATAATCACAGACATAGAAAAACTTATGGTTACCAAAGGGGAAATGAGGTGGGGGAGGGATAATTAGGTGTTTGGGATTAGCAGATACAAACTACTATATATAAAATAGAGAAACAACAAGGTCCTACCATATATAGTACAGTTAACTATATTCAACATCCTGTAATAAACCATAATGGAAAAGAATATAAAGTATATATATATACACATATATATACATATATATATATATATAAAACGGAATCACTTTACTGTATACCAGAAACTAATACAATATTATAAATCAACTATACTTCAATTAAAAAAAAAATAGATGTGATGGCTGAATTTGAGCAGCCATGTTAGATCACAGGATGGAAGCCACAGGCTAAAGATGGCAGAGAAACAACAGGAAGAGCCTACGCCCCTAACACATGCAACATCATTCCAATCTTGGACCAACTATATCCAGCTTCTTTAATGTGAGAGAGAAATTTCGGTTTTATTTAAGCCATTGTTATTTTGATGTTTCTGTTACTTCCAGGTGGGCCTCATCTAAGTAATGCATCCACAAATATCTTGGTTTCATTCTTTAGCTAACTTTTCTCCAGCAGGAAATAAGGAGTGCTAAAATAGTGTTGTTTGGGGTGTGGGGGCTTCGCAGAATGAGATCCATTGGTATATATCCATGCACAGTATCTGTTCCATACCAGTCAGAATAATCTTAGAGATAAAAGAAAAGCCAGTTTTCAGGAAGATAAATACATATTGAAATACTTCACATACGCATAAACTTGTTTCTTCTACATTAAAATTTAGACCGTTTTTTAAAAAAATTTAGACTGTTTTATATATGATTTTGAAAACTAAATTTGCATACCATTATTGATTATTTACAAGTTCAGAGGAAATACAATCAAAAGAATAAAATTGTGCCTTAAGAGATCATTGAAAAGAAACTATTTGGCAAGATATTTTAAATATTTTAAATAAATATTAAACAACTAGTTTGCCACTCTAAATCTTGCTATCAAATTGTTAGGGACAATAACACTTGCTGTACTTTTAATTACCAAATTGTTATCAGTTTGACCTAATTCAGTCAGCCCATCTGGCCCTGGAAGACAAGGTTTCAGCAAAGATGTAAATCAAGTGGCCTGCAGAGTTCAACCCTGATATAGGTCAGAGGAAAGCAGCAAAGAAGTGAGATCAGATTCTAACCAGGAGGCAGGTGTGCAGCCTCTCCTTGTAGAGCACTTAGGCAAGCAAGTTTCCTTGTTCCTCTAGTCAGGAGTGCCGCCGTGTCCCCTGCTCTATAAGCTTTTAAACCTTTGATTACCTTAAAAATGGAATACCTTTGCCTGGGTCTGTTGACATCTTTTTGTCAATTTTGCCATTCTTGCATTCTTTGCATTCAATGAGGAATGACACATACTTCATTTGCAGAATCAGAATGTGGAAGATTAATGATATATACACCTCGTCACTGTTAATAAGTAAAATCCCATTCAACTCTTAGTCCATTTCTGCAAATAAAAATGAGGTCGCAAGCCTGCTCTTTACTTTTCATGCCAAGTAAAGCCTCGTCTTAAAAAAAAGTACCAGTCTTCACAATTAGCAAGAGGAGTCTACAAGAAATGATGTCCCCTCTCTCCTTAAGTTACAGAGATAGAGAGCTTTCTGCATCATAAAACAAATTCAAAAGTTCTGATATGATAAGGTATTAAATTGAGAACATTCACAAGAATATCAATCTCGTCTCTTATGCAAAAAGGAGATTTTGTGAATATTCATAACCATTACCAAATTGTACTGTTCTATTAATATAAATTTGTCCTTGGAAGCAGCATTTGAAGAAAAGATTCTTGTAGGACTTTGAACACTTTAGAGGTTGTTGCCATGCCCTGTAATAACAACCAAAAGAAACTTGCAGTTCTGATGAGTTATCTTACCTGAACTGGTAGTATTATTGTAACTGTCATCTCAGTGTTTTTAAACAATATAAATACTTGTTGTACTAGTAAGTCATAACAGGAAATAATCACTGGCATTTTCCAGTTCTCTGACAATCATGATCGAACAACTTAAAGCCAATAACTGCAATTTTTTCTTATTTTAACAAGGAGATTGTCTACTAACTTATCAAGAATAACATGTCACAAATATTTGAAAAGGGAGGAATAATCCACCTATAGACAGCCTACAAGTAATATATCTAAAACATAAGGATACAAAAAATTAAAAAGATGAAAAAAGATATAATAAGCAAGTAACAAAAGAAAGCTGACATAGCTATAATGATGTTAGGCAAAATAGACATGAAAACAGAAAGCAATAATAAAGAGGATCATTGCAATTCATAAAGTTAACATTTACTAAGAATATATAGTTATTCTAATTTGTATGTACGTAATATCATATCTAAAGCCAAAATTTACAGAACTAAAAGGAGAAAGTATAAAAATAAGAGACTTTGTTGAGGAGGAAATTTTTCCTCTACCCTTACTGGTTCTTCTAGCTAGTATAATAATTAAATTAAAATAAGACAGAATAACAGAAGAAAAACCAATTTAGTTTTGTATGTATGGGGTCCCCAAAAACCCGAAACTCAGAGAAGGGACCAAAGCAGGAAGCTTTTATACCTTTTAGACAAAGAAACAATAAATTTGTGAGGAACTGACAAGACAAAGAAGCTTAGGTCTGAGTACTAATTAGTGAAGAATCTAAGCAGAATTTGTTTACATAGCCTTCTCAGCCCTAATTCCCTATCTTTGGTGATAAGGATGTCTCGTCACCTCCTAGTGCAGGGAAGCTACCTTTCATATGGGAGATTTATTTCCTGCTTTCAGGGGGACAAAGGAGGGTCAGAGTGTCCTTCTGGCACTGGCTGCTTCTTAAATAACTTTAAAATAATCAATATGCCACTTTGGCATATTTTGTCATGGCCTGCCCTGAGCCACATCAACTTAAACACAACTTTCTCTGTAATTTATGGATTAATACACAAAGAAATCAATAAGGATTTGGAAGATGCAGAAAATATAGTTAATATTGACCCAACGCAAAACGTATAATCTGCTGTGCTCTGGCAAACTGTCATACTGTGAAAGGGTTACAAGTTGGCCCAGAACTTGATTCCCTCTGTCCTAGGGAGTGCAGACAGTGGGTGTCTTGAGACTCACAGATCAGTCTCATCTGTCCTCAAGTAACCTCACTCATTTACCCTAGTAAGACATGATATGAAAATGTTTGAGAAGAACTGAGACAATGGACTTGTATAGAAAACTATATTCAGTAACTAGACATTCTTTTCAGGAACACATGGAACATTTATGAAAATTATTGACCACATTCTAAGCCATAAACTAAGCCTCAATATACATCAAAGAAGCAGAATTACACAGACACATTCTTTGACGATTAAGATAGAAATTGATTTTTTTAAATAGCTAAAAGAATCATAAATTTGGAAATTATAAAAACATTTTTAAATAGACCATAGATAAAAGAATGATGAAAGTTAAAACTGAAAGGTAAAACTAAATTCTAATTCCACCTACTTGTGGGTTGTTTTTAAGTGATACTTAGAAGAAAATGCATAGTCTTAAATGCTCATGTTAGAAAAAAAATAAAGTGAAAACTGAAGCATTAAATATCAACTGTAAAAAGCTGGAAATAAAAATAAACATCAATGAGTCTAAATAGAGAAATAAACAGAGGTAAGAGCAGCAATTAATTAGAAAAAGAAAAAAACCAGAATTAACAAAGCCAAAGTTTATTCTTTGATAAGGCATAATACTTTCAAACTTCTAGATCAGTGGTATGCGACTGAGAGCAATTTTGCTCTCCCCTCTCACAACCTTTCCCAGAGGACACTCTTGGCAGTGTCTGATGACAAAGTGTGACTGGAAATACAACCTGGGGTGGGGAGTGCTACTGGCATGTAGTGGGTAGATGCTAAAACTCCTGCAAAGCGCAGGACGGCCCCCAATAACAGAATCATCTGACCCCAAATGTCAAAGTTGAGAAACCCTGCCTAGTTAGATGGATTAAGAACAGGGAGAAGCCATTAGTACACAATCTTAGGAATGAAAATGGGCTCATGTCCACAAATACAGAAAAATATTAAGAAAGATAATATTATTACCAAATGTATGTATGCAAAAATGGGTAGACGTTTAGACAAAATGCATAAATTCCTAGGAAAATACAAATTACCAGAACTAAAGAAAAGACAGAAAAACTAAAATGTTCTATAACTGTTAAAGAAGTTGACTCAATAGTTTACAGTCGGGGCTTCCCTGGTGGCGCAGTGGTTGGGAGTCCGCCTGCCAATGCGGGGGACACGGGTTCGTGCCCCGGTCCGGGGGGATCCCGCATGCCGCGGAGCGGCTGGGCCCGTGAGCCATGGCCGCTGGGCCTGCGCGTCCGGAGCCTGTGCTCCGCGGCGGGAGAGGCCACAGCAGTGAGAGGCCCGCATACCGGAAAAAAAAAAAAAAAATAGTTTACAGTCTTCCTACTGAACACAGGTACTCTCCTACTCTGCTGGTAAAGAATACAATACAGTGCACAATGGAGGGCAATTTGGCAATACTTATAAAAATTACAAATCCATTTGCTCTCTGACAGCATTCTCATTTTAAAGAATTCATTCTACGGATACATTAGGATATATTTGAAATGATATTTTTACACAGCATTTACTGCAGCATTATTTGCAACATCAAAGCAATAGGAATCTTGTTAAATGAACTCTGGTAAAGTCACTAAATGGAATACTATGCAGCTATAAAGAAGAATGAAGACATACTGTGCATTAATGTGAAAAGCTCTCAGGATATGGATTAAAAATTTTTTTAAAGCACAGTCTTTAACAGTGTATAATGTATGCTGTCTTTTGCATAAGAAAGTCAGGGGTGGAGGAATAAGAATATACATATATTTGCATTTACTTTTATTTGTATAAGGAAAAATCAATATACACACAAAAAAATCAAGAAATGGGGTGAACATGGAGAAGGTTGGGAGTGTGACTTCTCACCCAGAGAACAGAAAAAGAGAAAATAGTCCTTAATCTATTTTATGAGGTTATGATAATCTTGATAGCAGAAACAGATAACAATGCTAAATTTGAAACTGGCCAATTTTTCCAAAACTAATTATAGTCATATTAAATCACTCCAGTGGTTCTTTGGGCTTTAGTAACTTTATCACGATTTATTCATAATAGTTTTTTCCTTTCATCACTAGATATGGGGGCAGTGGGGGAAGCCCAATGAATAGCATAATAACAAAGAGCTGTTGGATGTGATAGAAATTTCCTAGGAAAGAAAATATGCTTAATATTATTTTTCTCATCTTTTTGCTGTGTTTTGAAAGCTGCTTGTCACAAAACAGGTTGTATATAATGTATTTATTATGTTACATAAAAAGTGAGAGATTATACAGTGAGCCTAATCATGCTGTGTGTGTTGGAAACAGTTTTTGCCTGAGTAGGGCCAGAAAAGGATTCCTACCAAAAATCCAAAATCCACACTGACTCCAAACTTCTGTCCGCTACTTATCATGCCTCTCGGCACTTGGTTCTGACGTTTCTACTTTATTTTTGTATGCTTCCAAGGGAAATCAGAGAGCTCAGAAAAGCACTGCAGCGGGGCCATACGATCTGAGACACAGCACCCCACCCCCAATAACTCTCAAGGGTTTTGTAGGGCCCCTCCAGGATATGCTGCAAAGCAAAGGGTTTTGTCACTTTTCTGACAATGCATAAACCCAAGAGGAAAGCCTTTCTGTTTGTTTTGTATTGAAATTCAATTTCATTTCAAAAATAAAAGTCGAGTCAAATCAAACTATTTGCTATTTGTTGCATAGATTAAGTTCTTCAAGGAATGAAGTTCTCTACCGGGCAGAATGTCGAAAAGGTCAGGGATCCCTTTGATAAATGCTGAATCATGATCTTGTTTCCACTTTTCTAAGGTGTGCGTGAGCTGAGTAGCTTGTATACAGATGACACAGTCAAGGAAAGAATCTAAGGATTTCATTTTTAAATCTGTACAAATTTTTGCAGGTCTACAGATTGGCTTAGCACATCAGAAAAGGATCTTCTCCTCTCTGGGCCTCTGCCTTGCCCACTTGCTGCCTTTGAGAGAACTACCCAAAGCAATGTGTCCAGCTGAGATGGTCACATACTATACCACTCAACCCATGCCTGACCCAAGGGTAGTCCCTGTTCACTGGACTATAATATGATCTGTTATATGGATCATTTTCAAGCCAAGGAGTGATGACAATTCACTGGACCAATCAGATTCAATATTGTTATTTTTTTAGGCTGGAGATTACTGAAAAAAGAACAATTTGTAGTGAGTCTAGAATGAGAAGGACAGTAAGAAGCAGAGGGAGAAAGAATATCTGAAAAATATAGTGGCATAACTCTAGAACAAGGATCTGTGTTAAGTGCTCCTAAAGGCAGCTTTACTAGAATTCAGTTTGTATCACCAGAGCTGCCATCCATCAGGTCACTAGACCTATTGTTGTGTCATGAAGATATTTCTGTCTCACTGAAACTTGGACGCATAGGTCATTTATTCATTCAACAGATATTTATCAAGCACTTAGTATATGCTAGGCACTGTTCTTGACGTGGACAACACCACAGTGAAACAGCAGACGGGACAGCATGTCCCTCGTGGGGCGTATGTTTTAATGGGGAGAGGCAGAGAATACACAAAATAAATTAGTAAATTGTATGATCTATTAGAAGGAAAATTATTGTGGGGAAAATAAAGCAAGAAGAGGGACATGATGAGTAGAGGGAGTGATGGGTAGTTACAGTTTCAAATATGGTAATCAAGAAAGGCCTAAGAAGGTTTGAGCAATGATCTGCAGGAGGTGAAAGAGCTACCCATGAGGATAGCTGGGGCAAGAATTTTCCACATGAACTAAACAGTAACTGCAATGGTTCTGAGGTGGGGATACGTTCAACATATGAGCAGAAGAGCATGCAGGCCACTGTGGCAGCATCAGGGTGAGTGAGGGGAAAATAGGAGGAAAGGAGCCCACAGAGGTAAATGGGGGTGGGAGGGGAGAATGTATGGGACGTTATAGGCCACTGTATGGATTTTGGCTTTGGTGACGGGGAGCCCTTGAAAGATTTGGGGCACAGTGTTTAGACTATGTTTTAACAGAGTCTCTCTGGCTGCTGTATTAAATTTAGATAGTAGGCAGTCAAGGGGAGAGCCATCATGAGATAATTGCAATAATTCATATGGGAAATGATGATGGTTTGAGCCCAAATGGTAGCAGTGATGAAGAGTGTTTGGATTCTGGGTATGTATTTTGAGAGTGTCCATGCTCCTTTCTGAGTTTTTTAGATTCTTTTATTTATCAAACTCAAGAAGAGAGCATTTGTTGGATGAAAATACATTAATTGAAAAAAACTGACTTCTGCTTCCAGGAACATGGAATGTACATAATTTTCCTATTTCTCCCACTGAATGCAACTAAAACCCCTGAGCATTCTATATGTGACAAACATAAGAAGATTTGAGAGGTTGAGAGAAGAAGCAGACCAGCTAGGGACTTAGAGTCCCAAGAAACAACAAAGAAGTGAGTTTCTTGGGTTTTCTTTTTGTCTCATACGTCCCATACTTGGAACTAAAGAAGCCAAGCAACCCGAAAATGCCAACAAGCCCAGACAAAAGAGCTTAGTCTCTCTAGCTAAAGGACCAGGAAAGAGGCAGCCTAGCAAGACAAAAAGCTTTTAGACAATAACTGGTCAACTCCAGTCAAATACCATAGAAAAAACTGTGGCCTCATCTTCAAGCAAAGGCTAAGTGAGAGGCCTAGACTTCCACACTCATGACGCTGTAAGAGGCATCCCAAAACCCCCACCAGAGTGGTGTCAAGGAAGGTCAGTAGAGAGCCAGGATTTTCGTCTCCCTCCCACCTCAGATGGTAACAAGGTCCTCCTCTCCATCCCGCAGTATTAGTGGAGCTCATATAGAGAACATAGACTTCCACCTTTCACCCAACCATTTTAAGGGAGCCCTTCTCCTTATCATTTGGCAGGGGTAGGGGCATCAGAGGAGGCTTCATGGAGAGTCAGGACACTCAGCATTGCCCAGCAATAATGAGACCACTCTCAACTGATTGTTTAAGACACTCAATAGGTGCCAACACTGAGATGACAGAGATGTTACAATGATATGAATAAAATTTTAAAACAGGAATGATAAAATAAAAAGCTTCAATGAGAAATTATGAACATGCTTGAAACAAATGAAAACATGACCTCAGCAAAGACGTCAAAGACATAAAGAAGAACAGAAGAGAAATTTTAGAACTGAAAAATACAAACCTCAAAATGAAACCCCAGTAGATGGGCTCAACAGCAGAATGGAGAGGACAGGAGAAAGAATCAGTGAACTAAAGATTGAAAAGTAGAAATTATCCAGTACTTTTTGAACAAAAGAGAGAAAATAGACTGAAAAAAATAGAGTATCAGGGATCTGTAGGATTATTTTAAAAATCTAACATTAGTATCAATGGTGTTCCCAAAGGAGAGGAGGAAAAGGCCAGAGCTGAAAAAGTACTCGAAGAAAAAATGGCTAGAAATTTCCCAAATTTGGCAAGAAACAGAAACCTACATGTTCAAAAAGCTAACCAAACCCCAAACAGGATAAACCCAAAGACATCCATGCCATTAATGGGTGCTGAATTTTGTCAAATGTCTTCTCTGAATCAATTGATATGATCATGTGATTTTTTTTCTTTAGTCCCTTAATATGGTGAATTACATTGATTGATTTTTTTGAACACTGGACTAACCTTGCATCCCTGGAGTGAACTATGTTTGGTCATGGTTTATAATTCTTTTACTATATGGCCGAATTCTATTGGCTAATATTTTACTGAGGCTTTTGCATCTATATTCATGAGGGAAATCAAAACCCCTGCAATATTTTTTTAGATATAAACAAGTATATTCTAAAATTTTTTAACGTTTTTATTGGAGTATAATTGCTTTACAATGGTGTGTTAGTTTCTGCTTTATAACAAAGTGAATGAGTTATACATATACATATATCCCCATCTCTTCCCTCTTGCGTCTCCCTCCCACCCTCCCTATCCCACCCCACTAGCTGGTCACAAAACACCGAGCTGATCTCCCTGTTCTATGCGACTGCTTCCCACTAGCTATCTATTTTACATTTGGTAGTGTATATATGGACATATATACACTACAACTCTCTCACTTTGTCCCAGCTTACCCTTCCCCCTCCTCGTGTCCTCAAGTCCATTCTCTAGTAGGTCTGTGTCTTTATTCCCATCTTGCCCCTAGGTGCTTCATGACCATTTTTTGTTTTTTAGATTCCATATATATATGTTAGCATATGGTATTTGTCTTTCTCTTTCTGACTTACTTCACTCTGTATAAGACTCTAGGTCCATCCACCTCACTACAAATAACTCAATTTTGTTTTTATTTATGGCTGAGTAGTATATTCTAAAATTTATATGAAAAGGCAAAGTAATTTGCTATAGCTAAAACAATTTTGGAAAAGATAAAGTGAACATAATCAGTCTACTTAATTTCAAAATATTATATAGCTAATGTAAACAAGATTGTGTGTCATTGGCAGAAGGTTGGACACATATCAATGGAACAGAATAGGGAACCCAAAATAGACTCACATAAATATGTCCAACTAATTTCTGACAAAGTTGCAAAAGCAATTCAATACAGGAACTATAGCCATTTCAATTAAAGGTGCTGGAGCAAACAGACATCTGTAGGCAAAAAAAATGGACTTTGACTGAAGTCTCATATCTTATACAAAATATAATTCAAAATAGATCACAGACTTAAGTGGTAAATATAAAACTTAAAACATTAGGAAAAATCACAGGAGAAAATCTTTGGGATCCAGAGTTAATCAAAGAGTTCTTCAATGACACCAAAAGCACTATTCATAAAAGGAAAAATTGATAAATTAGTGTTATCAAATTAAAAACTTTGGAGTATGAAAGACCCTGTTAAAATGATGGCTAGGCTACAGACAGTATTTGTAAAACACACATGTGACAAAAGATGAGTATCTAAAATATAAAAAGAACCCTCAAAATTCAACCGTTTAAAAAAGAAATCCAGTTGGAAAATAGGCTAAAGACATTTCACTGTACAGGATATACAGATGGCAAATAAGCACATGAAAAGATGTTCAACCATTAACCCTTAGGGAAACTCAAAAATATAATGAGATATCACTACATATCTATCAGAATGGCTAAATAAAAAATAGTGGCAAACCACAAGCTGGTGAGAATGTGGAAAAACGATTATTCACACACTGTTGGTGGGAATGTAAAATGGGACAGCTGTATAATCCCTATATTGCACTATAGTTTTGCAAGATGTTACCACTATGCAAACTGAGGAAACAGTACAGAGAATCTCGCTGTATTTTTCCTACAACTGCAAGTGAATCTACAATTATCTAAAAATAAAAAATGTGTAATTAACCAAAAGCAAGTTACTACATGAAAATCAGTATGGAAACGGAAAATATGGTATCCAATCTGATTCTAAAGTTTGACAAGTCGTGCTGTACCGACAATTATAGTAACTGTAATTAATTAAAAATAAAATTAAAATATTCCTTTCCAAAGAATTTTATTTTCTTCCAGATAGTAGCACATCTACATAATTCCACCTCCTTGTGCTTTTACAGCAATTCAATCACATCCTTCAAAGAAACAAGGAAAGGCAGTGATATAAACACTTTCAAGATCTCAGAAGTTATTCTGAAAGTGTCATGAAAGTCCTTCATGTCCACTGAATAATTGAATTACCATTGTTTGTAATATTCTGAGCTGAACTGTCCTTGCTTTTTTTCATAGTGCTTCTCAAGATTTGCAGTTTTATACTCCTAATGTAATTTATTTGTTTACTAACTCCCACTGGCATTTAAACTCCAAGAGGGCATGGTCCATGTCTGGTTTTATTGCCTCTTGTCTCGGTAGTGTCTCTCTCAGAGTCTGGCAGACAATAGGTCTACAATAAATATTTTATGAATTAAAGAACAAACTAATGAATGCCTCTTTCTGTCTCTGCCCACTTCATCAATTCCACTCTCCTAGCAGCACAGAGACTCATGGACTTATCTTTCTGTCTAGAGAATTCACTGGGCAGTAGGCTCAATGGGGGCTATGGCTAGATAGATGTGGATGCACCTTCCTCACTTCATTTCAGTTCATACGTTTAAGGGATATCCAGCTCTACCTGGGGTGATGGCTACTTCTCCTGCCTCTTATTCCTATTAGAAGTGGTTGGAAAAAATGAAACAAAGAGGATGTGAAGAAAAGGGAACCTTCATGCACTGTTGCTGGGATTGTAAATTGGTACAGCCACTGTGAAAAACAGAATGGAGGTTCCTCAAAAAATTAAAAATAAAACTACTATGTGATTCAGCATTTCAATTCTGTATATTTACCTAAAGAAAACAAAAACATTAATTTGAAAAGATATATACACCCTAATGTTCATTGCTACATTATTTACAATAACCAAGATATGGGGATGTGATATACAACATAAGGAATATAGTCAGTAATATTGTAATGACTTTGTATGGGGCAGATGGTTACTAGACTTATCATGGTGATCATTTTGTAATGTATGCAAATATACAACTTAGTGATTTGACATCTGAATCTAACTTAATATTGTATATCAACAATATACTTGGTATCCACTCAGTTGAGAATAATGCAATTATGCAAAATCACTTTGTGTCCTAGTTCATGTAATGTAGATTTGGTTAGGGACTTTCTTTTCTTTGGGCTATAAGACATTAGTCTGGTTTTCCTCATGACTTTTTTCAGAGAAAAATAATTGATCTTCTACTATAATAACTACAGTACCTGCATTTTAATGTTTCATGATCCAAAACAGGTCACACATTCTATTCTCACCTGATATGACCTTAGCGTTTTAAATTGCTATTCAGTCAGTATATGAGGTATGCTAGCTGTGACCACACTAGCTTTGTTGCAAAGCTAGTGTTGTATTTGTATTTTTTGTGTGTGTTTTTCTTTGTTGTTGTATTTCTGCCTAAAAGAATGTAGCTGAAAATACTGAATAACTTTCAAAATTGAAAACAAGCAGAGAGTGTGTGTTTTAATGGACAATCTTAGCCTATACAGAAAAAAATAATACATTTCCTAACTTTAATCAGAACAGAGGGCAACACAGAAAGCTACTTATTCTCTTTTGTATAAACACCAATTATTTTACACTGCGAGATCATTGAACTATCTGTTATATGTTAATTATGTTGGGTATTCAGTGCTACTGCACAAATTTCACATTTTTTCACAACAGGGACTGTGGAGGGACTCTTGCCCGGAGAGAACAGCAATTTAGAGTTTTTTGTGTAGGAATTACGTTTCTAATGCAACTGTCTTGATTATCAGTCTCCCCTCCAACTCCCCATTTTCCCCTACTTCCAAAAACACACTTTCCTACTGCTGGTCTTAACTTTGCTCACCTGTCCTAGCCAACCTCATATTAAATTGGAGGATAGATTTTAAAAGGATGCTGTGCGTTTAAGCCCTCAAAATTCATGGTTGGATCACAAACTACCTTTATAGACTATTTTGGGAAAAATCCAAGTAACAAATAATATTTTGAAATCAAACTGTTTTGCTTTCAACAGTGTCTTTCTAAATTATCACTGAACAAAACCACTGAACAAATTGCCGTATCTTCTTTATGTTTCATATATTTTTTGCTAAGCATAAGTGTAAACCACCAAAAAAGTCTCTCCCCCAAATGAACAGTATTGGAAAAAAATTAAAGTGACCAGTGCTTTAGATGGTGATTTTACATCTTTTCAATCTTTTTTGTGTAAGTGAATTATTTGCAGAACAGTTTTCCACATCTAAACTTGTATGTGGCTTTTTGGTAATGCAGCTGTTATCATGAACAAAATGTCTGCATCATACATAAAATATGTCTCATTTTTTTATTATTCAGTTTCAAATAAGCTATTTTTTTTTAAACTTACTTGAAGTCATTTTCCTGTAAATGGACATCTTATTCCTGAGCTTTACCAGCTTTAAATATAGCTGTGGAAAATGAAGTTTGGATTGGCTTGATAGTAAACTGTTCATATTCAAATTGCCATCATTTTTCAGCCTCAAAGTTTTTTGTTTTATTTCTTTTTTGTGACGGACATACAAGATTGTCATTTAAAATTATGTCGACACAATGTCTAATACCACCTTTCTAAAGAGGCAAATGGTCAGAATAAATATTCGCTGAATATTAGTGCCTGGTAGGTTTCTAAAAGTGTTGTTGCAAAGAAATTAGACTGAGAAAACATCACTAGTTATAAAAATGTAATCAAGAACTTGTTTAAGACTGCTTCAAATGTTCAAATGAACATATCCGATTTCTGAAAAATAAAGATATCTTTCAGTAATATTTTATGTAACCTAGTGGGCTACATCTGAAGGGAAATTATATGTCAAAGGATTTATAATGACATCTAATTTAAGGATATGTTACATTTTGGATAGAAAATATGAACAAGAGCAGAGTTTGTTATATAAACTTTTTGAAAGCATTCTGCCATTTCCCCCTTTAATTAGTAGAATTCTTAAGATATACTGTAAATAATACAAAGCAATGTAAATGACACTTGGAAAATTTTTTTTCACCATTTTTTTTTTCAATCTCTCTGCAAACTTTGACTCCAGCCCTGGGAAAGCGTATTTCCCTATAGATTCATGTTGCTCATTAAATGAGATCTGGGTGACTCCGTAGGATAATCATCACCACAGCCTGTAATTCGCCTTAAGGAAAAAAAAAAAAACTACAGACATCTACCCATCTATTTCATTCTACTGCTTGCTGGAAACAGGCACTGCAATTAGAGGGAAAGGAAACATGTAGAGATAAAAAAAAAAAAGTAGGAGAGAGTGGAGGAAGCCATGCTGAGTCAGTAGGCTGAGGTTTAGCTTCATTTATTCATTCAAAAACTATTTTGCAGCCCCTGCCATTTGCCAGATGGATGATAGCCCTAAGGATAGAATGGGGGAAATAAATAATTATACAAAGAAGTGTAAATCAATGACTCTGGGAAAAAAAAAAAAAGGATCTTGTTAGGGAATTTGGGATCATTTACCCAAGGGCATATCATTTGAGCTAAACTCTGAAGGAAGGTAGTACTGGATAAATGGGAAAGAAAAATATTTTCTGAGAGTGGTTACAGCAAAGCAAAGGCCCTATGTCAAGAGGAAGCATGATGAAGAGAAATTGAAAGATGTCTGAAGCACCCAGTATGGAGTAAGCACAGAGGAAGCACAGTGTGAGCTGAGGCTCACAGAAAAAGCCAGACAAGGTAGAGCCTTATAGAGCCTCATATTAATGACCTGTGGAGGGTTTGAATTCCAATGATCGATGAATTAACTCCCTTAAACACAGGCAACCTGGGCTTGAAATCCTTTCATTGGAAGATAGGCATACTGATCAAGAGCTGTTTGCCCACACTGCTAATCAGGCAGCAGGGATCTGGAGCAGAAAGTTGGATTGCAGAAGAGCCACACAATACACTGTGGTTCCAGAAAGTCAATTTTCCATCTGCCTGCTGGTGTGAGGGTCTGCCCTTAGGTCATTAAAGTGGTGAACAGAACAGGGTATCTGAAGGGAGACCAGGAGAGAAGTGATAATACAAAAGTGACTCATTGTTTTCTCTTTACTTTAATATTTTTTGGAAAGTTATACAGAGACAGATTTTAGACCCTGACAACAAATAACTTCCTAATAGAGTGACCCAAAGACTGGGTAGGCTTTCAAGGAGGAAGACTGTTGCCATGTTTGAGATGTTCATGTAGAGACGACAGATGGGTCAGATGCCTGAAGCAGACATGGTGGATTGATATGCAATAGCTGATCAGTTTACCATTCTTGATATTTTTTATTATGCTGTGAACATTATAGTGTTTAATGGGCAACATTGGTTGCCTCAGTGGGTGGGAAATAAAACAGTAGAAAAATGACCCTTGTGTGTCAAAAGCCAAGGCAAAGAACCTTGAAGGACTCAGACAATAAAATTTTTGTCCTAAACAAAATTTTGGGAATATTTGGAAATATATATGAGAAGCCAGACTACAGTGTCCCCTCTTAAATAAATATTCTTTAGAAGGAGAATGTTTAATATGAAATAATAGAGTTAGAAGCTGAGATTTCTGAAAATTATCTGTGCCTTATTTCAGGTACCTGATCTGCCTCTAACCTGGCCCAAACCCAACTCAAACCTTAAGGAAGGGGAAATCAAGAGCAGGCGAGCCCTCTGACACCAAGCCCCTTCCTCCAATTCTTGTGTAGAATTCAGGAAGATGTGAGGCCCATAATTTCCCCCATGTCCCAAGGAGCAGTAAAGAAGACACAGTTCCCATGGCCCAAAGTGGGATAGGTGTAGTATAATGCATTTAATATTCCTGTGAAGCACTTGGATATGGCATAGAAACTTCTATGGGGACAAAACTGTAGCTGTGGCTTGGGCGAACCAATAGTTGAAGACCAGAAGGGCAAGGTCATCAGTAGGTGTTGTTCATTTGTACTAATTAGTTACTACAGGCATCCGTTTTGATTGTCTGTGCCTGTGCCATTTTGATTTTTGAATATTTCTAATATATTTGGATGATTATCCTTGATCCCTATGGAAGTCAACTGGATATATGGCAACACACACTAGATCCCACCCTCTCATACATCGGTGTCACCAGCACAGCGCCTTAACAATTCCCAAGAAATAAAAATAGAATCTGGGTGATAAAATGAAGTCTAACCTTTTTCTTTCCTTTGTGCCTAGTCTAGTTTCACTTGCACATAGGGTTCCACGAGCAGAGGCCCTGCACCTTGCATTTCGGACCAGAGTTCCTCATGCAAAATGGCTGCTCCTGACACCTCAGCTCTGCGCGCGAGTGCAGAATTCAAGATGGCAGCAGCGGGCTGCATGCAGAGATGCAGCTCCCACACTGAGATCGGGAGCGCGAGCAGCACAGCTGCGCCAGCCTCACGAGCACTCTTTCCTTCCCAGCCGATGGGATCCCTGCTTTATAAAGCAGCCCCCAAGGGCCTCTCACAGGGAGGGCGTGTACTCTGGAGCTCGAGCTCGCACCTCTCCAGTCTTTGATCAAAGAATAAAGCTTTCCTTTGCTTCTGAACCAAACTCCTTCTTGTTCCACTGGTTTGAAAGACATTGGGTAGAGGGACCCTCACTGGGGAACGACTTGAAAGGGTTGGTAACGTTTAGTATTCAATAAGTTCACCTTACTACAGGCGAAAGAGAGAATGGAAAACAGTTTCTAAATGGAGATTAGCATTCTTTTTGGTAATAGAAATGTAATCGTAAAATAGTTTTTAAGTTCAATTATAGAAAATACATTACATTCCCCGCCCATCTGACTCTGTGGACTAAGAGTTCATGCATACATGAACATTTTACACACACACACACACACACACACACAGTCGCCAGAGTTTGTAGCAATGTCATGTTGCTATTTCATTAGTGGCTTTTTGTGTAGATTCACTTTCTGTGACATCTATCAGTATGAGACAGGCAGTGCTAATTCAGCACTCTGCTTACCATCTAAAACAAAAATCTCTTCCTCTTAAGGAGAGGAAAATTTACTTCCCTGAGAACAAAATAAATAAATAAATAAATAGAGAAACATATCAAGGTAAGTGACTACGAAAACACTGAAGCCAGTCAACTTAAAAATTCTCCCAGTAAATATCATCCAGGTGTCGAGACTCATCAAGGATGTTGTTTGTTTTATACAAACTTTCCACCCATAGCCCAATTCTCACAGGCATCTCAAACCTAATGAACTGCTCACTGGAGGAGAACAGCCTAAACACCATCCTTTTTAAAATTGGCTGTAGTCACTTTAAGTCAGGGAACATTGGCAAGCTGTTCCCTGCCTCTGAGCCTGGCTGTCAGAACCATTTCAACTAAAACACATCACCAAAGCAGGTACACACATCTCTTTCTGTCCACATCTGGTTGGTCCCTGATGCATGCTTCCACTGTTTTTAATATTTATTGTCTTTCAGTTAAGTGCTAGGAAAATAAGTATGGGAAGAAGCCGTAGAGGTTAAAATAGGAAGCTCTTTGGTGAGGTTGGCATTTTAGGAGTACAGGGAGGTCAGTGGTCAGGGGGGCACAGAAAGTTGCATTCATCAATCTTACTAATTTTAAATTCATTATTTATTTCACCCTTGAAGCCACAATGTTGGGGCAGAGTTAGGAATAGAATCCAAGCCTTTTAACTTCAAATCAAGGTTATTTCTATTGCACCAAACTGCCTTTATTTATTTATTTATTTTTTTTGTGGTACGCGGGCCTCCCTCTGCTATGGCCTCTCCCGTTGCGGAGCACAGGCTCCGGACGCGCAGGCCCAGCGGCCATGGCTCACGGGCCCAGCCGCTCCGCGGCATGTGGGATCCTCCCAGACCGGGGCGCGAACCCGGTTCCCCTGCATCGGCAGGCGGACGCGCAACCACCGCGCCACCAGGGAAGCCCTCTAATTTCATTCTTTTACATTCTGCAATGTGGGATGCAGGAGCAATTTTGGGAAGCCCAACAGTTTAGAATACTCACTCTGCCTGATACCGTGTTTTGCCAAATGAACTGAAAATAAAAGAACAGTGGGTAAGACTAACTCAGCTGATGGCAGAAAAATAACAATAAATGGACAGCGAAGAACAATTCTGATTACAGGGATTAATGTCCAAAGAGGCCGGGGAACTTGGAAAAAATCATACTGTATCTCTATTACTCTCATTTTGTACCAAAGTATCATTCTCATACTTAGTTTCCCTTTCTCCCGTATTCCTCGTTCATACAGATACATTTAAAGATTTTTAATAGAGATAATATGTAAATAGAGTCTCCTTTTTCAAAATCTGACACAGTCTTATCTCTTTCTGGTCTTGAATTTGAAATGAGAGTCAGGGATTGATGTCAGTATAACACAGAAGATGCTTTGGTTTCTACATGAAATTTTCCAACTTATTAGTATTTTGAAGTGATCAGGACAAGCTTTTTCACAATTCAAGAGAAAACATTAACAACATATGAAACCTTAGAGAAAAAAAGAAAAAATGAAAATCTTGCAAGAGTATCTTCCTTCATTCCAAGTAGTGGCTGAACTGCCTCAATTTCCACACCTTTAAGCTATCTGGTGAGGCTGCGAGTACAGATAAAGAATCTATGAAGGGTATAAGTTCCCCTTGGTTAAAAAAAAGTGACTGATGGAGAAGGCTACCCTTTCATTTTAATTCTGATGAGTTTGGCCTCTACCAGAAGCAAATGCTGTCAGGGGTGCACATTCTGATGGAGAAGGCCTGAGTCAGGGTTTAAGGCCATGGGGATCTACTGACTATGGTTGGAGATTTAACTGTTTAGTATTTTTGATACAATTTTTATTAGTTTTTGCGTGCGTGTTCTACTTACACAACGGCATTGTTTTTGAACAGTTTCCCTCTAACTCTATTTTTTCCATAAGCCCAATTATTTTTCATGTACAATTTTGCAGAACGTGTGGCTTTTCAAGAGTACACGTCACTTTGTAACAGAAAGACCACCGTTGCAGGTTGGGTTCTCTGGTAAGCAGACTCGGAGACAGAGTATTCACTGTGCAGGATGTTTATTACGCACGACCCGTGAATAACACCTGTGGAAGGAAGTCAGCAGGGATGCAAGCTGAATAGCCTCATCTGACTCCACTGGGTAGCTGTGGAGCTAGAGTGGTCCTTAGAGCGCTTATTATTGGTCTGAAATGGCTGGGGTTTTCTACCCTCCCTTTGATCCGTTATTCTGTGTGGGACACCCCGTTCTACCACCAAGGGTGTGACCTTGAATGAGGCAGCTCTCTGCAGTTGGAGCGATTCCAGAAGGAGCTGCATCTGGGGGTTGTCTGCTGATATCACATTCAGCAGCTGGGGCAACAAGTCCTTCCTTGAAGCAGGATCTGGGCAACATCATCATGGCCACCACATCCTGAATTATAAATAAAACTAGACTCCCACCCACCACCCTCTCAATTAATCATTCTTGGGATTTTTGATGTGTCCCAACAGACCTTTTCCTATGTATCACTGTACTGTTTTCTCTGTGTCTGTGTGTGTGTATGTGAGCGTGTAAGTGGCATTAGACCATAGGTTTCGATCCATAACTTTTTCATTCACCAATAGGACTTAGAGATCTACCTTGATTCTCTTGGATTAGCATGTCCCTAACAATATGCCACTTATATGAATATTGTTAAGAATTGATATTTGCCAATCCAGCATCCATTCTACCCTTCCTCTTTCCTCCTGATTTTATTTAGGGTGACAATGTGCCCAGATAAAGCAGTACATTTTCCAGGTGCCTTTGTACGCAGTTCTGGCCAAGATATGGAAGTGGAGGTCACTATGTGAGGCTTCTAGGAAAGCTCTTCAAATGCTGCTGACTCAGCTGTCATGTACTCTCCCTCCTCCCTTCTATTTCGAGCATAGTTGTGATGCCTGAGGAGAGTGTCAGGAACCTCCCTGAGACCAGCTGGATGGGAGTAAGACTTCAGGACAGCAGGGAGGAAAGGTAGAAGGGACCTGGTCTGTTGATGGTATTGTGGACCTGTTTCACCAGCCCTGGACCAACTATCTCCAAATTCTTCAGTGTGAGAAAAAAATCATCTATTTGGCCAAGGCACTCTGTCTATTATGTGCACCAGGAACCAATCCCTAACTAATTCAAGTATACTACAGTTTACCAATTCCAAGTTGATAGATAATTTGTTTTCAACTTTACAAAGCCACAATAAGCATCCTTGTATAAGTCTCCTTGTGTGTGTGTATGAATGTTTCTCTAGAGTAGATTCAGAAAAGAGGAATTCCAGGCTGATAGGGTAAGAACATGTTCAGTTTTAACCAGAGTGACTCTAAAGACAATGATATCGTTACGGAACCAGGTTCATTTGGCCCGAGGCGCAGCAAGCCAAAACACGGAGACCCCGAGGTAAGCAGCAAACAGGTTCTTTGCAAGGCAGCCAAGCAAGAAGATGGAAGAACAAATCTCAAGTCCTCCTACCTGAAGGCAAAGGGCTCAGGGTATTTATGAAATAAAGAATTAAAAAACAGGGCGGTCTGAGCTGTGGGGAGCGTGGGGAACATGGGGAAAGGTGATTGGAAAAAGGTGCGATAATCATTCTGTGCAGGTGTAATTTGGCTTCTGGACTCTGCACATTCTGAGGGTGGAGTTTTCAGCCCTCTGATGTTAAAAGGTCACACTCTGGCATGCCCATTTGGAGGGTCAGAAGTCCCAGGTAGTCCTAACCTGCAGCTCAAAATAGATGCAGCTGACTCCAAGTTCCTGGAAAACAACTTGGGCAGACATCTTATTGTTTAGGCTACCTGCAGCTTGAAGGACTTACAAGTCTTAAAACAACCTTGATTAGTGAAGGCAGGGGAAGTGGATATTTCAACCTTGCTATTATTACCTCTACTTTTTCCCAATTGATGACTACAACATTGTTTTATTTTGCATTTTCTGGATTATTAGTGGTAAACATCTTTTCATATGTTTGGTGAATAATTGTGTTGCCAAACTATGTACACTTTTCCATTTGGTTGCTAATCTTTTTCTTACTGATTTTTAGGAATTTTTCACTTGACATTTAATTTTCTCTTTATATCATGATATTTTACCTATGATAAAAAATAAATTCTGGAATTTTATCAATTTAAGTTTAATGTTAGTTGATAATACTTTAGAATTTGGTTTCTATAATAATTAAAATTATAAAGGTAATTTTTCCATAAAACTTTACTGCCTTGGAGCAATTAAGACAAACTAGATTGAACTGGAAGGAAAGCCCAATTTATAGATGAATATAAACCAGTGGTTATTAAACTGTATTAACAAAGAAGTGTTTGGTATAGTCCTTCACTATTAAAAAAATATTTGAAATTAACATGCAAATTGTTTAACTTCTAATAGCTATTGCTATATCATTTTGGAAATATTTTGTATTTTATGTGTCCCAGAATTTTTCAAAACCACCACCAGGGGGTATTTTTTGGAAATTTATACCTGAAAATTTATAAAATTATTCAGTTTAGTTTAATGTAGCAGACATTTATTGAATATATACTAAATGCAAGGGACCATGGCAAGATTTGTAACAACATGGGTGGACCTTGAGGGCATTACGTGTAAGTGAAATAAATCAGACAGAGGAAGACAAATACTGCATGATCTCACTTATATGTGGAATCTGAAAAAGCCTAATTCAGAGGAACAGAGAGTAGAATGGTGGTTGCCAGGAGCTGGGGGTTGGGGGTAAGAGGGAGATATTGGTCAAAGGGTAAAAACGTCCAATTATAAGATGAATAAGTTCTGGGGATAATATACAGAATGGTGACTTTAGTTAACAATACTGTATTATATACTTGAAAGTTTTTAAGAGTGTAGATCATCATATACACATACACACACAAGGTAATTACATGAGGTGATGGAGGCATTAATTAACTTATTATGGTAATCATTCTGTAATATACATGTATATCAAATCATCACATTGTACATCTTTAACACAATGTTATATGTCAATTATATCTCAGTAAAGCTGGGGAAAAAGGGACCATGGCAAGGGCACAGAATATAAAAAGTGAGTAACAGATTGGAAGGATTGCTATAATAATTATAAGACCTAAATTTTATTGTGCACTTACAATATATATCTAAATACAATGCTAAGTTAGTTTCAGTAAGAAGAAATAAGTAGTTGTAAATCAGAAATTGTTGATAAAGATAGGTACATATCCTTGAGGTAGTTGATCACAAAATCCTCAATATGAAATTTGAGTCAAATAATTTAAATATCTTGATAATTTCCTCTCTAAATCCCCAGCAAATTCCATTTTACTATACACTTAGTAAATAATTTGGGATCATATAACAAACTTGCACTGCACGGTTTGTGGGATCTTAGCTTCCCGACCAGGGATTGAACCCAGGCCCTCAGCAGTGAGAGCACGGAGTCCTAATCACTGGAGTGCCAGGGAATTCCCTGGATTATATAAGTTTGAAAGTGAACAGCAGTTTAGCAAGGATTAAATATTTCATAAATTCTGGATAAGTAGAGTCCAAATTAACATTAACCGTACCTAGGCTGCTCATTTGGCCCTTCACCAAGTTAACCCTGACTTTCTCTGCTCTATGGAGGCCAGGGAATTGTAGCTGGTCTCAGCTAGTGCCTGAAATGGTTTTAAAACAGACTTAGCATTCATAAGACTGTGAAATTTTCTAGCTCCACTGCCCATCACAACTTCTCAACATTCCTCTCCAACTGTTACTATTTTGGCGGGGAGTACAGTGTTATGACTTAAGAGTATAAGATTTAGGATAAAAAGCATATATTTAAGTCCTGATTTGGGGACTTAATGACCTAAGATCTCTTAAGATGATCTGAGCTTTAATTTCTTCATCTATAAATTAGGAATCGTAATAAAGACTCCCTCAAATAGCTTCTATGAGGATCAAATAGATAACGAACGAGTGTGAAAGTTCTTTGTAAATTGGAAAGTTCTGTACAGATGCTATTATTTGTTGTTGCTGAATTAAACTGAATTCAGCTGATTCCCTTTGAAGATAGTATTAATTTTGCCTTGGTGGAGAAGAGAAGCATTGAGATCTGTCTCACATCTTTTACGGCCCTTTGATAGTCATGGAAAGTCTTGTTAAAGGTGTGATATATCTATATCTACAAGGACATACGCGTCAATATATCTCTGTATCCATATGGAACCTAGCATCTCTATGACTTATTCTGACACAGTCACTCAAGAGAGATTTGTGTCCAGGGGAAAAGTTCAAGATAATAAACACACCTTGCTACTGTGAGGCCTTTATCCCAATGGGGAACCCAACTAATGAGTTACATTCTATTACATAAAGAATTCCTTTTGCCTAGGTTACAGGGAGGCTTAGCACCTAGAAGTGTCTGTAAACTGAAATGCCCAGAAAGGCAAAGCAAATCCTTTTAATTAGTGACCCTGACTGGTCGTATTAATACAAAGTGGTGGAGGCTGGGAAGCACGTTTGTGTCTAGAGGCCACAGCTGCTACTCAACAGCTTCCCACTATTTCCCCAATCTTCCAACTTTAAGAGAAGATAAAAATCTAGATTTTGGGGCTTCCCTGGTGGCGCGGTGGTTGCGCGTCCGCCTGCCGATGCAGGGGAACCGGGTTCGCGCCCCGGTCTGGGAGGATCCCACGTGCCGCGGAGCGGCTGGGCCCGTGAGCCATGGCCGCTGGGCCTGCGCGTCCGGAGCCTGTGCTCCGCGACGGGAGAGGCCACAACAGAGGGAGGCCTGCATACCAAAAAAAAAAAAATCTAGATTTTTATGGAATTTATTTTCCAATTTTCAAAATATACTGTGGGCAGCAAAAAATGGTTGGATCTGGCCCGTGAACTTCTTACTTGGGATTCATGGCCTACAATCAACACAGGCAGAGCAACTTCCTTGTCTATTCCCTCTGAGGTTCCAATTACACCTCAGTCCTCTGTGTTTTAGAAGCAAGACCTGTCTAGGGAGGAGTGAGCAAGCAGATTGACATCAGCGGGTCAGTGGTGGCAATCTTGGTTGCACATTGTAATCATCTGAAGAGCTTTCAAAAATGCTTATGCCTAGGTCCCAATCCCAGAGATTCCAATTCACCTGACCTGGGTTACATCCCAAGCATGGGAATTTTGTAAAATTTCCCAAGAGATTCTAATGTGCAGCCCAGTTGTTGTCACCAAAGTGATAAAGGGAAGTGGAGAGTTTGCCCAACACCTAGAGTAGTGGTTGTTAGTACATTCAGACAGAAGTGGGAGAGTGCTGAAGCCTTATGGGGGTCCAGATCAGAAAAGGAAATAGCTTTGAGCACTGACATTAAAATCCTAAACAGAAAAGGATTTATACAGTATTTTTAGACCATGTTTAATGTTTCAGACCACGACTAAAATTTGCATAGACTCTGCAAAGTTTGTGTTTCTACAATACTTCATGAAAGGTGTTTTGCCTTACTTTGTCATGCACTTAGTTCTCTAGAGAGGTAGTTGAACACTGCCACAGGTGGTGTGAAATGAGGCGGAGTACTTTTGGAACTTCAGTGACATATGCTATTCTCGTCTATCCAGCTTTCCCTCCCCTCTGGAAACACAGCTCTTCTCTGCTGTGGGAAAACCATTCTTAAGATTCAGGGGAGGCTGATGTTTGCTCCCACTCCCAGCACCTCAATATACACCAATTCAAAGAGGGTGAGCGTGTGAGCAAGGTTAGCCAAGCCCTCCATCCTCCTGGCCAGTGATTGATGCAGGCAATGACCTGAGAGAGTCAGTCTTCCCTAAGACTTGATATGTGGGTGCTTTTTGGGAGGAAGGGGGGAAAAGACAGATACTGATAGAGTTGGAGCTATAGAGATAAAGAAAGAAACAGACGGGAATAAAACACAGACCTACTAGAGCATGGACTTGAGGATGGGGGAGGGGGAAGGGTAAGCTGTGATGAAGTGAGAGAGTGGCATGGACATATATACACTACCAAACGTAGGGTGGATAGCTAGTGGGAAGCAGCTGCATAGCACAGGGAGATCAGCTCGGTGGTTTGTGACCACCTAGAGGGGTGGGATAGGGAGGGAGACGCAAGAGGGAAGAGATATGGGGACATATGTATATGTATAACTGATTCGCTTTGCTGTAAAGCAGAAACTAACATACCATTGTAAAGCAATTATATTCCAATAAAGATGTTAAAAAAAAAAGAAATAGAGAGTGATAGAGAGATGGCGGGTGGGGAGGCTCTCTTTCTTTGGAATGGAGCATTGTAAAAATAATTTAGGTTAGGTTCATTTGCAGCCATCTGTCTCAGCCTCAGGGAGGACACTGAAAAGAATGAGGCCAAGTACAGAGACAATCAGACATGAGATATCCAAAGAGCTGATACATTCTTTGAGCCCCGTATCCAGCTGTCTGAATGTTTGTTATGTGAGTAGATTCCCTTTTCTACCTAAACTATTTTAAGCTAGGTTTCTGCTGTTGACTACTGCATTAGAATTAATCTGCATCCTCAATTCCTAACCTGGTGTGAGTAGGGTCATCAATTTACTCTAAAGCATGATACACACACCTGCTAAAATGGGACTTAGTTCAGAAGACAGGAAGAATGAGCTGTCTTTTCTACACCAGATTAAACTTTTATTAGAAGGGAATAATCCAAGTGGAAAAATATACCCATTATACCAGCCAGTAAATCTGCAGAGACCTAAGCTCTGATCAGGTCCAGTTTTATTCCATGTACAGGACTTGAGAGAGGAGCTCAGGGAGCATTAACAGAGGAAGACATACACATCCCCTATCTTTCAGTTCATTCTCCGTAAACTGACTTATAAATTCAAAGTAATTCTAGTGATTTTTGTGGAAGTTGACAAGCTGATTTTACATTTTATATGGGAATGCCAAGGGTCAAGAATAGTTGAGACAATTGCAAAGAAGAAAGCAGATATCAGATATCAAGACTTATAACATCATAGTAATTAAGAGTATAAATCACTGCAGAGATAGAGATAGAACAGAGCATCTATTACTTTCCTAAACTATTTGAACAAATTTTAAACTTACAGAAAAGTTGCAAAAATAGTGCAAAACAATTATCTTATATCCAGTACCCCACAACCCCTAATATTACCATTTTGACTTTTAAAAAGTCATGACTGACTTTTTAAATAAGCTATTTTTTATTGGAGTATAATTGCTTTAAAATGTTGTGTTAGCTTCTGCTGTACAACAAAGTGAATCAGGTATATGTATACATATATCCCCTCCCTCTTCAACCTTCCTTACCCTCCCCACCAAGCCATTCCACCCATCTAGGTCATCACAGAGCACCGAGATGAGCTCCCTGTGCTATACAGCAGGTTCCGACTAGCTATTTATTTTACACATGGTAGTGTATATTTGACATGTGAAACTGTTTGTTTTGTCTAAATTTGTGGTGTTTTTTTTCCTATTATCTGTGACCTTGAATACTGATTAACAAACACAAAGAAAAGTTATCAGTTGTATTTTCTCCTTTGCAAATTTTCTTTCCTGATGACTTCCCAATCTTTGGAGTCTTAGTGTTTTTCCTCTAAATTTGTCTGAACGTTTATATTTTAAGTGTGTTGTCACACTGGTATAAATAAATTCAACATATTATTTATCTTTTAATTTTTCGATCCAATAGTTTAGTTAAAAATAAAATACTTAAACATCTTTTTAAAAATCTATTCACATTTTGAGAGCTATTTTGCTCTCAATGGTGACATATCATTTTAATCTTTGAGAAATATTTTGAATTCTGAAAAGAGCCAGGAACCATTCATAGCTGGTTCAGGTAACCAGAGTACAGAAACACAAATATCATTTTGGTAAAAAAATGAACAAACTGTAAAACAAAACCATCAGCCAGCTGTGATGATAATATGATGATCATATTATGATTTTCTTGTGTGATTAACAAACTGCTTAAAAGCAAATTTCGAAAGCATTTTTAAAATGGCAGCATCAGATGGATTATATGAGATCTTATGGAAGTTAATTTGAAGGATAATGGAAAAAATTATTTCGCCATTCTGATGTTTGTGACATAATGAAGGGATACATGGCATGGAAGAAAGGTTCTGCAGAGAGACTCAGAGGAGCTCTCTTAGCTCCAGTCACTATTAAGATGTAAAATTATTGGCAAGTTTGGCAATTCCTCTATTCATTCAATACTTGTTGAGCAGAAGCAAGAAGAACTACAATCCTGCAGCCTGTGGAACAAAAACCACATTCACAGAAAGATAGACAAGATGAAAAGGCAGAAGGCTATGTACCAGATGAAGGAATAAGATAAAACCCCACAAAAACAACTAAATGAAGTGGAGATAGGCAATCTTCCAGAAAAAGAATTCAGAATAATGATAGTGAAGATGATCCAGGACCTCGGAAAAAGAATGGAGGCAAACATCGAGAAGATGCAAGAAATGTTTAACAAAGATCTAGAAGAATTAAACAACAAACAAACGGAGATGAACAACACAATAAGTGAAATGAAAAATACACTAGAAGGAATCAATAGCAGACTAACTGAGGCAGAAGAAGAGATAAGTGACCTGGAAGACAGAATGGTGGAATTCACTGCCACAGAACAAAATAAAGAAAAAAGAATGAAAAGAAATGAAGACAGCTTAAGGGACCTCTGGGACAACATTAAATGCTAAAACATTCACATTATAGGGGTCCAGGAAGGAGAAGAGAGACAGAAAGGACCTGAGAAAATATTTGAAGAGATTATAGTCAAAAATTTCCCTAACATGGGACAGGAAATAGCCACCCAAGTCCAGGAAGCACAGAGAGTCCCATACAGGATAAACCCAGGAGAAACACACCAAGACACAAAGTAATCAAACTGGCAAAAATTAAAGACAAAAAAAAATTATCAAAAGCAGCAAGGGAAAAATGACAAATAACATACAAGGGAACTCCCATAAGGTTAACAGCTGATTTCTCAGCAGAAACGCTACAAGCCAGAAGGGAGTGGCATGACATACTTAAAGTGATGAAAGGGAAGAAACTACAACCAAGATTAGTCTACCCAGCAAGGATCTCATTCAGATTCGATGGAGAAATCAAAAGCTTTACAGACAAGCCAAAGCTAAGAGAATTCAGCACCACCATACCAGCTCTACACAAGCACTAAAGGAACTTCTCTAAGTGGGAAACACAAGACAAGAAAAGGACCTACAAAAACAAACCCAAAACAATTAAGAAAATGGTAATAGGAACATACATATTGATAATTACCTTAAACGTGAATGGATTAAATGCACCAACCAAAAGACAC
>NC_041214.2:104696801-104697291 GCF_002837175.3 Physeter macrocephalus | reverse complement strand
AGGCAACTGCTAACAGCTATAAAAGAGGAAGTCGACAGTAACACAATAATAGTGGGAGACTTTAACACCTCACTTACACCAATGGACAGATCATCCAAACAGAAAATTAATAAGAAAACACAAGCTTTAAATGACACAATAGACCAGATAGATATAACTGATATTCAGAGGAATTCAATTCAAAAACTGCAGATTACACTTTCTTCTCAAGTGATCACAGAACACTCTCCAGGATAGATCACATCTTGGGTCCCAAATCAAACCTCAGTAAATTTAAGAAAATTGAAATCATATGAAGCATCTTTTCTGACCACAATGCTATGAGATTATAAATTAATTACAAGGAAAAAAACGTAAAAAACACAACACATGGCGACTAAACAATACATTACTAAATAACCAAGAGATCACTAAAGAAATCAAAGAGGAAATCAAAAAATACCTAGAGACAAATAACAATGAAAACACAATGATCCAAAACCTACAAGAT
>NC_041214.2:104684704-104695221 GCF_002837175.3 Physeter macrocephalus | reverse complement strand
TGGCATTTTTCACAGAAGTAGAACAAAAAATTTCACAATTTGTATGGAAACACAAAAGACCCCGAATAGCCAAAGCAATCTTGAGAACGAAAAATGGAGCTGGAGGAATCAGGCTCCCTGACTTCAGATTATACTACAGGGCTACAGTAATCAAGACAGTATGGTACTGGCACAAAAACAGAAATATAGATCAATGGAACAGGATAGAAAGCCCAGAGATAAACCCACGTACCTATGGTCAACTAATCTATGACAAAGGAGGCAAGGATATACAATGGAGAAAAGACAGTCTCTTCAATAAGTGGTGCTGGGAAAACTGGACAGCTACATGTAAAAGAATGAAATTAGAATACTCCCTAACACCATACACAAAAATAAACTCAAAATGGAGTAGAGACCTAAATGTAAGACCGGACACTATAAAACTCTTAGAGGCAAACATAGGAAGAACACTCGTTGACATAAATCACAGCAAGATCTTTTTTGATCCACCTCCTAGAGTAATGGAAATAAAAACAAAAATAAACAAATGGGACCTAATGAAACTTAAAAGCTTTTGCACAGCAAAGGAAACCATAAACAAGACGAAAAGACAACCCTCAGAATGGGAGAAAATATTTGCAAATGAATCATTGGACAAAGGATTAATCTCCAAAATATATAAACAACTCATGCAGCTCAATATTAAAAAAACAAACAACCCAATCCAAAAATGGGCAGAAAACGTAAATAGACTTTTCTCCAAAGAAGACATACAGATGGCCACGAAGCACAAGAAATGCTCTCAACATTACTAATTATTAGAAAAATGCAAATCAAAACTACAATGAGGTATCACCTCACACCAGTTAGAATCGGCATCATCAGAAAATCTACAAAGAACAAATGCTGGAGAGGGTGTGGAGAAAAGGGAACCCTCTTGCACTCTTGGTGGGAATGTAAATTGATACAGCCACTATGGAGAACAGTATGGAGGTTCCTTAAAGAACTAAATATAGAATTACCATATGACCCAGCAATCCCACTACTGGGCATTTATGCAGAGAAAAACATAATTCAAAAAGACACAGCACCCCAATGTTCATTGCAGTACTATTTACAATAGCCAGGTCATGAAAGCAACCTAAATGCCCATCAACAGATGACTGGATAAAGAAGGTGTGGTACATATATACAATGGAATATTACTCAGTCATAAAAAGGAATGAAATTGGGTCATTTGTAGAGACGTGGATGCATCTAGAGACTGTCATACAGAGTGAAGTAAGTCAGAAAGAGAAAAACAAATATTGTTTATTAACGCATATATGTGGAACCTAGAAAATGGTATGGATGAACCGGCTTGCAGGGCAGAAATTGAGACACAGAAGTAGAGAAAAAACGTTTGGACACCAAGGAGGGAAAGCGGCGGCAGGTGGGGTGGTGGTGGTGGGATTAATTGGGAGATTGGGATTCACATGTATACACTGATGTGTATAAAATGGATGACTAATAAGAAAAAATAAATAAATAAAAAATAAACATAAAATAAATAAACAATTAAAAAAATAAAACAAAACAAAAAAACCAAATACTTGTTGAGTGCTTACTGCATGCTGGGCTCTGTCTTAAGCACTGGAGATATGTTAATAAACCAAACAGCCAACAACTTTGCCTTGTAGAATTTGTATTCTAATGGGGAGTGGCAAAGAATAAACAAAACAAGCAGTGAAATAGTAGGTTAGAAGATAAATTTATTCCAAATTTATTCTGTAGCACTAGTTAAGTAGAGAAGGGCCATAGGGAGTATGGGGTTGGAGAGAAGGGACATTTGCAATTTTAAGTAGGTGGTCAGGGAAGACCTCATTGAGAAGGTGAGAAGCATACAGCTTGAAGGAGGTGAGAGAAAAAGCCAGGTTGCTATCTGGGGAGAAGCATCCCAGGCAGAAAGAAGAAGAAACTCCCTGAGGAGGACTGGTGCCCGGGATGTTTTAGGAAGAGAAAGCGGCTACTATGGCTGAGGTGAGGTGAATGAGGGGAAGAGTCACAGCAGAGGAGCTGAGAAAGATATGGGGAGAGGGGAGGGCAGATCAGTCCAAGAACTCTGGCTTTTATTTTGAGAGAAATTAGGAGCCACACGACGTTTGGATTGACGTGATCTGCCTTTCGCTTTAGCTGGAGCACTGTGGCGCTCTGCTGAGAACAGGTTGTGGGGGGAAGAGGGTGGGAGCAGGGCGTCTAGTCAGGAGGTTGCTATGATAAGCCAGGTGAGGAACGATGGCAGCCTAGAGCTTCTGATTGTGTGGGAGGTGGTAGCTTGGTAGAGAATGGGGTCAAGTTCTGGATATATTTTTTATTCAATATTCTCATATGGATTGCTCATAATATGATCATCGTACTATCTAAATTATCTTAATAAATTGTGAATAGTTTTGATATTATGTTTCTTAAGACGCTCATAAAAGTATAAAATGTTATAGAAATGTAAAGTGCATGATCAGAAGGAATGATCGTATGTGCTGGAGCAGGGACCAAGTGTACAGTCTGATTGTAAGACTCTTGTCTGTAAATGCATATGAGGTTTCATTGTTATTCGAAGAACATGGGCAAAATAGTAAAAGTCTGCAGCTGACAGTTAGATGACCCATTCCCTGAGGGCATGTTAAAGGTTTTGCCCACCTAGAGATAATAGTTTATCGATGACTCTTTTCTCAGATTTCATTAGAAGAGCCAATTAAATATGGCTTGAGAACCAAGGGATTAAAGTGTCTGGGACAAGCATATAGTCTCCCTCTCGGCCAGAATGGAATCTATTCCCTAAGAAGTAGCCTTAGCTCCATGTATCTAAGGCCTTAGACATTCTAAAAGTTAGAGAAACAGCATGTACTAAGCGTATACTAGGCCAAGCTCTGTGGTAGGTGCTTATATATGTTCTCTCCTGCCATCTTCATAACAATTCATTGGAGTATTTTTAATCTCATTTCATGAGTGTGGAAACTCAGACACATTGAGGGAAAATGACTTAAAGGGTAATACAGTTAGTGAGTGAGGGAGGTAGGATTTAAATTAGTCTGCATGCCTACATGCAAGACGGATCTTTTTGTTGTATCTTATAAATGAAGTATGCAGGACTCCATGGCTCCAAAGAACTTAAAAAGATCAATGCTGGGAGACAGTGTGGATGGGTGACTGCGGGGGTGGGTATCTCAGAGAGGAGATGTGGGCAGTTGTGGTTTCAACACCTGGCCATGCATTAGAATCACCAGGGATATCGGGGATATCAAAACATTTATTTTGAAAAAGACTTTCAGGTGACTTCTCTGTAGGCAGCCTGTCAATTATCTTCCCTTCCATTCAGGATGGGGAGCAACTCAGAATGAGGGGTAGGCCCCAAAGTAACAAACGGAAACATAGAGCCCACAGGTAGCAACCTGAAACTCACTGGCCATGAGCCTAAAGAAATCTGGGCTTCATGCAATTTGTGTCAAACAGGTTTTCTCTTAAATTTTGTTTCTAAGCAACTAATCTTTTTGAGGTACTGAGGTGTCATTCCCTGCATTATGAATGTGTCATGGAATCATAGAAAACTAGAGGTGGAAGGGACCTCAGAGATTTCCCCCACACCCACACTGCTTCATAAGCTGAGGAGACCGAGACTCAGCGGGGTAAATGGCTTGTCAAAGGTCACAAGAATCCGGGCCTGGGTCTTAGTCCACTGTTCTTTCCACCAAGCAATTCTGCCTCCCCAAGTATTTTTCTCAATCTTGTCAGTCATCCTACTGATAAAACTTGGTATTCCCCGGGTTTAGTTTGGATGTCCAATTTTGCCTACCTACAGCTGTCCCCACAGACTCTGAATATTGAAAAAGCTACTCCCTGTCCACACTGTTTTAATGATTTAGGTTTCTTCAGCAAGCATAAGACCCTAGCTTGGTTTTAAATGTCAGGAATTTTCTGTATTTCATTTTCATTTTAAAGGTTACTCTGATATAAATTTGGTGGGTGAGGGAGGGGGCAGGGGAGGCAGGCTCTTTCCAGCACTCGTCTTGTTTCTTTAATGCAGTAACCCTTCCTTTAGGCCTCTTCATTTGCTCTCAGACATGTATTTAATTTTAAACAAACCATATTTTCTCATTTATTTTCCCATTACACTTATGCCAATACATTCTGGAAAGAAAAATGAAGGAAATACTTGCCCCACCTAAACCATTCTTCCCCACAAGCATGCTCTTCTGCTTTAAACCACTGTCCTATGTCAGTAGACTCTTCTCTAGGGGGAGTGTCCTCTCTGTGCCAGAAAGAACCAAGGCAAGCAACAACTGCACACCAGTCTCTGACTTGAGGAGAAAGAAGAGAAATTGCATTAAAGAGCTCATTCTCATCCTGGACCAGCTGCCACTCATCTCTTTTCCCTTCTTATTTCCTTTCTTTGTTGATATTTGGGCCAAAGAACCGGGCCATATTCCCTCTGTTGCATCTTTATGTAGAGAGATGTGAGTGATGGGATTTCAGCCTTCTTTTTTAAGGAGGGGGGTTATTTTTATAAAGGTAAAGATTATTAGCTCCTTTAATACCTTCCCTTTCATCTTTCTCTCTTCTTAAAATAGAGTCACCTTCCTTCAAAACATCCAGGAATTATTTTTTAAAAAGAGGAAAATACATTGGAAGATCTAGGATCTCGTTAGATGCTATAATTCTACTGCCCTTTGATAAATGGGAGCGACAGTCTCTGAAATTAAAGTTGTTGAGGTTCTTCACACACCAGTCCCTACTTGTCATGGACTCTCTTGCCTGAAATTTTACTGTAAAACCATTAGTGGGGAAACACATGGAATTCTGATAAATACAATAAAAATTCAAAATTCAAAAGAAAAAAATCACTGGGCAGAGGCTCTGATTAAAGCTTATCATCTAAAGGAGGAATTTAAATTTATTTTAAAATATTCAGTTCATTCTCTCGTACATTGCTGGTGGGAATGTAGAACTGTATAACCACTTTGGAAAACTTTGGTAGTTTTTATGAAGTTATATGTACACCTATTCTTCAATTCCCCAGTATTATTATTATTATTATTATTATTACATTCCTTATTATTTGTCCAGCTGAAATTAAAACAAATGTCCCCCAAAAGACATGTATAAGAATGTTTATTGCAGCTTTTTTCCCAATAGCTGACAACTGGAGACAGTCCAAGTACCCATCAAGAATCATAGTTCAATTAGGACTATTTCCTTGGACTCAGCATCACAATGCTAAGTTACAGAAGAAACCATAGAGAAGAACATGACTTTGGGGAGATATGGTCTTAAGAGATGGAGACTGGAAGGAAAGAATATGGTTCTGTTTTTCCAGCTTTCTTTTTTTTCTACCTCACCTATCCATGATTTAATTTAAATTCTTTTATATCTGAATTTCAGCTCATCTCCTTCTTAGGACCATCCTCAGCAAAACTATGCAGTAGACATTGTTTTATGATTTGTTTTCTAATGACAGACAACTAGTATCTTCACGTTCTTCAACTATACCCACAAACCCATTTTCCTAAGAAGCTGACAAGTGTATGCCCTGTGAGCTTACCTACCCTTCTCACAGATGAGCAAAGCTATTCTTTGGAAAGGGATGGGAGTACTGCTCTCACCTCTCCTCCATAAGCCTTGGGTCAACTTGAGAAGAGGTAGGTCTGGAGTGAGAGCTGGGTATAGTGATGGAACAGAGCTTAGAAATCTAAGAGGCAGCATCCAAGAAAAAACTGAAACCAAACCTGGTAAATTAGACAAACCAGTCATGATTCCAAAGGGGGTGCTGAATGGAGGAGGAGAATCCAAGGATGCAAAAGGGTGACTGGAGCCTGTGGAGGCCACCTGAGAACTACAGGGTTCAAAGCATAAAGTGGTAGATGGGACCTGGGATAAAGCAGAGCTTGGATGCTCTTACTATGGTATCTATGGGTGGGGAGGTGTCCTTAAGTTGTCTACTGGGCTTACCCCACCTATTCCATCTGAGCTGATAATTAAGCTATAAACCCTCAGCTCCAAACCCATCCTTCCATATTCCTCTCTGTGGTGCTGGGCTGGGGTCCTGCTGACTACATTGCTCTATTGCCAGCAGTTTCCCCGTTATGCTCAACCTGTAACATGTGATACTACCAGGCAATAATCTGGGAAAATGATCACTTCTTTGAGGCTCAGCTACCAGACATAAAGTGGGGATAACAGCCACGTCACTGGGCTATTAGTATTAAACAAGCCCACTCAGCACAATTCCAGAGTAAGGACTCAGTATATAGAGGGAAAGGAAGGGGTGAGTTTCCCACCCTAAAGAGGACTGACCCTTCAATTGGTCAGGGCCCAGGATCAGTCAGGATCCTGTCGGGGAAACAGGAAACACACCAGTTATTTTACAAGAGAGAATTTAATCCAAAAAAATGGTTAAAAAGACATTGGAGGACTGGAAAAGCACAGGGAAGACACTAAAGTAACACAGAAATGGCAGGGAGCAGCTTCCATCCTAGACTGGGAAAACAAAGGGAAGGGGTTGAGGTTATTAGAACACAGAAGCCTGGAAGGGGGAACAGGGACCCATTTTTATGTGGAAAGGAAATTGGGTGCCTCAGAGGAATGTGGGTGAAAAAAAATGAAATCAACCACTGCTGCAGGATGGGGCTGATGCTGGGGTAAGACTGTAATGTTTTCCTTTTCACCTCTACTGCTAGGGAGCTCAGAGACCAGTGGGTAGCCCACCTTCACCAAATGAGCAGGACTTTGTGGCATTATGGCTGCAATGATTTTTCTCGCTTTACTTTATCAGTGATCATTTTATTTCAACATATTTTACATTACATTATGTACTTTGTAAATCTCCTCAAAGTCTACTGGAAGATCCTAGAATATTTCTGCTTCCATCTATACGACCTTCATCTGCATCTTCATCAATATATTTGCCTATAACTTTCCTACCTCCATTTACACTGCATTTCTACTGCCATGTGTGTCTCATCTATAACTCTATCTATAGTTTATCCACATCTGTAACTATGGAGGAGATAGGGACAGTCCACTCCTGTCTTTGTAGTTTAAGCTGTGTGTTTTTAACCCAAATTTGAAAGTGTAATTCGGAAGCTTTTAACATAAAGACAGCTTACATCTGCTCTTCAATCTCCACTGTGCTTCCATAAGAAGGCTGGCATCGACAGAGGTACTAATGGGCCTGTGATATAGAACCCAAAACTTTAAAAGTTCTAACCCATCAAGAAATCCCATTCATCATTTCATTTTTGGGAAAGGATATAAAAAATGAAATGCCAGAGCTATAATGTCAGGACTGTTTGAAATGTCAAGTGCTTATTGTTGCACAGCCTGGCTGTCTGCTGTTCTGATCAAACCTCCAACTGGCATAATAATTACAGATGATGCATCGCATTTTCATGCACAATTGGACCCAGATTTATAACAAATCAGATGGAAACATTCTCATTGCCCAGCCGGAAATTTTCTCCTTTTACTACATAGTTTAAGACTTTTCCTTCGGAGGAGGACATTACTACTGATTCAAGACAGCGTTCAGAGTAAGGGAGGAGAAAAAGGGCAGAAAAAAAAAAGTTTCTCAACAGACCAGAACTCAGTCACTTATAATACACAGATGCGACAAGAGCCATGAGGCAGCAAACACATCTGCCAAATGCACGTTTAATCTAAGAATGCTAAACTGTGGAGACACTGCCCAGATAATCCAGTTCTATTTCAAGATGCAGACCAATTTAGGTGGGCAAGAAAACATACATGCGAGCTCTATTTTGAACTGATAGCTATGGAGGCAATCCTTCAGTTTAATCACCCCATTCTAATCTGCCGAGAGAGGACTAATGTATAAACAGAAGCAACATTGCTTCTGTCTAGGATCTTTATGACAGTCTCTGTGGGACTTAAGTGGGTTATTCATAAGCGGATACCAATGATAATAAAAACCTGAAATCAATAGCATGTATGTACAGAAAATCACATTTCTTCTCCACTGAAAGTTTTGTATCCACTGAAAGCTGGCTAAGGCGTTCCCATAGCCACTTCATTTTCACCTTCCCTAGACAAGCCTTGTCAGATGGTTTGGAAGAAGCCTCTCTCCTGTGTCTGTCTGGCTGTTTCCCATCACAGATTACTTTCAGTACACTGGAAAGGTCGAAACTCTTGGAAATAACCTCGAGAAGATGCTGTTCTTTTTCCATGCCATTGATAAATTCTTCTAAAGTCAATTCTTCCAGAAAATAGTGAAAGAACAATTAGCAAGAGCCTTTGTCTAATACCACTCACTAGCATATACAATATGTTCACTGGCATTTTTATTGATATTCTTCTTTTTAGATCCTTTCATCTCAACCAGACTCTTAATTCCTTGAATATCCTTATATAGAAAAGCATTCAATGGTAGGCTTGTTAGGTGAAAATACAGGTGACGCAAAAAATCTCTTTTCATTTTGAGTTGAGAACATCAGGTAATGTACCTGTGTTCACATATACATTTACATCTCTCTACACGATATTGATTATTTGACCTTTAATCTTGAAGCTATGACCAAGACATAGGAGCATGAAAATTGCAGACTTCTAAGATCAGAAGGAAATGACTGTTTGCAAGGCTGTTTTCAGTATTCTTCTCCCTGAGGAAATAATTTCAAGGACCATCCAAAGCTGTGCAGAAGGTTACACATTTATTCATTCCCTAGTTCTCCTCTCCTTTTCTGATTTTTTGATTTCTCATTTTATCACCTTGACTTAAGCCTTAGGTCTATGCTGACCAGCCCAGTGCTACAAAACTAGCGCCTTATGCCCATGGGCACCTGCTGCCTTGTTTCCCACTACCCTCACCTCACAAGACAACTGTTCAACATTTGGGGGTTGGGCATGAGGGGCTCTCGATTTAAATCATTTGGATTGTAATTATGGGCATATTCAAGCTGAAAGGTACAGATGAATTTTCTGATCTTAAGGAGATTGTACTTAATAGGGTTTGTGGCTTGGTGGGAGGTCAACCAAGGACAAGTGAAGTACACTGAGTCACTAACTAGGGAACATACCCCTGAGGCAGAAAGTCAGCGGGAAGTGAAAGCAAGTGTTATACTGTCCCTGTACTTTCGAATGGATAAAGACAAATATCTAAAAGCCACAATAGTGGCTCAAATATAAAGCATAAATCATCACATTCTCATAAGATACTTTCCTTTTGGTTTCCATGGCAAAATACTAATATATGTTTTGTCTTTTTTTTTTTTCTTTTTAACAGAGAAATCTAATCTTTGTTCCTTATGTTTTCCTTATGCCAAAGAAGTCTGTGCAAAACCCCGGTAACAGCAGGTAGGATGAGAATATTCCCTATGTATCCCAGGGAAAGTCAGGGGCATCGTAACTAACAGAAGAATAACCATCCTTTGCAAAGGGAAAACACACTGCTAAGTTCACAACCCAAAAGATTTTTCAAACTTCTAAGGACTCAGCATGACCAACAGAGAAGTGGGAGTGGAGATAGGGGAGCTGAAATCTGTTTTGACCACTTAGTTATAATAACACTTCTCCATTCTCACTGCTGGCAAGGAAAGAAGCTGTATCGGAAGGTGCTGGGAAATAGTTGCCTGTGCTGAAAAGCAGTGCAGGTTACTGATGTAGAAAAGAGAAAAAAGAAAATGCTTTTTGGGGATTTTTTTTTTTTTGCAATATAATTGACATAACATATTAGTTTAAGGGGTGCAACATAATAATTTGATATGTATATATTGTAAAATGATTACCACAGTAAGTTTAGTCAATATCCATCACCTCACATAGTTACAAATATTTTTCATGTGACGACAACTTTTAAGATTTCCTCTTTTAACAACTTAAAAGATGGAATTTTTCGCTGATGTTTCCTCACGTTTTTCAAAATACCCATGAACTCTGCATATTTGCTTTTTCCACGTTATCACTTACCAAAAAATAATTTCTCTTCTCCAAATTAAGCCAACCTCTACCTATAGCAACTTATGATGCTTACTATTTCTAAATACTTTTGAAATTCTCCTCGCTCTTTTCCTTCTAAGTCTTAGCATTCATTCATTCATTCTCCGAACATTTATCAAGCCCTGACTACAACTGCCTTTTCCTTCACTACACGGCCCCACCAGCACAGCCAACCAGGGTTGTGAATGTGGAAGGTGCTCAGAAATCCTAGGCTGACGAATTGCTTTCCTTCTTCTGATATTCTTACACATTGCTTTCTAATCCTCTTCAGCTTGCCTGTGGATTTATGCCCAGACAAATTAGAAGGTTGGTTTCTGGGTCTCCCTAGAAAGGATTGCCTGTGCAGATCCAGAAGCTTCCCATCAAAAGATCGACCAGCCAAGAGCTGAAGCTGCTGAGAGATGACTGAGCTGGAGCTCATGGGACTCAGAAGGACCTAAAATGATGTCTGAGTTTTCATTATTTTTTTTTCCTATTTAAAAACACATATCAATCTTTGTAAGGCATAATTCAGAAATTGCAGTTTTTGTTTTTTGGTGTTTTTTTTTTTT
>NC_041214.2:104682588-104684343 GCF_002837175.3 Physeter macrocephalus | reverse complement strand
GAACCCGTGTCCCCTGCATCGGCAGGCGGATTCTCAACCACTGCGCCACCAGGGAAGCCCCAGAAATTGCAGTTTTTATATGTTGAAATATACATATGCACATAATTTATATCCACGTTATTCAGGGCTGTTTGTTGTGTTGGTGAACACATTCGCTACTCCTCGGGACTCTGAAGTTCAGTGTTATGGATTCTTTTCCATTACTCACTACCAAGTTCAGCAGTTTTATTGGTGATAGGACAGCTACTCAAATATTGTCTTTAGTCTTGTTTTTGCAATCTGGTTATTTTGTTGATATTTATGGATCATGTATTTCTTCCCATTAATATCTTAAATGTTTTTATAACATTACCAAAAAATTGCCTCTTCCCTCCAAAAAGTCAAAATTTACTGTACACGCTCACATTAGCATTTCTTGCTCTAAAGAAGTCAACTTAGTTAGAAAAGAAGCCAACCTGTGTCAAGGAATTGTTTTTCAATTCTTCCAAATAAGAACTTCATGAAAATTTGTGCTGGGGCTAGGAAATTAGCAGAGGTGGGACTGGAGTGTCTCAGGAGATGAGAATGACCAGATTTTCAAGGGAGGATGCAGGATTTTAAATGACAAGTTCTGTATTCATTAGCAAGGTGGCACTAGAGGCATTTAGCAGCATTTTATAGCAGAGTGTTAAAAGCTGCAGTTTTTCCTCCTTTATGAGGAAACTTGATTCCCTATTATCTCCTGGTAGTTCCCAGTTTCCCAGTTTGATTCCATGGTGTTCCAGTCTAAAACACTGGTCTTTCTGGTTAGTCACTCAGTAAAAGGTCTTCCATTATGTTCTGTCCCTCTTTTGTTTTACTCCAAATATCTGCTCAATAACCTTTCCTCTCTTTTCACTTTCATGGTTTATTATTACGAGCCACTTAAGTCTCCTTTGTCCCTGGGCTATTTGGCGCTTTGTTGTCTGGACACTTTCTGCTCTCGAGGTTGTGAACAGTATCTATAAATCTTCCTAAATCATGTCACGAACGACTCCTAAGCGGCGCATGGTAGCATGCTGATTGCTATACTTCCAAGTAAAGTCTGCAGAATTTCCTGCTTGATCATGTATCCTGACTTGTCTTGAGGTCCCTTCTGTTTTCATTCTACAGTTATATTGAATGTTGAGCTTCAATTTTCTGTCCTTGTGATTCTCTTCAAGATCTCCTTCCTGGATGCTTTTGTTCATAAAATAAAAATAAAAACTAACTTGTTGAATTATAGCAATGATACATGCTCATGGTAAAACAAAAAAACAAAAACAAAAAACTAACCCTACAGAAAAGTGTAATAAAAAGAAAGAATCCCCCTTTAACCTCTCTCTGGCCCCCCAGTGCTACTTTCCACTGGTAATAAACTTCTGCTAATCGATCTGTGTTTATATTTTGACATGTGCAATGAATTTTCAAATATATGTTCATTTCCAAACTTGTCTCCTAGAGGCCTTTCTTCCTACAGAGAGCATTGCATATTGCTCGTTTCTTCTTTATTTCTTCATTTGCTTTTCGTATGACATCTTATCAGACACTCTTTCATTTTACAACTATTTATGGAGCACCTATTATGTGCCAGAAAGCGTGAGAGCACAGGAAATACCGAAGTACGTAAAACAGAATAGCTCTTGCCCTCATGGAGCTTACGGCTCTTCATCGTTTTATTATCTTAGCATTAACCCTATACCTCTCTCTCTTTTTTTTTTTTTTTTTTTTTTTTTTTTTTTTTGGCGGTAGGCGGCC
>NC_041214.2:104654993-104682578 GCF_002837175.3 Physeter macrocephalus | reverse complement strand
TTTGCGGTACGCGGGCCTCTCACTGCCGTGGCCTCTCCCGTTGCGGAGCACAGGCTCCGGACGCACAGGCTCAGCGGCCACGGCTCACGGGCCCAGCCGCTCCGCGGCATGTGGGATCTTCCCGGACCGGGGCATGAACCCGTGTCCCCTGCATCGGCAGGCAGACCCTCAACCACTGCGCCACCAGGGAAGCCCTATACCTCTCTTTTGATTAATCTTCTTTGATTTGCTAATGACCATGATAATTATGTCTAGAATTCTATAGCTATTGTGTATTTTTCCGTTCCAACAGATTTGATGTTGGTCATTCTTTTGCAAACAATTGGCATTCAAATTGGGACTTTCGTATATGTTCCTGAAGTTGTTTTGGTTGTATCTGGGTGTGCTGGGGATCTTTGGTTTCAGTATTCATTGGATCACCAGATACCAATGGTGTGCTTGCTGCTTTTTATTTTGAGAAATCAAAAAAGATATATTTTGGCACATAGTCAACGCTATTCTGGTACACCTAATCAAACATCTCCCTTTCTCCCAACACTGATGTTTCAATAACAATGATAACAACAGAAATCTTATTTGAGGTATATACACTTAGGCTTGTACAACTGCAAATATTCTCTGTGATGCTCACTTTCCCTTTACATGTGCGTGAAGCACTTATTACTCTCCTCTGTCAAATACTGGCAAAGTCCTTTCACACTTCCGCAAATATCAGCTCTCTACGTCTTCATTACTTTCTCTTCCTTGTCCTCTGGTGCACTGAGCTGTCTGTGTTCAACAGAACAATTTTAGCAACTTTTTTCTTGATACATGGAATGACCCAGCTGTCCCTTGACGAGATAATACAAGTCTCCAATAATTTCCATGTAAAAGCAAGTTCTAGCAGTTTTAATTCGGTATACGCATTTGCCAAGAAACAGTGGTTCATTGTTACTCCAGAGTGCAACTAGTTTATTTGATATCTTCATTTTATAAAAGCCAATGATATTTTTTCTTAAAATATAATTTTTTATATCAGAGGAAATGATTTGTGCAATTAGATCTGTAAACTGTCCAGAAATCATAATGCATCCTCTTCCTTCTGAGATACTCTTACAGGTCAAAGATCCTAGTTCCCTAACTGCAGGTAACCTCAGTTGCCTGAGCCCAACACCTTCTCACTTTCAGATTCGCATCCTTTTTCAACTCAGCTCTTTCTATTTCTAGGCCCCTTCCAACTACATTCCTCATTTTATTGGTTCCTTATACTTTGTTCTTGAGGAACCAGCACAGACAGGAAACAAAAAGCCCTGCACAATTTTCTGTTTTCTGCAACATGTTTTCCGACTCTTCAAACTGAGCCACCCTCATACTTTTCTATAGGAAGTCACATTTCCTATTCCCCCCCACCCCCCCACCGGCACTACGATCCTGACCTGTCCTTTTGAAATTCACTTATGATGCTAAGTCTTAAACGTTCATGATGTTCCGTCTACTTCCAGAATACTCATCCTTTGAGCAACGATTTTGACCCTGGGTTGAATGGTTTATCCTCTCTACTCCAATCCCTGCCATCCTGCAGCACCTCTGGGATTAAAAATGAAAACAAAACACAACAAAATCTCTGGCATTTCTCCTGTTTGATGATTACCGTTTTCGGATGCATATTCCAAATAAAGTTTTCACTGGCCTCACCAGGCCCACCCCCACCTCCATTTTTCTGGTTCTTTTCTAGCTTCACTTAGCCTCCTTATCAACTCTGGGTGGTCTGAATCTGTTCCTTGCAAGCTTTCACATGAGCTGACTTGTTTTATTCTTCATCCATAGAGACCCAAATAGGAGTGAGGACACCAAATGGCTTTGATCTTGGTAAACCAGGAAGTGAGCATACCGACTTGAGGCTGAGATGAGGACTAGGTCCTTAAGAGGAAGATCGATGCTCTTGATACATTTCCTAATTGCTTTTCTGAGAATTATACTCTTGTCCAAATGTTTGGTTCGCTCATAGTGGTGATTTTATTTGACCTCCCTCCCGGCCTCCTCCTCCTCACATCCTGCCAGACTGAGCAGCCACGTCTGACTAATACAAACTACCACATGAGTCTCTACTTCTCTCCAGTGTCCACTACAAGAAGTGATGCATGGCCAGCAGGTTGAGTCTGTGGATTGATGACACCCATGACTCCCCATCCCTCAAATCTATCCCCTGCCTCCACTCCTTTTTAATCTTACTAACATCATATTTTCCACAATTCCAAGCTTTCTGTTTTTCAAGGATCATCCCTGGATATGATGCCTCAATCTCAAATCAATATGCTCATCTACCAGTTTACAGATTAAAGCCATTTGGTGTAGCAGCCACCCCCCCCCGCCCCCCCGCTTCTCACTCCTACCTCTGAAGAAGCACACCTTCTCTGAGATAAAGAGACCAGATTTTCAGGTAAAAAAAAAAAAAAAAAGCAGCTGAAGAAATGAGCAGAAAGAGTAGAAATGTAGAAAAGACAGAGCAGAAATGGACGCAAGTGTGGACAACCCTTTCCAGAAAGGTACTGTCAAAGGGAAGGAAAAATCTGATAGAAGATGGCATAATTGAAGTTAGGAGGGTAAACAAGTTTATTCGTAAATTGATGAGAAGCCTCCAGTAGAAAGAAATTCCCAGAGCAAACAGCAAAGGGCCCTTCAACTCCCATTCACCAACTTTTTTTCCTTTTACCTCCCTTTACTCTTCTTTATATATACCAAAGTGTCAATCCCTGTACATTAAGTATAAATATGGTCAATATTTATTCAATTCAACTGTATCAACTGGAGAACATTGTACCGGTCAAATTAAGAAGCCCCAGTGATATTACAAGTGGGGTTTGCTTGAAAGGTTCATGCTTTTGTCTAAATGGGGCATCTCGCATACCACCACTAACTCCTGCTAGGTAAGAAAAGTGAGCCCAAGGTGAGTAGCTACTTTACTGTCATCGTTTGTTTCGATCTTATGGAACACCAAGTTGGTAAATTCTTCAGGATTCAGAGTTTGCTGGCCATTGAGGGCTTGTAGTGCTTGCAAAGAAACTAAATCAGAGAGTTCAACTCTTCTGGAAGCAAACTCATTTTGTGACATTTCTTACCCCAATGTAACAGAATTGGGGGAATTGTTTATGTCAGTTTTGCTATCCAACCTGTTTCAGTTGTTAAAAACAACTAAAAAGATTGTTTATCAGTTCTGGGTAGTGAGGCTTGGAAATTAAATGAACTGAGTATAGTCTAGGTTTTTCCTACAGAACAAAGGGATCCATTCAACATATTAAGTAACAAAAGATTCTAAGAGCCCATTGGAGAAAACATCGAAGCGGTAACTGTCATAAGAATTCTGGACCCAGAAAACAGTGTTCTCATTTTAGACTAATTATCGTTGATCTTAAGATGAATATAAAAGGATGTTCTGTAAGCATCTAATGCTTCCTCTCTCGCTTCTGCCACTGGCACCTTTGGGTTTTTTTTGTGTCCTTTTGCAGAGTGATCAACTGGGAAGACAGATACGCATGACTTGGAAGGACACTGAATTTCTCACACTCCGCCAGCATCTTTTCATCATAAAAGCTATCAGGGGATGCAGGGAAAACGACATTTCCAGCTTTCCTAGAGAGACGATTTAACCACCCTTCCTCCCCCCCCCAACCCTTGCCCCAGGTGATTAAATTAAATGACCCATATTTGATGTAGAAATTCCTAATAAAATGAAAGAGAGACAGAGAGAGAACGGATTAGTCATCTGGGAATTTGAACGTAACTATCTTGCTTGAACATGAAGGAATCTTTAGAAAAAAAAACTGCTGGCAACATATTTCAATTAGAGGCATGGTCTTAAATAGAACTCCCTCTTGTTGCTTCCCAAGCATTACTAATCCTGAATCCAAGGATCAATCATAATTAACAGTGGCAAAGCACCACTCTTGGCCTTAGCAAGCTAAGATCTCACAGTTAAATAATACTTACAAGAGTAACAGTTAGATACAGGTAGCCTATTAGATGAAAGTTTTTAAGGTTTCTCAGTGTCTTTGCAGAGGCTCCGAAAGCCTCGAAAATTTGGCTAGGCATCCAGTATTCCCACATCCCGAAGTGATACTAGACTGCATGCATAAGTCATAATAAAAGATTATGAAATTTCTAGAATCTGTCCATCACCCAACTCCAGGCAATATAAGTGAGAGTGAAGAATTGACTGGAAGATTGATGGGGCCTAAGAGGATAATTTGAAGGGACCTGTCAGGGTGTCATAGTTTCCCTCTTCCTCTAGGAGAAGCATGGGGGTGGGGGGAATGGGCAAGGAGGCATGGTTTGTTTCCTTCTTTCCTTCCTCATTTAGTACATCTACTCTTTCTCCTCCATCTTACTAAGCCCTTCTCTGACCCCTCTGAGTGTGAACAGGGAGAGAGAGGAGAGAAAAGGGGAGCAGGAGAGCCCTGACTTGGCAGGTACTGTCATGATCATATCGTTTCAGAGCTCTCCGGATAGCAGATGTTTAAAGACCACTATTTCTCTGAGGCCTCCCACCCGCTTTTCACTACTAAGACTCTCCTGCAACTCCCTAGACATGAATCACGCACTTTTTTAAAAGTATGTGAAATTCATGCATGTTGTTGTACATAGCAATAGTTTTATACTCACTGTTTTATAGTATATCATTGGGAAAATATACCACAATTTAAAGTCATTCTACTGTTGATGTACGAGTTATTTCCACTTTTTGGTTATTACAAAAATTGTTATGAACACTCCTGGTCAGGTCTTTTGATGATCATGTACACAAATTTTTGTTGAGCATATATGCAAGAATGGTATTTCTATTTCTACCTATTCCAGCTGATCCCTTGAGGCTCCCTCTACAGGCTCCAGGTCTGGGTTTCTAAACATCTGTACCACTGACATTTTGGAGTTGACAATTCTTTCTTGCTCTGCATTGTCCTGTGCATGGTAGAATGTTTAGCAGCCTCCCTGGTCCCTAAACAATAGACAGTAGTAGCACCACACCCTCCCCATCTCTCCAGTTGACAACCAAAATGTGTCCAGACTTTGCCAAGTGTCCCCTGGGGGAATAGAAGTGCAAAATTGCTCCTAGTTGAGAACCACTCTCCAGATCTACCTCCAGCTTTCTTCTGAGGATTCCTCACTTCTCCAAGTGGCTCAGCTGGACAAGATCCAAGACAGCTCTCTGCCAGCTTCTTCTCTCAGTGGCCCATATCTGATCCATGGAGAAACCCAAGCATCCTTTGTCCCAGCAGATTCCAGGAATGCATCCTGCTACTCTGCTGCCACAGTCTGCTCTTTAGATTTCTCAACGTGTGACTCAAACACTGGAACATCATGTTCCCCAAACCGCAGGGCACGCCACACCTCACTGGTCTCCATAAATCCTCATGCTACTGACATGAGGGCTTTTACACAAGAAACCCTCTCCAGCAGTCCTTCTCCAAAACCCTCATCTTGACCGTTTCATACCCTTAAGTGAGACTAAGATGTAACTACTTCCATTGTAAATTCTGCCTATAATCTAGTACTTCCTTCGAATCTCTTGATACCTGGGCTGAATTCCATTTTAACATCCTGTTATCATATGTTGAGAGAACTTATGTTATACAGTACATATTATTCTTTACCCTGTTTTTCTTTCATTTGCCATTATATAGAGAGTATGTTTGTAGACCACTGATTTTTTTTTATAAGTACATATTCCATTGCATTAATTTTAAAATTACCCTCCTTTAGGTTGTTTTTTATTTTTACTATCTTAAATGATTTTGTGATGTAAAATCAAAGAACGTTTATCTTTGGCAACATTAATTGTTGTTTTTCCTGACCAAAAGTAAGTAACGTTGACTCTAAAAATGAAGATAAATTTTAGCCTGTTAATGCAGACCACCCAATTTCCAGGAATGTTATAGCCATTTATGCTCCCTCCACAGTGTGTAAGGGTGCTCTTCTCACAGTGCCCTTGACAGAATTACATCTTACTCTTTTTAATCTTTATTGATTTAATCAAAGACAAATAGTATCCAATTATTAAATTAATTTCTGCTCTGTGCTTTTATTGTTTCCCTACTTTTATTTTGTTCTTTTTCTAAATATTTTAAGGAAAAACTCAACTAGCTACTTAATATTTCTCTTTCCTTGACTAAGTTACACATTTTAACTAATGAAAACCTATGTAAATTTTCCTATAAGATTTAGAAAATAATCACTTTTATCCTTTTGTTCTTCCTAGTTCTTTTGAGAATCTGATGACCCTAACCCTCGCCTGAAGAAAATGGATCACATTCAGGCAAAATTTTGACCTTGATTCCAAGAGGGTGGCCAAGGATTCCTAAAGGCCATAGATCCACAGATCCCAGAATACGAACCCCTGATCTGAATACTGCTTTGGAGGCACCCCCTAATACTTGTATGCTGTATTACTTATTTAATGTTTCTAAAATAAGTATATTTAAGAGGATATTGGAAAATTTACACGCGGTTGGGAATTCTCTATAGAATGTTTTAGATTCCCAATTTTGTGTTGCAACATGTAGTATGTATGCAGAATTTCTGAATTTTAATACTTACAAAGTTCAACTACAAAATATATCTTAGTACTCTTTCTGATAAGATTAAAGTGGAAGCAATATTAGTATCATCATACTCTTGAATTCTTTTCATATATTGGTTAACTATACATTTGCTAAAACGGTTTTAAATTTTTAACAGCTTTGTCCATTTGTTAAAATATTCAGTCATAATTGTAGCTCTACCCATCGATTTGTCCTCACATTTTTGCTAAGATTTATGCTATGTATTATGCTTGGGACTCAGCTCCATCTATAAATGAGAGCATTTGGACCAGATCACTTCTAAGATATCTGATTCTAGTTCTGATTCTGTATTACAAATTCAGTGTATTACATTCATAATGTTTATTTTACTTCATATCTTTATTCAGGCACCGTGTCCCACTTAATACTCTTTTATTCTGGGATCCATTTTATCATGATTATGGTAATCATGATAAAATTGAGGCATGGTAATCACTATCCTCTTTCCACTGGCAGAGGGTGGGGGGGTAAGATTTATAAAGGGACTCCTCGAACTTTAGAGATGGAAAGGATCTGAGATCCCTTAGCTATCTATTCGAAAATACTTTAGTCAAGCTCCCAGAAAGATTAGTTCCTCAGGTACCTTTATTCTTTGTCCATGTCTTTTTGCTATATAAACCACCTTGTATTTTAGCTGCTCCCACAGACTTTCTGCACTGAGGCAGAGAAAAAAAGATAAGTTGTTTTAGGACATCATGTTTATTTTTCATCTCAATACCCTGCTAAATGTGTAAACTTCAGAGTGGGCTGCACCTAGAAGAAAATGCTGATACACAATTGCACATTCAGTAACCAACAGGATGGTGAAACTGACATTGCTTCAGCCATTCCAAATGTATATCCCGAGAAGAGCCGACCACATGGGGAACTGTCACCGACTCCACAGGGAAGCAAATTGAATTAACTATATAATGTCCTGCAAAGGATACTTTACTACTTCACTTACCACGAAGATGTTCAGTAGTTCCCTTTTGTCAACAGAAGCATTTCCATCTGCATCATACAGCTTAAAGTACCATTTTAATTTTTGCTTCATTTTTCCTTGTACTACTAGATTTACAGCAGCAATACATCCAGCCTATGGAAAGCAAGGTGGAAAGGGAAATAAATATTTAAGACCAATTATTTATTTGCAAAGTCATCATTCATGAGGACTGTCAGTACAATTTAATACAACCCACAAGATTTTGGCATAAAACTTTTCCCTGGCACTTAATTTTTGTAAATGGGTATAAAGTGTACAGAAACAAGTAACTTTAAATAGGTGAGTACATTTTTAGAGGAAATGTCTACTTTTTATGACAAAAAGAAAAAAGGTTCTGAAATGCCATGATGGAAGGCTGAGTCCTCACCACTGAGTACCCTACAGCGGTTGACTTCTGAATATCTTCAGATTTTGTCATCCACTCAGCAAGAAGACCAGGAACAAATTTTTAATTGAAGGGAAACATACCAAGTAGCTAAATTCTGTACTGTTTTAGAGAAACTGGTGGAAGTTTTTAGACTGCTGATCTCCAGGATTCCTTTTAATTGCATCATTTTCAGTATGAATCAAAATTTATTAGCCTTTTTTTTTTTTTTTTAAATTTTTGGCCTCACAGGGAGATCGAACCTGTGTCCCCTGCATTGGAAGGTGGAGTCTTAACCACTGGACCCCCGGGGAAGTCCCCTTATTAGCCTCTTTTTTAATATGATTTTTGCTGTATTCAATCTTAGAAAAGATTGTTTAAGGGGTGCAAGCTTAGGTAGTTCCCTTCATTCCGTTTTAAATCTGTAAAACATTCTCAGTTGAAAACAGAAACAGCCTGTGCCATTCTTCTTAAGAATAATATACTTCAAACCTTGCTCAGCCAAATGCTCAGCTGTTTTGAGAAAGGTGGCCAGCTCTAGGGAGGTGTCTGAATCACTCTCTGCTGTTTCTCCACGTGCTTTCAGCTGTTGATGGTAGCATCTTCAGCCCAGGAAAACATGCTATCTGCTGCATTCTCTTTGGAATATTTGGGATGTCAAGTCCTATTTACAAAACAGGATGTGATATAAAGTACCCCTTTCCCTTGGAAATAAAGGGCTTTAGGCTTATTGGTCTGTAAAGTGATATGTGTTTGATTTGAGTCTTAAGCTTTTAAGTCTAGTTCCACCAAGTCTCTAAGAAAAGTAACTGAGAAACCACCAGCAGTTCTGGATGTGAAGCCAGCCTGTTTGGCTGGTTAATGGCTTTTTTTAAGTTGCTTTTTTTTTTTTTTTTTAAGACAACAACAACATCTCAGATATTGGAAGCCAGTGTGTTAATCACTATAGCATTGTCTTCAAAATGATTACACTTTAAAATTTTCTACACTGTGGAAAGAAAAAAAAGAAAATATTTAAAAATCATTTCACTACCTTTGGGTATTAGATTTTTACAACAGGCATCTTTAGCCCATCAATAATTAATATGTCTTTTAAGCGATAAGACTTCTGCTAACAGGAGTCTGGTAGAATGGTTTCCTAAAGGAAGTTGGCTCAAGTATCCAAAACGTCAAGTGGTTTTACCTTTTCTCTTTTCATCTGCCTTTCTTATTGCTCGCTACCGCTTCACTTATTCATCCCTAGCAGAGCTATGGTTGAGACAAGGGAAATACATTATTAGAGAGTTGAAATTTAAGATGACATCAAGATATCATCTCCAGATTTGGTGGGACATGAGCATTACAGGACGGACAGGTGTGGAGGATATAAGCTAGGTAGAACAGTATCTAACCATGGGTACATCTGCTCCTAGGTCTTCTTACTCCTGCGTCTCCAGGGCTGACCAATCAATACAGCCATTTCCTGGGTAGTTATCGTGCATGTTTACCAAAAGGTCACAGAAGCATCTTCCCTGTGAAGACTGAGCTGGCAAGTTGATATTCCAGTGTTTCCACAAAATCATATATTTCATGATGATTCATTTCACATTGAGTCCCGCTTCAGGGATCACAATTTTCTGTGTCACCTGCATGATGAATGGCAACAGGCTAGACTGAGCAATGTTGTCTTTACAACTTTTGGTATTTTATGATGAGGCACAATGGGTGGGTGGTCCTAACACCTTCCAATCCAAGCTCTGAAAGCTCTAGGCAAAGCCTACCAGGAGACGAGCATAAATATTTTCATTGTGTGGTTTACAAATTGGCAACCTGGCTAATCTACAGCCAAAGTTGATTATGGGTGAGGAAACATTTCTACTTAGATAAATGCAGCCTCTTTCAAAGGCTCCTGCAAGCAAAACATTTCCTGTTTTTACTGCAGCATTCTGTTATGCAGTAAGGCAAATTAATCCTTACAATCTGCAGCCAACTACTCTTTTCTCCAATTATCGTCCTATTAAGATTTTGTAGAAATTTGCATTGGTGAGACAACCCCGGTGAATGTAATCTAATAGCTTGTGTTGTGTTGGACAGGGTTTTAGATAAATGCTTGTTCCGTAAAACAGAAAGAAACAGTTCTTGTCTTCAGTTGATCTATAGATTACAAAGAAGGATGAGGGGAGACAAAAAGCCACAGAGAAGGCGAGATGTCTCTGCAAAAATGACTAGGAAGTATGCAATAGAAAATGTCGAGAGACTTTTCTTTGGGCCGATCCAAAGGAACACTGCTAAGATTATATTTCTGTGGTTGAGCTACAGGAGCCCCCACGGAACACACAACTCTGGAGAAGTCTGACACTTACTGGCCTTGAGCCAGAATGGGGTTCATAAACACTCTGTGTCAAAATCATGTGGGGACAATGAAATATGCAGATTCCTAGACTCTGACCCCAAAAATAGCATCAAAACTACTTGGGGTGGGGTCCAAGAGGCTGCATTGTAAAATGCTCCTCAGGTGGGTCTTACGTATACTAAGACCTGCAAACCACGGACCTACGCTGTTTATCTTATCCGTGTCTCTTCGTAGGCAAGGTTAACAGCTAACCATCACTCCAAGTGGCTCTTATCATTGTGGCTTACTCTCACATGAATTTAACCTTATTAAGACTAATTAGAAAAATTATGACCCACATGGTTCAGTCTCAGAATAATGACATAGTCATGAATACAGTCCAGCCACCAAAAATTAATTTCAAAATAACAGCAAGTCTTTCATTTCTGGAAAGAACACAACTTGCAAGACATTTATGGGTTTCTTCACAACACCGCCTTCCTCTCCCATCTGTTCCTCCATGTACAACCTGCTGCTCAGTCTTCAGCGATCTCCATGGCCCCATTCCTTCACTGCCAGCCCTACCATGAGAACACTTCATTCTTTTCTTCCACCAACTTCTCTCATAATTCTGCATCACAAAATCCTAAAAAATGAGTTTGGCAAAGGCAGGATCCTCCTTTGAGGTTGAAGGAGAGGGGAAAATTGGGCGCAGACAAAGCCATTCTGGTGAGCCTCAGGAAAGGAGAGTTTGGGAGCCCATGTACAAAAATAATTTTACGCCCAACATGTTTATAGATTTATATATCTTGTTCTTAGGATGGAGTAGATTACAGGGAAGAGTTAAACAGGGGTCAAGATACGGAAACATGACAGTTTCTCAGGTTCTTGAAGGAGTTTGGCTCCATTAATACGTTATCATTTTGTAGAGGGGGGTTCAAATGAGAGAAAGAGAAAGAAATGCATGGAAACTTCAAATTTAAGCTTTCTCATGGTCTCTAAAATGTACAGAAAATATAAGGTATACTTTATATCTATAAAGGATAAAGATTTAAAAACTAAGTTTTTGCTACCCCTAAAGAGATGAAATTTTAGAAGTCTAATAAAAAATAGGGAAAACAGTCATGTGTTTTTGTCCAACAGGAAATCCACAGGTGAATATGTGATCTCCAGGTGATGTTCATGCCCTGCCATAAATCGCAGTTCTTTTAAGAGTATAATCAATTTGAAATGAAGGTAGAAAGTTACATGGAAATCAGATGTGTTTTTGTCCAACAGGAAATCCACAGGTGAATATGTGATCTCCAGGTGATGTTCATGCCCTGCCATAAATCGCAGTTCTTTTAAGAGTATAATCAATTTGAAATGAAGGTAGAAAGTTACATTATAAAGCTGATATGCATATGAAGACAATTGTTTTATTATTTATTACTAAGTATAAGAATGACAATATATTTTAAGAAAAGGTCGGGGGAAGCCCACGTCCCAGTGACTGTGCTGGTCACTCTCCATGCATCTCTCTCATTCTAACAGCAGCCTTATAGGTAGGCTTATTCTTATTTTACAGAAGATAAAAGTGATTTTCAGAGAGGTTAAATAAACTAGTTAAAGTAGCAAAACTGGGGTGTGGGTAGATCCAGGATTTAAGATCCAGTCAGCCTTACTCTAAGACTTTTCTTCATATCATCCAATATTGCCCTCAAAATTCATAACAACTGAATTCTCTTTCTGGAAGAGGTGTTTGTAGACTTGAATAGATGGGACATGTTCAATGCAGTGGGTTGTTGTGGATTCCTATGTGTGAACTACTTGGTAGTGCAAACATATAGGGTGAGGTAACTCAAGAGCGTCTGAAGATGCTGCACCTTGGAGCCTGTTTCCTTCATACCTGATGCTGCCCAAGGTAAAGCTGGGCATGTGCTCTAAGCCACTTAGCCTAGGGGAGACTTGTGAGCCTCCACTGCCAGGCCTTCCCTCATCCTGCCACCGTAGCCATCTGGCTCAGCAGGACAGAAGGTGTTCATCCTCCTCTTTTCCTCTCCTGCCCCCATGTTTGATGAACACTTTTGTCCATTCTGGAATCCTTAGCCCCTCTCTCCTGGCCCATGGTTTAGCCTCCCGCACCCCATAGAGAACAGCCTCTCTCTGCTTACAGTTTCCCCTAGGAAATGATCCCAGCTACTCCTCCAGGATAGCCGATTGGCTGAACCAGCACACACACTGGTTCTCTTTCAGCCGATCCTGTTCTTAGTCTTCACCCACGCTCTTGGCTGGGAATCTAGAGCCTTCCTTTACTGTGCAGCTGGTCCTTGTTTTGGTTCAGCATTTCCCCCCCTCTTCAGGGCCTCACACCTGCATTACATTCTGCATTATAGCCCTCACTCCTCCATTCTCCCCACCCTATAAAAAACCTTTGGGTAAAATCTCACTGCAGATATCATCTGATAGGCTCAATATGGTCCCGCCATCATTGTTTGCCTGAGTGACCTTGAGATACATATATTGAAAGCTATCTCAGTATATTTGAGACATTCTCTTTAGGGTTTTGTCCCAATGATAGAACCATGAATTTATGAACTGAGTAATATCATTAGGGAAACTTGGCTTCATTTCATTGATTCAAATCATAGAATTTCAGTGGAAACAGTCCTTCATTTTGCAGATGAAAAAATGGACTGGACTAGTAATAACAATTTTAATAATCATGACAGCAGTGACAACTGTTGGTGTTAATGTAATCTTTGCTATACATATAGGGCCAGGCATCGTGCTTTACACATAGGAGCTCATTTAACCCTAACAAGGCCCTAACAGTATTAACCATGAAGCACAGCATCTGGGTTCTAGTAACATTAAGATCGTGGGAATAGAAATGATCGTTATTACAACAACTAGCCATAAAACCCCATTTGTTCTAGTGCACCCTCACGAAATAATCCAAATCCAACAAAAATCCAAACTTCAGCCCAGATTAAAACTATTCCCTTCCACAGCATTAACTTTCTGCTACTTTTCACAGAATCACGATCTGTGAAAAATTCGTGAATCGTCACAGCCTCTAACCTAGAGACATTTCAATGTTTTCATTCTTTTACATGTGACACTTCAGTGACATTTTGCCAGCTGTGGCAGGTCAGTAGCAACATATGAATTGAAAATTCTGCCTGAAAATGGTTACTCATATGGTCAGAAGGAAACCCAGAGAGCGAGTATAAGCACATTATATGGTTGATCAACAACCGTCAGTGATATTTACTTTGCATTTTAGGAACTGAAAAGAAAGTAGGCAATATAAGGGCCATCTCTGTCACATCAAATACATGTGAATACTTTTTAAATACTTTTGTGAATTTTTCAAACCTGTTAAGGGAAACGTGACGTTTGGCATGTATGACCTAGCTCATTTCCACCTACTGACACTTCTACTCGCAGCAAACCTAGTCTCTTTCAGCCATGGAATTGCTGGAATGTCCCGAGGAGAACCTTGCCTCTGTGACATGAGAAATATGATGCTGGCCTGGTAAATTGGTTCTATAATGTGATCGTTATGCAGATCAGACATGGTTGTTCTCGTCTTGGCCATGACTGTACAAAATTTGAGGATTCTGGGACAAAGCCTTCTCAAAATTTGATTGTTAATAAGTCTCCTGGGTATCAGGGAGCCTTGACCATCTGCCCCCAGAATGCAGCCAGCAGCATACCCGGCCCACGTTGAATTAGAAGCCAGTCTCGCATACGTTTGGGAGAAGGCAAGATAATCGTCCGAGTTTGATCACTTGTGCACAAGCTAACTACAGAAGACCTGCCCCCGACTATAGCAACCGCAGCCTTTCGCAAGGAACTTCTTCAACTAGCCAATGTGGGTTTCTTCTTACGAGCACCTGTCTCCTTCAGCTGATACTGCAACAGATAAAATAAAATCCAGCCTCACCCTAACTCAGTCAGCCTGCCTCCTAAGACTGTATTATTTCCCATGGAGGAGGCTGGACCCTAGTTCTTTAGTAACTAGGAGAGGTGGGGATGTGGACGACAGCAGGCTAGAAGGTGGAAAGTATGTACCTATATAATTCCTGGCTTCAGCACTTTTTTTTCTTACTATAGCTGTATCTAAAAGAGCAGTCAGAGGAACTGCTTCTGAATTAATAGTTTGGGACCCAGAATTCCCTTTTTATATGCATCCATGGTACACAGCTCTTTGTACCAATGGGCCTAGAACTCAGTTTTCTGCCACTCTGTGGTCTTTCCGGTATAACAGCAGTGCTGGCTGCACATTTGAACCCCCCGACAGAGTAAAACAAAACATCATTCGGATTCAATTGGACTGAGGCGAAGACCCAGCCCCCGGTATTTTTAATACCGCCAGGTGCTTCTGTTACCGAACCAAACTTGGGTCCGCTCGCCTGCGTGCAGTAAATCCAGTCCACCGATACTGGGTTGTGCTGAAGGAAAGTGCAGGGTTTGATTGCAAGGCCAAGCAAGGAGTATTAGCAGCTAATGCTCAAAAGACCTGAACTCCCCAGTAGATTTCAGGGAAAGGTTTTTAAAGACAGGGTGAGGGAGAAGGTTGCCGAGTGCTTGATCAGCTTGGGGACATACTTCTAGTTAGTTGGTGGTGAGGTAATCCGAAGTCAACATCAACCTTCTAGTTCCAACCAGTTTGGGGATCTACGTGCTTGTGGTCAGCATGCAGTTTAACTTCTTCCACCTGGTGGGCGTTTCCGTCTCTGCCAAAGAGCTCAAGGGTATGGCTCGGGAGGAACTAAAGGTCCTTGACTTTAATGGCTAGGCTATTATTATGTCTTGCTTGACTGTTTTCCTTTGTTTCTGCGTTTTCTCACTTTTCTGATTAAATTTGCTCTTTGGAATCTGGGGAAGGCCTAAGAGGCTAAAGTTTTCTGTAAGCAAGAGGCAGGCAGAGGACATGGGGTGGTCTCTCCCAGGAAGGTCCCATAGGGTTCTACTCAGTTGCACCTCTAGTATGTAACCAGAATTGAGAACCACAATCCCAACAGATTTTGTTAAAATATGAGTTGCAACAGCTTAAGTTTAAATGTCCTGTGCATCAGCGAGTACAGTTGGTATCTTTAACAGGTAAAAAAGCCCGAGAGACTCAGCCAAAATGTTAATAATTGGCGGTATATGTGAAAATACTTTGTAAATTCTGAAGTGCTAAACAAACGAGGTATTTTTATTAATCACCAACAAATGTTTCCTGAGAATGTCTGTGCTGGGAGTTCTGAAGTTAGTAGCCTTGGTCTTTACCCTTATTAAGAGATTTTTGGCCTAGTTGTTTACAATCGAATAGATGGTGATTTGTTTCCAGTAAATGTGTCCTATGAATAGCAGCAGTAATTGCAGTCACCATGTAGGCCAGACAACCAGATACAGTATTACAGGCTGCAGGGCAGCCAGGGGGTTAATGATTAGCAGCAATTATGACACAAGTTAAAAAGCCAGTTTGCCTACTGCAATTTTTAAGGGCTCTCACACAAAAAGAAGCTAAGAAACCAGGTAACCAAAGGTCACTTCTGAATGTCAAGTAGAGCTGGGGCTCCCTTTCAGGTGTCCTGGGTTAGATTAAGAAGACAGTCAAAACTCAAAATTGATATCATTCCCAGGTAATTTCATTCTGTGACTGGCAACCATTACATAGGGCCAGTGTTGCCCCAACCAGCAAGATGAATGTCTGATGCACTCAGATCCATAAAAGACAAGAAATTACAGGAAAGCAACCCCTGCACGTGTAGGCACGTCTTGTCGTTTGGAAGTATAACTGGAGCTGATAACAAGGAGAATTAATCTCTGTTGGGGGCTGAGGTCAGTGTTACCTGCATTCTACAGATAAACATACCCTCCCTTTGTGGGCTGTTTATTACACATATTTTCAAAGTTTTCTCCAACATTATTTCACATGAGCTCGGTGATAATGTAGGCAGTATAGGTTTTGCCTCAGTTTTCGGATTGAAGACTTTGACACAAAGAGGTCATGAGCCTTGTCCACGATTACACACAGCAGTAAGGGTCAGAGCTGGGCCAGGAGCCCAGCAATCCCACTCTTCCCGAGGTACTGCCCCCACTGGCCCTAAGACGACTGGCCGGTGATTAAACGGATTCACAGAAGGGCTCCTTAAAAAGAGCAAGGACTTCTGATATACTAAAGCAAAGATTTGATTTATGTACGTATTATGGGTAAACTATCACATTGCAGTCATTAAATCCCACAGCTTGCCCTTCTTACTTTTCTTTCTGTAAACAGGTCAATCACCCATGTTTCTAAAAATTCCTCACCATTCCTTCACGCTTGATTCCCAGGATTTGTCTGAGGTCGTTAATTTAAATAATCTGAGAATTTGTGTTGGCAGTTTTGTTGTATCCTAGTGTTCCAGTGTATCCTTGTTGACAATGTTTTCTGGCTCAAACCGCCGCTCTATTTATGGTTTTGTAACAGAAAGAACAGAACTAACACCGCATTGAAACTGTTTCCCTCATTCTTTACCCTATGTATTTTACTACTTTAGCCCTACACGTCAGAAGTTAGGCGTTAGAGAAAGAAATGTTTCTTGTGCCCGAATAGCTCATTAAGTTCCCTTAAGAAAGTTCCCATCCCGTAGTCCTGGGTTAGTTACAGGCATTACTTGTAGATAAATTCACTTTTAGCCTAGAAACCTTTCGAATAAGCAGAGATAAGAGTGGTAAAGTAAAAGTAACTGCTAGCTACTTGAATTTTTTGCGGGAGCTCTGTGATCCAGCCCACCTGAGCAAGCAGAGAAAGAAATGTGATGCTTTCCTTCAAGGCCAAGTGGCTCTAAGAAGTCTGCAATCCCGCTTTTTCCTTAGCAGAAGAGAGGCCTGAATTCTACCCCGAATTAGGATAGCTCTTTAGGACTTCAGCCCGCCATCTTCTTGGTCTGCTGGCTTTCCGAAAAGTCTCTATTCTGGCCCCAACACTATCTCCTGACTTATTGGCCTGCTGTGCAGCGAGCAAGTTGTACGAGCTGGGACTCGGTAAGAGTTTGAGTTCCAAACCCACAAATTTAGAGACACTATTCTTCCTCCCTTGTAAGACCTCAGAGTTTTACAGGAGACAAAGCTTCTGACAAGTCTTTTAGGTCCATTTTCCCCCCACCATTTCTTCTATACCGGTAATGAGACTTCGGTTACCCCACTTCTGCCTATTAGAAATGGCCTCATCCCTGCCCTCCTGCAGGTACATACCTAACAAGATTACCCTTAGAGAACCCTGGATTCAGTTTAAGAGCTGACAATGGCACTATTTGGAGGGCACTACTTACGGTTTGTCTTGCCTTGAGCACAGCAAGCCAAGATGCTGAGATACCGAGATTTGAGGTAGAGTTATATATTTGCGGCAAGGCAGCCAGGCGAAGAGACAGAAGAAACGAACTCAAATCTTCCCCCCAAGAAGGCAAGAGGCGGGAGTATTTATGGGATGAGGAATGAAGCAGCAGGGTGGTCTGAGGCATGGGGAGCATGGAGAGGTGGGGAAAGGTGATTGGAAAAAGGTGCGATAATCGACAATCTGCGCAGGCGTAATTAGGCTACGGGCCTCTGCACTTTCAAAAGGTCACTGAGCGACACTCGCGCATGCCCAGTTGGATGGTCGGTGGTCCTATTTCGTCTTAATCGGCTCAGCTCGAACTAGGCACAGCTGACTCCAAGTTCCTGGACAACAACTCAGGCAAACATCTTATTATTTAGGCTACGTGCAGCTTGGAGGACATGCAAATCTTAAAATGACCTTGATTAGTGAAGGCAGGTGAAATGGATTTAACCCACGGTTTCATCCCCAGATGCCTAGGGGTGGCCCTGAGGGTTGTGCATTGACCTTCACACCTATTACAGCAGCAAGAATGTGGATCAGGAGCCAGAGGGACTGAGGGCTGGTTTTCTGCTTTGAGATTCTCCAGGCAAGTCACGCCTAGCATCTCGGTTCTTTTGAGTGCTTCATTTCTCAGCCACAATGTAAGAATAAATGTAGTCCCAGCAACAGACTGGTTGTTTGCATGGAGCAAAAGATATAGGTGAGGCGCCTAGAGTGTGTGCTTCCAAGTTATGCTCTAGCAGTAACCCTCTGCCTTAGTTAGGTCCCCATTGACCCTTCTCTTTCCTACCTTGTACTTTAATCTGAGTTGGGGCTTCCCTGGTGGCGCAGTGGTTGAGAGTCCGCCTGCCGATGCAGGGGACACGGGTTCGTGCCCCAGTCCGGGAAGATTCCATATGCCGCGGAGCGGCTGGGCCCGTGATCCATGGCCGCTGAGCCTGCGCGTCCGGAGCCTGTGCTCCGCAACGGGAGAGGCCACAGCAGTGAGAGGCCCGCGTAATGCAAAAAAAAAAAAAAAAATTTGAGCTGTACTCTTTTGAAATACTCAACTGTTTTGTTAAAGGTGGAATACCATAGCAATTTACAGTGAAGTCCCTGGAGTCAGATTGCCAGCATTCCAATTCTGCTGTGTAGTTTTAGGCAAGTTACTTAACCTCTCTGTGCCTCAGTGTCCTCATCTGTAAAATGGGAATGATAAAAATAGTACCTACTTTTACATTATTGTTGAGGATTCTATAATAAATGTAAAGTGTTTAAGACAGTGACTGGAATAGAAATGTTCAGCAACTGTTAGCTTTTCTTAGTAATAATTCAATCTCTTCACTTCTGTCAAGATCTCAAAATGCCTCAACTTCTCCAGAAACCCTTTCCTAACTCGGCAACTTAGTTTTCATTGCATCTTCTGATCCCAGTAGATGTACCTTGAATAGCACAGCCCTGCTATAGTTTGTTACATTATACTGCCTTATTTTCTTCTTAAGGCATTTAATCGCAACATGACTTTTATCCACTGACTGTAAACTCTTTGGGGGCACAGAAAATCATATCTTCTACCTACCTGCTCACCCCCATCCCCACACCCCTTCAAAATTTGAGTGTGATTTTTCTGCTATTACCTGCCCTGCTGGGATGGGATTGAAGAGTTCCCTTGGCCCTTCCATCCAGTTTGCCTGTCTAGGAATAGGCTGGACCATTACTCACACTACTGGGCAGGTTTTAAAAGCAGCCCTATAATACCCAAGGCTCATCTGGAACCTTGAAGCTAGAGAGTCAGTACAATGCTTTTCCCTCTTTCAATCTTTGACTCTTCATTTACTAACTTTTATTTTTTGAGGATGCATTTGTCATCTCACTAGATTGTAAACTCTTTTGAGGACAGGGATCAATTCCTATATCATCTTTGTGCCTACCTTCCTTCCACCATGCCTCCCAGGAGCTCAATAAATTTTTGCAAATGCAGTGGGGTAATAATATTGTGTATTAAGGATGTGGCTTTGCACCTGGTAATCCCTTCTATCATCCAGCCCTCCCACATTCAGTAAAGACATTCATTGCCTGAGAGATACGTCATTGTAACAGAAAAGCAGAAATCGCGAGTTCATTCTTAGCTCTTGAGTTTCAGTAGTTTAAGCCATTTGGGATTCACAGCATAAAGTTTATGCCACAAACAAAAGATTTGGAAGAACACATAATTAGAGCCAGTTTCTCCTGGCTACTCTCAAGCTAGATAAAAATTCCATAGGCTGGGGAAGTGTGGAACAGGGAAGGAAAAGAGAATTACAAGACAGTGGGTTAGGGGCACTGCTCTGTGAGGGTCGAGACTAGTTGGAGGTGGGGTGGGGGGGGTGGGGCGGGGGAGACACACCAGGTGTGGCAGGTAGATGTAAGAGCAGAAGCACTTGTGATTTACTGGGTAGAAACTCACCAAGTTCCCCCGAACCTAACATAGCTTGGGAGGAAAGTCTGTAAGGAGTATCTAGTCAGACAACCCTGAGCCAGCCTAACAGGCTTCCAAGCCTAGGAGTATAAAGTAACTGAGAGAGAATCTGACTCAGGAGTCCTAGCCGTGCGGAGACAGCAGCCTTCTAAGTGAAGCAGGAGATGAGGAGAGATTCTGTCTCAGAGAATACCAGTGTGGACAGATGCTCCTCTGACCTGTGTTAATACCTTGAGTTTTAGATGCACCCGTGGGGTTTATATGCAACCCTGGTAAGTGGAGGGAGAAATCTCCTTGGTAAAATGGGGACTCAAAATATAAATTAATTTTATTATGAAAAACAAAAGTTACATTTTTAAAATGCCTGAGTGTGTGAGCTGAAATTCTTACCAGCTACACAAATAAAAAATACATTTAAAAATTTCCCTTGAGATAATCACTCCAGTTGGGCACTAGGTGAAAATTTGGAAGACACAGTAGCCTTTCTTGGTATAAATATGGGGAAAAGGGGGAGTGAAGGAGAGAGAGAGGAATGGAAAGGAAAGAAGTCTATGTATAAAAGATAGGGTACTGGAGTTGTTACTTCCCTTATTATTTTATGTAACGACTCAGTATATATTTGTTCAACATCCACTTTATGCCACTGTGCTAGGTGCGTAGTCTGCGGAAGCATGCGGGATTTAAAGGGGATGATTCATTCTTCATTTTTATTATTCAGTTTCTGCACTGCTGTTTCATGAGGATGAATTCATGTACCACTTGCATTTAAAAAGAAAAAGGAGACACGAAGAAGGGCAAACTGAAGGTGTAGTGTGAAGAAAGCGGTGTGGCTGGAATGCAAGGAGTACAGGATGAAGAGCAGTGCTAGGTACTCCTTCATTGCCAGGCTCTGCCCGAACTTCAGCAGAGTAGAAGTAAGTTCAGTGTCATGCACTCTGGATACATAGAGCCCAGGGTGCAGGGTCATGTCTAGTATAGGAAGTAGTTTCCAGGGAACTGGGCATTTTGCATCCATCTCTAGGTGAAGCACGTGGATACTTAGGTGAGAACAGTGCAGTCCATGTCCACTTTCACTGCCTTTTAGGAACCAGTATCCAGCAACAACATCTACACTTTCACAGTGTTTCTTGTTTTTGGAATATTGGTGCTGGCCCAGACCCAGCTCGAATGCTCATCAGCTTCTCCTTTGGCAGTGAGTCATTAGGCGATGACTCATTTTCCCTAGCAAATCAATGGCATAAATGTGAGGGGAGGATGTGGCCCTGGTCAGTCCTTGGAGCCCACTTAACTTCAAGTCCCACGGTCTCACCCTGTGTGGGTTTAATACTGACCACGAGAGCCTCACGCTTTCATCGTGTTGTACTTTTTTTTTCAGTTGTTGTTTTTTTTAATTGGAGTATAGTTGCTTTACAATGTTGTGTTAGTTTCTGTTGTACAGCAACGTGAATCAGCTATACGTATACATATATCCCCTCTTTTTTGGATTTCCTTCCCATTTAGGTCACCTCAGAGCATTGAGTAGAGTTCCCTGTGCTGTACAGTTGGTTCTCATTAGTTATCTACTTTATACATAGTAGAGTATATATGTCAATCCGAATCTCCCAATCAGTCCCAACCCCCCCTTTCCCCTCTTGCTATCCATGCTAAGAAAGTCAGAAAGAGGAAAACAAATATCATACGTTAACGCATATATGTGGAATCTAGAAAACATCGTGTTGTACTTTTTAATGGAGACTTCATGTTTTGATGAGGTTACTCACTACCAAGTTTGGGCCAGGCTAGACCCTCAGCTTCAAGTCCATAGGATTTCCATAATGGAATGGACAATTCCTAGTTGTAGAAATGAAGGAATCTATGTTGTTCCTTGCACAGAGACAGACCTTTTTTTTTGAGGAGAGCCATTTCCATCACTGACCTCACCTACAAAGATTTGCTAATATCTTTCATGTTACCATCATTTTTTCCATTTCTTTTTTGTTATAAAATTTTTAAAAATCGGTTTTAATTTTTTATCATGTACATCATACACATACATATCTAAAATTAAACTAAAAGTCTTATAATTTAAAGCTTTGAACTTTGGGGCTATTTTTTCTTTTATTTACATGTTTGCAATTGAGATGCTTATTCTGCTTATGTCTTGATTTATCAATTTTAGACTTTATTTACTTCCTGTTACAGCAAGTGACAAGTATTTAACTCTATGACCCCTATACACATCCCAGTGGCGTGCTGGAGCTTATTCTACCTGCTGATAGGGGCTGATCGTCAAATTTTCAGAAAATTTGCAAGTCAAGTATTAAATGATTGTTAGCTTGGAATTGGCCATGGTGGGAGTATTTATGCCATGGAAACCAGCAAATGTCACCAGGGCTATTTCCCCCCAGAAAACTAGTTGTTATGCATTTCCCAGCATACCACTGTTCCTCCTGCATACTCTCACAATTGTAGATTAATCTAAAAGTCAGGAGTTTGATTTTAACAACTCTGGTAAATTTTGTTCTCTGCATAGCTCATTGGTATACCAAAATTATTGACTTCCTTATTTTACATGGAGTTAATAATTGCCTCATCGTGCTGACACCTCCTGAAGTTAATGGACAATCCACAAAAAGTGAGGCAACCAGTAATTATGTGCTTATGAAGTATTCTTACCAAACAAATGAATCTGAATCTATTTAAGCTTCAACAGCTAAATACCAGTTTATGGGTCATATGAAGAATAGAAAGCAAATTAGATGACACAAGAAAGCAACCAACTAAATCTAGAATGTAGGATATTCTACAGGACCAATGACTCACTTTTCCTACTAATTCAGTAGCATAAATGGAGCAGGGAGGTAGGAAACTACTATTATAGAAAAATCAGACTTAAAAGTCATAACCCCCTGTTTTCATGTGTGGACCTTGTTTGGATCCAAACTCAAATCAAGGAACAATTAAAAAGTATGCTTGAGGCAATCAGGAAAATTTGCCCATAGACCAGGTATTAGAGGACATTAGGAATTATTGTTGTCTTTGCCATGTATGATAATGGCATAGTAGTTATGGCTGAAAAGTGTCCTTATTGGTAATAGGTGACTAATGAAGTATGTGCAGGTGAAATCCCGCAATGTTTGAGTAATTTTTTTCTTTTAAAAAAACCCTGGGAAAAATACAGGAGAACAGATGAAACAAAGTGATAAAATTTGGTAACTGTTGAAGATGGATGATGGGTCTTTGCAAGATTCCTAAAGTATTCTACTTAGAAGAGGTGTAAAATTTTCATAATAAAAGAATGTAATTGCTTCATTCTAAATCTATTCAATAGTCTTCTTTGTGCTTATTAGCCTTGTAACCTTTTTTCCAATGTACCACATCAGATTGGTTAAATATCAGGTAATGAATTAATACTGTTTTTGAAATCCTTAAACATAGTAGATAATCCATCCATGTCATTTCTTCAGGTTTTCCTCCCTGGGTCTCCCTTCTTCCTTTCAATCGGGAGCAGCACATTGGGCTTTCGGCATAGCTGTTGATCTGCACTGCCCTCCTCCATGACCCTGGACTGCCCACATCTGTTTTCCTATGTTGGATTCATTTTCTCCCTCTTTGTTGATCTAGTCCCTCATTTTGCTGGAGCACCTGCTCCAGTAGCTTCCTAATAAAAAAATAAATGTGAAGTAAATACGAAGTAAAATGTGAAGTAAAACTTTTCAGTCCTTGAATGTTTGTTGTTTTTTTTTCCCCCACATTTGATTTGGCCTCATACCCTCCCCCTCAAAATTTTGGAAGCTTTTCTCCATTTACTTCTAGTCTCCGGTGTAGGTGTTAAGAAGCTCAATGCTAATTTGATTTCCATTTCCCCCCCTTTTATGAAAATTACAAAATTTCTCAGCATATGCTGTAGGTTGATCTCTATTTTTGATTGTGCCAGGCCCTTGTGAAACATGTGTCTGATAGTGTCTGATTTTTCTGGTTTGTTATGTCGTCTTACATTTTCTCTGGCCTGTTTTTCCATGACTCTCATTCACAGGATATTAGACCTATCAATCCCAATCTGAGGATTTTATTTGGAAAAACGCTGTATGGAAGGAAACAAGAAGGAAGTCAGGGAAGGTTGAACGAGCTGCCAGACCAGGATGCTAATCTGACCCAGGTGAAGAGACCAAGAGAAGGTTGGGTGGAAGTGTCCTTGACACTCCTGAAACTTACGGTTCAACAAAGCCACCAGGGAATCCTTGAGCCAAAGCCAGCTGACAGAGGAGTCCCCTTGTCTTAGGAATGGGCTGACCTTATTATTTCTGCTGCACTCAATCACTGGTCGTATTCTAAACCTGGGCACAGACTCGGCTCAATTGCAGTGATGGATTTCAAAGCGATGCACCTGGGGCCCTGGTCAATTACCTTCCCTGGAGGTCTGGGGTGCTAACATCATGGCCACTATTGTAAAGCAGGTTTTATTATCATCATTATGTTGAGTGTGTTAGTCTATGTACTGTGCCTAGAACAGGGTAGGCACATCACAAGTGCTCAGAAAGCCTTAACTGTTTTTACTGAGTGCCAAAGAGCAGGCTGCAAATGTGTGTATTAGCCAAAGGAATAGTTATAAACTTTATACTCTAAATTTTGGAATCTATTTACTTTAAGCACTATTCTAATAGCCTTGGTTAACTTGAGTACAAGCCGAAGCCACTTAGAAATGGCAGAGTAGAAAGAGATTGGAAGCTTTTTAGTATTATAACAATGAGAAAGCTGGGTAAAGTGTGTTTGACAGCAGGGAAAGGGACAGAAAAACAGTCAGAGCAAATACAACAAAAGTGCATACTTTCAGGGCTTTTGACATCAGGGAACTTAGCTCCAGCAACTTCAATAGGCATAGGTGCTTCTTGGTATTTCATAAATGAAATAACCAATGTTCATAATAATGACTCTAATATCAAGAAAATGTTTTACCAGCACTTTGAGGAAGCAGGAAAGTGTTTCAGAATGATGTCCATCCAGAATGGTAAAACTGCAGAGGAGCTTCTTAGACTAAATCCTCCAGGTTTCTGGACAGCTGATAGTTTTATTGATCTAATTAAACATGTGGCTTTTTTGTTTTCCTGTGCATAATTGCATATCGTTTCTCGCTATCACTTTATAATGAACAATCCTTACTCTTCTCATTTTATGACCTGATTTTATGTTGAGATCTCCACACCTTTCATGGCATTAGTCATCACTGCCTGCCTAGGTTTACTTGCTCCCTAGGCAAACATGAAATCTCTATGATAAATCATAAAGAGAAGAACTTCCAAGTCATTTCAGTTGAGCTCCTGAGATGGGTTTGGCCATCCCATGACTCACTAAGAGGATTCTCACTCCAATGGCACACAGGCCCCAGACACTTTGACACTGTCTGTGCCTGCTTCCTCGACAGCATGTTCCTGTTCTTGCATATGAACCACTGACACCCACAGTGCTTCCACAGACAGTGGGCTAACAACAAAATTGCTGGCCTGGGACATGACATCAACACCTTTGGAGAATAACTAAAGAACCTGATAGTTCATCTTCTAAAGTCTCAGGAATACCACCATCAGAGCCTGAGAAGCTGCTGTCTAGAGCAACAGACTTCCATTGTGAAATTGGGACACTCACAGCAGACACAGTAGGTCAGCAGCTGCCACATGAGTGAGACATAGAGAATGACAGAGAGGGAGAGAGAGCTGAGAGATACGTACACAGGCAGAGACAAAGAGAGACAACATGCCAGTGTGCACACAGGGTCGTCCTGTTTACTCCAGGCTGCTACAGCAAAAATACCATAGACTGGAAGGTTTAAACACATTTATTTCTCACATTTCTTAGTCTGGGAAGTCCAAGATCAAAGGCATAGGCAGATTCAGTGTCTGGTGAGGGCCCATTTCCTGGGCCCATAGACAATGCATTTCCCATAGACAACCATCTTCTCACCGTGTCCTCACATGGAGGAAGGGGCAAGGGAGCTCTCTGAGGCCTCCTTATAAGGGCACTGATCCCATTCATGAATGCTCTGCCCTCATGACCTAATCACCCCCCCAAGATCCCCCACCTCCAAATACCATCATATTGGGGTTTGGATTTCAACATATGATTTGAGAGGGGAACATAAATATTCAGTCTCTAGCATATCCAAAACCTTTTTCAGAGTTAAAACGAAAGCAGAATCTGCCTCATTTTTCTACTGATTTGTAAGCTTCTTGGAGGCAGAGCCGGGTTTGCTTGCAACTACACTAAGTAAAAATTTATGAGGAGGGAAACAGTCATGATAAGCAGGCAGTCCTTAATTCATATTTGAAAACAAAGAACAAAGGACAATAATGTACTAAAAGAAATGTTCCTGACATTGCTACAAGGATTAAAATAGCTGTTAATTTTGCATAGGTTTAATTTTCCCCAGTTCCTGGATGTTACCTCGTTTTAAGTCATCTGGTTTTTTTGGCTTAAGGGCTCAAAAGGCTGTATTAGATTCCATACATCCTAATGGACAGCCAGTTGTTTTAACTGTACTGAATTAATTATCCCTTCTTTATCTTCTATTATCATGCACAGCCTTCTAAAGTCATCTATTTTTCTACCAGTAGTACTTCCCCTTCCCTTTTATTCTAGATGGCATCAGCACATTTTGAAATATACAGATCTACAGGTAGGTAAAACAACTGAAATGTACAAGGAAAAGCAGACAGGAAGAACTTAGCCTAGTATTTCAGATTGTTACTTTTTTGTCTTATTTTTTTCTATTCCATATTTTCTTTTCTCATTTTTATATTTTTTTAGGACATGAAATTAAATGTGCTGCAGCTCAGGAATGAGTAAATTCAAGACAACAGTTGAGTAACAATCTTTAGAAACTATTATTTACCTGAATTTAAAACTGTAAATTATTTTGTTTTTCCCCAAAATAAATTGGTCAGATATGAAAAAAAGAAAAGGATTATGAAGCATTCTAACTTTTGATTTGAGTATGAACAACATGTTGGCTAATTTGTATTGATTTATCTGCCAATCGAGATGCAATCACACTTTTAAAAGCAGATTCCTGTAATTTGCTTTTCTATAAAATGTCACCAATTCATTAAATACTTTGAAAACAGTCTTTGTAAATCAATCTGCACTTATTAGATTTGTTTAAAGGATAGCATTAGAATTCCATGCCAAGATTTAATTTGGTTTTAAAATAACTCCCTACATGCAGAACATTTCCAAGGGCAGAGAGGCTAGTTCCCAATTATTTTCATGCCGGCAGTGCTAAATGTGTTTAATGACTCACCTACAAGCTGTGGGTTCTCTGAAGACCTCCCCATTCAGTGGAACACACACATTTTACCTTAGGCTATTTTATATTGAAAAAAGAGGGAAATGGAGAATCATAGCCAAATGATAAGTAAAAGTTCTTACTTTGTTCTTGTCAACGGTATTACAGATTTGATCAACATGTTGGCTGGCTTTTTTTTTTTTTTTTTTTTGCGGTACGCGGGCCTCTCACTGTTGTGGCCTCTCTCGCTGCGGAGCACAGGCTCCGGACGCGCAGGCTCAGCGGCCACGGCTCA
>NC_041214.2:104654152-104654923 GCF_002837175.3 Physeter macrocephalus | reverse complement strand
CCCACGTCCCCTGCATCGGCAGGCGGACTCTCAACCACTGCGCCACCAGGGAAGCCCTGACTGGCTTTTTGATTCAGACCTTGCAGACGCAAGCATGTCTTAAACTCACACAGTGTTTGCAGACAGGATGGATATTACATTTTATGTTTTCTGTACCACACACAGGTCTCTAGCAGGAGGTGCTGTCTCACCACCAGCTATAGATTCGCTATTCACCATCCTGATTCACAGTCTACAGGTTTTCTCCTGCTGTTTTCATGTAAGGTCCTTCTGGATTTAGTCCCTCACTCTTCACTAAAACTTGAGGTTAACATATGCACTTAGAAACTACTCTAAACCTCTTACGGCTATAGGCTAAATAAGAATAGAAAGCCAGTGAGATTAATTTACCTGTACAATTTTAAGACCAAGGTCACTTACTAGCTGATGGGATTGTTGCTTACTGCCATTCAGAGATAGAGTTTTCTGTAAAGGACAGAGACAGTATTTTAGAGGGTAACCCTTGCCATATTGTTAGCCATAAGTTACACCTACATTATTGAGTGGTACAGTGGGGTTTAATGGAAGGAACTTAGAGTTGCAATCAGAAAGTCTGGGTTCTAGGCTTGGTTTACCACTTATTAACTACATTGAACTGTTACTTCCGTTAAGTCTCAGTTTCCCATCTGTAAAATAGTATCAAGAGTATCTGCCAGGGCTTCCCTGGTGGCGCAGTGGTTGAGAGTCCGTCTGCCAATGCAGGGGACACAGGTTCGTGCCCCAGTCTGGGAA
>NC_041214.2:104640516-104654055 GCF_002837175.3 Physeter macrocephalus | reverse complement strand
AAAAAAAAAAAAAAAAAGAGTATCTGCCTTCTCACATCTGAATATAATAAAGATAAATTTAGATGAAGAACATTTTTTTAAGCCATGGAAAAATTAAACATTCTGAGTATTGTTAAAGGAATTCTATGTACGAGAGGGAAACAGGCAGAGATAACCAGATAATAAGTAGTTAGAAGAGTTGTAGATGTAGTAGGCTGTAAAGTGTGGACTGCAGGTAAAGGAAGATATGGGGCTGTGTCTTCCAGCATTCTATCTGCCACTGCCCACACCCACCTGCCCCACCCCCGCTTTCTGTTCTTGTCTTTTGTCTCTCAAACCTGCATCTAGCCATACCGTCTGCCTGCTGGTTTTATCCCACTCTAGTTCCTGAGCTTATCTGGTCTCAGCCAAGCCCAATTGCCAATGCACTTCAGAGTTGATCCCATGGGCCTAAGAACTGTATCCATGGTCTAATAATGGAAATGAATTGCCCCGTGTGGTCCCCAAGCCATCTTGCTACCAATCATACTTAGGAGCAACAGAATTATATTATTTCCTCCTGGAGTCATCTGGTTCCAACATGGCTCTCCTCCCCTAAACTTACTCCATTTCCCGCCCTGCCCCGATTTCCATGTTGACTCAGTTCATAAGTCTAGTTACTACTTTAGTCCCCATTCCTTAGTCCTAAATGATTATCTGTTTAAAACCCCAGATCCTCCAAGAACTGGAGCCCCTGGGGCCTAAATGAACTGCCTTGACAGGAAGCGGAGAGGTTACGATTAATTTTCTGTCAAAAATACCAATATAGACTTTCAATAGAAAATTTCTATTTCATAACTAGATTTAAATGAAGTGTTCTGATTGGTCATAGAAATTTAGAACTTATTCATTTGGAAGTATTACTTGAAACCATTAGAGTAGATGAGATTTCTTATGCAGAGTAAAAAGAGAGAAGATGAGATAATGAGGACTCAGCCCTTGGGAATATTCAGTTAGGAAATATGAGGAATATCCTGTAAAAATCTTCAAAAACCATTCTCTGAGGAAGTCCCCCTTCAGACTCTTTCTAAATGTCTGCCAGAAGAATGCTCAGAGGCATTGACTTCTTATTGCCATTAACATTCATTAATCACCAATTTTTAGATTAAAGGAAGAATGGATACTGATGTTGGCAGAGGAAGATAAAGTTTTTAAGGGGCCAAGAAAATCCCTTGTGAAAGGAAAACTTTGTATAGATCAACAATGCAAGGACCTGAGATCCAGAAACTGTTTGATCATATAAATTATGCTTTAAAAAAAACTGCATAGGGCTTCCCTGGTGGCGCAGTGGTTGAGAGTCTGCCTGCCGATGCAGGGGACACGGGTTCGTGCCCCGGTCCGGGAGGATCCCACATGCCACGGAGCGGCTGGGCCCGTGAGCCATGGCCGCTGAGCCTGCACGTCCAGAGCCTGTGCTCTGCAACGGGAGAGGCCACAACAGTGAGAGGCCTGCGTACCGCAAAAAAAAAAAAAAAACAAACAAAAAAAAACTGCATAATGATTACTTGAAATAAAGAGAATTCTTACACTGGATACAATATTTATATCTCAAAATCAGAAATCTTGCTATATAAAACATTAACCAGTCATAAGATAATGGGAAAAAAGATTCATTTTTAATAGGCCATAGAATAAATCTAATTAATTACAAAAAATATAACTATAATATACTAGATATATTTGAAGAAAAATTTTAAGTACTAATATAGGTCACTAATGGAGACCTGAACATATAGAAAGGCATATTTTGGTCTTGGGTAGAAAGACTTATATATATATATACATATATATGCAATTCTCCCTAACCACAAACCCAACAAAGTACAAATAAAATTTAAGGGGTAGGTAGTGAATTGAAACCTAATTCTAAGTTTGAATAAGAATTACACACGCAAAGATACAGAGGAAATTTTCAAAAAATAAAATTATCAGCTAGCCCTACCAGAACAACATGGATCCAACAAGAGAAAAGATGAGACAATCAATGGAAAAAAATAGAGATTTTTTTGTGTTTTAGAACTCAGTGCAAATACAAATAGGAATTTAACATGCAATAAGGGGGTATTGCAGATCATTGGGGAAAAGATTGATTATTCAACTGATAATTCTGGGACATTATTGTGGAAACACACACACACAACAAAGTCAGATCTCTAACTTACTCCTTACAGCAAAATAAATTCTAGATGAATCAAAGATTTAGCAATATGATTATCAAAATCATTAGAGAAAACAATGTAAAATTTCTTTAGAATTTTAGCATTGGAAAGTACTCTCTAAATATGACTAAAAAACCCAGAAGCCATAAATGAAAGGAAATTAAAGCAAACATTTTTGAAAATCTCACATAGCTCAAAACATAATAAAAACATTAAAAAATGAAAAATTATGAGAAAACATTTGTGACACACATCATAAAAAAGGATAATTTCCCTAATATGAAAATAGTTCCTATAAATTAGTAGGAAAATATAACCAAGTTGAAACATGAACAAAGGCCAAATTGGAAAACTGAAATGAATTTTAAACATGAAAAGGTGCTCAGTCTTACTCATAAGAAATGTACATTAAAGCTACAAGTATATACCACTTTTCACCTGTTTGATCAATGACATAAGAAAGCTTGATAATTCATGGGGTAGGTAAAGGTGTGAGAAACAGACATTAATATATTGCTGGAGGGTGTTTATTAATACAATTTTTATGAAGTGTTATTAGACAATATCTATTAATAATATCTGTATGTACCCTTTGACCCAGCAATGCATCTTCTGAAGTTTATTTAACAAGTAAAATTGCATATGTGTGAAATGAACATATTTATAAGAATGTTCACTGTTGTGTGCATGTAAATCCAAAAGGATGAGAACATGTAAACATGAAAAGAAAAAATGAACACTAACAATGAAATATCAGAAAGGGAATGTAAAAGAACTATCCCTTTTAAAATTGCATCAAAAAAAAATTATTTAGGAATAATCCTGACCAAGGAGGTGAAAGACTTATATGCTGAGAACTCTAAAACATTAATAAAGGAAACTGAAGATGATTCAAAGAAATGGAAAGATATTCCATGCACTTAGATTGGAAGAATTAACATGGTTAAAATGGCCACACTACCCAAAGCAATCTACAGACTTAATGCGATCCCTATCAAATTACCCATCACATTTTTCACAGAACTAGAATAATCCTACAATTTATGTGGAACCATAAAAGACCCAGAATTGGCACAGAAATCCTGAGGAAAAAGAACAAAGCAGGAGGCATAACCCTCCCAGACTTCAGACAATACTACAAAGCTACAGTAATCACAACAGCATGGTATTGGCACAAAAACAGACATACGGATCAACAGAACAGAACAGAGAGCCCAGAAATAAACCCAAACACCTACAGTCAATTAATCTTCGACAAAGGAGGCAAGAATATACAATGGAGAAAAGAAAGTCTCTTCAGCAAGTGGTGTTGGGAAAGCTGGAGAGCTGCATGTCAATCAATGCAGTTAGAACATACCCTCACATCATACACAAAAATAAATTCAAAATGGCTTAAAGACGTAAATATAAGACATGATACAACAAAACTCCTAGAAGAGAACATAGGCAAAACATTCTCTGACATAAATCATACCAATGTTTTCTTAGGTCAGTCTCCCAAGGCAATAGAAATAAAGCAAAAATAAACAAATGGGGCCTAATCATACTTATAAGCTTTTGCACAGCAAAGGAAACCATAAACAAAATGAGAAGAAAACCTACGGACTGGGAGAAATTATTTGCAAATGATGTGACCAATGAGGGCTTAATTTCCAAAATATATAAACAGCTCATACAACTCAATAACAAAAAAATAAACAATCCAATCAAAAAATGGGCAGAAGACCTAAATAGACATTTCTCCAAAGAAGAAATACAGATGGCCAATAGGCATATGAAAAGATGCTCAACATCACTAGTCATTAAAAAAATGCAAATCAAAACTACACTGAGGTACCACCTCACACCAGTCAGAACAGCCGTCATTAAAAAGTCTACAAATAACAAATGCTAGAGAGGGTGTGGAGAAAAGGGAACCCTCCTATTGTTGGTGGGAATGTAAATTGGTGCAGCCACTATGGAAAACAGAATGGAGATTCCTCAAAAAACTAAAAATAGAATTGCCATATGATCCAACAATCCCACTCCTGGACATATACCCAGACAAAACTATAATTCAAAAAGATACATGCACCCCAATGTTCATAGCAGCATTATTTACAACAGCCAAGACATGGAAACAACCTAAGTGTCCATCAACAGATGAATGGATAAAGATGATGTGGTACATATATACACAAGGGAATATTATTCAGCCATAAAAAAGTGAAATAATGCCATTTGCAGCAACATGGATCGACTCAGAGATTATCATACTAAGCAAAGTAAGTGAGAAAGAGAAAGAGAAGTACCATATAATATCACTTATACATGGAATCTAAAATATGACACCAATGAGCTTACCTATGAAACAGAAACAGACTCACAGACATAGAGAACAGACTTATGGTTGCCAAGAGGGAGGGGGGGAGAGGGAGGGATGAATCGGGAGTTTGGGATTAGCAAATACAACTATTATATATATGTATAGCTGAATTACTTTGCTGTACACCAGAAACTAACAAAACACTGTAAATCAACTATACCTTAATAAAATAAATTTTTTAAAAAAGAAAGAAAAGCAAAAGCCTTATAATAGAGAAAAAAAAGAAAAATGTAAATGTCCATCATAAGATGGATATTTACCTAAAATAAATTTTGGTACACCTATAGAATGGAATAATAAAGAGCAGTTTAAAGATAATAAGACAGCGCTACATATACTGACACTGATATGGAATGATCTTGAAGATATATTAAGTGGAAAAAAACAAAAGCATATTTTGGATGCTATTACATCCATATTTATATCCACATAATGATTTATATGGTTTTATATACATTGACTGATTTTGGATGAATTCCTAAGTAACTAGTAAAACCATGCCTCTCGAGAAGAGTAATGAAGTAATTAAAGACAAGAACGGGATGAAGACTTTTCACTGTACTGTATTCCATTTCACATGTTCTGAATTTTGTACTATGTGCATGTACATAAAATTAAAATTATACAATTACACAAACATTTATTAAATGTTTTATTGCTTTTGTCCAAAGTTGCAGACATTTCTAAACAAATAAAACAAACAGTTGTCAAGGAAAATGTAAAACACAATTCTTACATATATGTAATATGTATTCATATTATGCTTAGAAGATTGGTTCTTTTACTATAACTCAATAATAAAATTATCATATAAAATATATCTCAAAGTTCTTTTGGGATGTATATTATCTGCTTTACTGAGTACTGGCTGTAGTGGAGAAGGGGTATAATGTCTTACTTTTTCAACTCAAGTTTCAAAAGGAGGTGATTCTGTAGTTCTTTGGCTCTTAAAAACCATTGTGTTCCAGTTTTTACAATCTTTTTAGTGAAAAAAAAATTTAAGCCTAAATGATATTTCCATCTTTCTTAGCAGCTCACAGAAATTAGAGAACTCTAGAAATGGTTTCTGAAAGAACAGGAAGAGTTAGGGAATAGACCTGGGAAACATACAAATTGTAAACCAGTCTCCATTTCTAAAACATAAAATTTTCTTACTGTTAAACAAGATGAACTTTACAATAACAAGTGCAGAGGAGATTTTTTAAAAAGAATCTTTTTTTCTTATTAGCATTTTAAAAAATGGAATGTCTTTTCTTTTAATTTTGAGAAGTACTTTCCTTTTTTTCTGAAAGGAGACTATGTCCTGTACCTGCAGTCACTTTATTTAAAAGTCTTCTGAAAAAGGAGATTATCTTCTTTAAGCAGAGCTTCTAAGTAACTGTCAATCTGCTCCAGGTCTCCTGCTGGACCGCCCTGGAAAAGAGAAGCAACAATCATAGGAGGGGAAGAAGCTACAGGGTTTATTCCTGTAATCTGGGTGGCCTTGGACCAGTCTTCCCTATGATTCATGTAGCAACAAAACCCAGTTTGCATTTGAATAATGCTTTTAACCTTTTGAAATGTTTTTGCATTTCATCTCATTTTATGCTCACAAGTGGTTAGGAACGTGAATCTTTTTTTTTTTTTTCTTCTTCTTCTTCTTCTTCAGTGGAAATTAGTTCAACTGTGTTTTTTGGGGTTTTTTTCCCCCCTTCTATTTAATTGCTTGCCATATTCCTAAAGCCCCCACCCTCATCTCATTTTTCTGTTATAGGTTCTCATCTTCCATCTTAAAATTCATGAATTTTTAGACTTAGAGGAAAAACAGACGGATAGGCAAATTCTGACTTCTCTGTTTCTCCTTTTTCCTCCGCAGCATCTTTTCCCACAACCTTTGGCTTGCTGCCCTGATCTGTCCCCTTTTCCCTTTCCCTCAGTTCTCTATTGGGGTAATCTCAAGCTCTCCTTCCTTGAGCTTCTTGATCCATGAACAGCTGGACAAATGCTCCCTCTTTACTGACCTAAGTCTCACTCCCTCAGGCCCAACCATGGGATCAACTCATTCTCCAACTGCGCTGATGGATAGGAGAATTTTTAGGAAGGACCTTTCAGAAATAGTCCCAATGTTATTATTGTTTCCAATAAGTGTCTGGCACTATCATAGTTTCTCCATCCCTCATCTGGTTCCATTAAATGTGTTTTTGCTTTGCTCCCTTTGCCCTAGATTTGCTCAGTCTTCTAACAAGCCTGAATTGTACTGAGTCCCAGCTCTGCAGCTCGGACCCTGTGTGGGTTTCCATGATACTGATATTCACTAGGATTTCCAAATATTCACTGACCCTGAGGAATGCCCTGTATGACCCTTTCTGACACCGACAGCTCTCGGCCTGTTCAGTCTGGTCTAATCCTGCTCTCTACCCGGCAGACTAGACTTCCTGCTAGGACTCCAGGTTGATCCTGTCCCCAGGTTCTTCATGTGCTGTCCCAACCGTCTGTTCCAGGTCCACCGCATCTCATGTGTCTGCTCTACTCCATGGTAGTTGCTCGGGCAATTAAAGGCACTGAAAATGTAAAGTTCAAGTGGGGGATGAGAGTAAACATATCTGGACAGGAGCCTTTTGAGTACCTCTCCAATGATACTGGATAAAACATTTCACTTTCTGTGGGCTAAAGCCCTTCACCTCTTTACTAAAGTTTGTGAATAAAACAAATTAAGTTAGTATAATTACTCTGGCTACTGTGAGGGAACCCAGGGGTTTGACACAGAAGGAAGAGTAAACTACTATTCTTTCATTTTGTTTTTCCTAGCCGAACAGATTTGCTATTGTGAGAACCAAATAATTTTTATGAACTTTCTTGATAGACAACAGTGGTATTCCATTACTATGATAAAGAACTTCTTTGGTCTCTCTAGTTGTTCTTGTTAGTGAAACAACAGTCATCACTGAAACCCTACCATGTGTGAGGCTCCACCAGACCTTTTACATGCAAAAACATTCGCCACCCTCTGCGGCCACAAGAACCCAAAGGAGGTCCACTCAAATCCCACTCTTACAAACTGGTTTAGGTAGTACTGTTGACAGAAGGACAAATATAATTACCATTAAGTGAAAACGGTTTTATTTTAATAATGAAACATTTTAACTGTTGCCTAGACCACCCAAGAAGAGAGGGATTGTCTCTTTTGGCTATATACTTAATCAAAAATACTTTCTGTGTTTTTATTTTGTATTTTATATGAGAAATCCCAGAAAATCCAAAGATATATAGTTTTTGAAAGAGCAATGAACTCTCACACTGACTGAAAACCAGACAGTTGGCTTCAAAGTCCATGCTCATCATGTTCAATACTGATGCTCAGCAAGTTTCCTCGTCTGTCTCTCTGTGACCCCCTTCATGGGCAAGGCCGTCCTCCAGGCCTCCAGGCAGGTCTCTCTGGGAGACAGCTCCTGCCCTCTCTCCCTGCATGGCCCAGGAGGGACCCATCTCCTGTCAGGGCCTATGTCTGAGTTTTGTGTGGGTCCTGAGACAATTTTCTCCCCGTCAGACCCTATTTCCATATACTTTTTTAAAGCAGGCTAGATGATATCTAAGGAGCTTCCAGTTTACCATGACAATAAACTGAGCCAAAGGCTAGTCTTGAGGCAGCCCAAAGAGTGCCCAGGTGTCCATCACCAGTGCTGGGGAAGCAACACAAAGTGCTGGGTGCTGAGTGTATGATGCCAAGTTGCTCCAGACACAGACCTGCCCTTGTGGGCCCCCAGAGAGCTCTCTGAGCCCCTCTTAGGGAGCTTTCCTAGAAGTCCCACTCAACAACCTTTGTTTATACCCCAAGGAAAGCTGAGAAACACAGTCATAGTTCCTGGGCTCACTGTTGATTTCTCAGTTTATTTCTAGCATCTACAGAAAGACTTTTCAACATTGGATATATATACTTTAATTTTTAATGTTTTCTCCCCAGCATTTGTATATGCTGTAGTAGAAGATGGGTCTTTCCTCACTGGCTCAATCTATCATAGAAGCCCAATTCTTTATGCATTCAAATATATAAACAAACAAGAAGAACAGTAATTCATAGTTACATGATATTTTCCAATGTCTCTAACGTCTCCTCTAAGATTAGAAGTCTGTTTTTTTAACCTCTGTATTAGGATAAAAAATAAAATATTTTGTTGTCTGAAAAAATTAGAAAAAATTTCCTACTGGAAATATGCTACTGAGGAGACAGCATGATCGAACTATACCAACAGCACAAGCAAAGCTTCTGATTTTTTAAAGGGAAAAAATAATAGGCCTTTAAAACAGTGTTCTAATTTATACTTTCAAAGTTCATTTATTTGTGATTTCAATATCCATTAAGAGAGAGTTAGGGCTCGGTTAAGTGACTCGTCCAAAGTCATAAGTGGATGACGACATTAGGAGAGGAAGCCAGCCCACCGCTCTCTACACAATGTGTGTTCCTATTACTCAAATAAAATTTCATTTCTTACCAGCTGAAGTTTCTGCAATAATACTGTCAGTTTCACACGAAGATTATTCAGTTTGTCTTCAGTGATTTTTCTTTTTTTTTCACATTGTCCCAGGGATACTTCATTAACCACTCCTCTTCTGTTTGCATCATAGTTAATGGATTGCATGGTTTGCTTTAGTTTTTTTTCATATTGGACCATGTAAACATTATGGATCTGGGAATGTTTTAAAAACAGTTTTAGTATATTTTTAAAATATTACTTTCCTCCCTAATAGCAGAATATCATATTCCAATTCTACACATATGTACCAAGTGTCAACTCTGTACGTATGTACTATGGGTGTTCTACATTTAAGATATGTTGATCCCTTATGGAACTAACAATCTGATGGAAGAGGAAGAGAAAGAAGGAAAAATGCACAATAGTCCAGTAACTATAATATAAAGAGGCACACCAAGGTCAGCTCAGAAACCCTTGCTTTGGAATAAAGAAGAAACCTAGTAATGCTTGAATTTGTTCTACCAGGGCTACCATATTCTTCAAGGCACAAAGGGGATAGGTGCCTGTGACCACTCGCCACAACACCAGTAACTCATAGATGACGACAGAGTATCCAGCCACTTGGGGCTTTAAATGTGTGATTTATAACTCAAGTCTGTAGCATCTGAAAAGCACAGAAGCTACAGTAAGAGGAATTCCTAGTCTGCCACTCTCCTTGGGTTCCCTAATCTGATGTAAAGATTACGGTTATATACTAACGCATGTGACCTTTGCTAATTCAAGAGACTTGGTTATTTTCCAAGAGCTCGTGTTGCGCCTGAGACACTCACAGAATAGAAAGAAGTAATGGAGTGGCCATATGCTTCAATTTCAAAATGACATTAATTGCCTGTATCAACATTTTGAGAGGGCCAGGGGATATTATGAGAAAAGAGATACAGGGCAAATCCTGTTTTGATAAACATTTCAACGTTTCAGCAATAAGAAGATTTCTGTATTCTAATATGCTGGGTTGCCAGGAAAATTGTAAGGTAGCCTCGTTTGTCTTCTGTGTCCACCCTGTCCCCCTTCACCCTCCTCCACTACACTCACTAATACATGCAGGCCCTTCCCCAACACTGCCACGTCATCCCCTTTAAGCACTCATTGACCTCACACATTTCTCCTTTTTCTATAAAATTCTTGAAACAAACAAACAAAACCCCCTAAGTATACTGAATTCTGTTTAATAGACATTCACCAACTACTTCCTAAATTAGAGGCACTGAATTTTATTATAGGTGATGCAGAGATATGTAAGATTCAGTCTTTGCCCTCAAGAAGCTTCTAGTCTACAGAATGAGATAATACAAGTATGCAAATACTGTCTCTTTATGGGAGAAAATGTATTGTGCCCCAAGTAAGGCACAGATATTATTAGAGTTGAGAGGCGGGTGTGGAGTCTCCATTAAATAGAAGAGCATTAAAGTCCTGACTTAAGGTATTTGAGTTGGATTGACATCACTAATTTACCTCCAATTATGTATACTATTCATGTGCTATTAACTGAGAGGAATATTTGGGAGCAGGGACCCAAATACCACTCCACAGTGGTAAACAATGGCCATATATGTGTGCGTTTATATATATACACACATACATTCACACATATATATCATGTGTTGTATTAAAGGTGAGACTTAATTGTGAAATCTGTAGATTGCCACGTAAAGAAATCTTAGATTTCTTTCGAGACTTACACTGCCTGGATGTTTGTGTGAGGGCACAAGGAATTAGACTCTGAAATCCTTGACCTGGCTCTGCCTCTTCTTACCTCATTTCCTGAGTTCTAGGCCTCGCCCTTCCAGGTATACATCAAGCTCCCTCCTGCCACAGGCCCTTTGCCCTTGCTGCTTTCTTTGTTCAGCAGATTCAGCCCCAGATATACACAAGGCTCACTCTTGGCCTCAACCAGTATGAAAACATGGCTCAGATATTCCTTGCTCTCTGTATCTGAAATAGCCTCCCCTTCCCCAACACACCATCACTGTCTATCCCCTGGCCTTGTACAATTATTTTATGGCACATCACATTGTATGTTTATTTATGTTTTATTTAAGTGTTTGTTATCTATATTTCCCTCAGGAATGTAACCTCAATGTAAAAAAAAAATTGGTTATGTACACCTCTCTAATTCCAACGCCTGCCACAAGGCACTAAATAGTGAAGAGTTAGGACAGCAGATGTTCAGCATTCACAGCAAAGGGACTTCAAATACGAGGGCCAATCCTGCCTTGAAATGCAGGCTACATTCTGAGATCTTGGAGGGGCATCCTTTTTTGAACATGCTCAATTCAACCTACAAGAAGTTGATGGCTTAAAACTAAGGCAATAACCACCTCCTCTAAGAAGCTTCATAGGTGCTTCCCATGGAGGTTTCTGTCAAACCCAGGAAGTGAGATCTCCCACGGCCTGAAGGTAGAGTAGGGTAAATAATTCAACACAGCTGGAATAATGAGGACAGAGTCATGGACAGTTCAGATGTCAGCAGCCAATTATAGTTCTTAGTTTTCAGAACTTTAGAATTTTATAGCTTTTGCCATCCTAAACAATATCCAGGAAACACTTTCTTGTAAAAAGCAACAACAATAATAAAACAAACCAAAACAAATAAAATTAAAAATATAAAATATGAAAAACAATATTACCTAGAAAAATAACAGTATTGCTCATCAGCAATAAAAAGAAACACACGATTGATATACTTAATGGATCTGAAGGGCATTATGTTGAGTGAATAAAGCCAATCATAAAGTGCCACCTACTGTATGATTCCATTTCGATAACATCCCTCAAATGACAAAGTTATAGAGATGGAGAACAGATGAGCAGTTGCCTGGGGTTAGGGGTGTTTGTGTGTGTGGTGTGTGACTATAAAGGAATAGCACAGGGAGATTTTTGTGGTAATGGGAGGTCCTACCCTGACAGTGGTGGTCATACAAATTCACATGTGATAAAAACAAGACACACATTTTACCAATTTCAATTTCCTGCTTTTGATATTGTACTACAAGTATACAATTATGGAAGACATAAGCACTGGAAAAACTGGGATGAAGGGTACATGGAACCTCTCTACAATTCTATAATTTGTTGTGTATCTATAATTAATTTTTTAAAAGGTTCAAAAGACAGCACTGTTAATACAGTACAACATTAAGAATGTTTATACAGAAGAAGAACTACAATCCTGCAGCCTGTGGAACAAAAACCACATTCACAGAAAGATAGACAAGATGATAAGGCACAGGGCTATGTACCAGATGAAGGAACAAGATAAAACCCCAGAAAAAGAACTAAGTGAAATGCAGATAGGCAACCTTCCACAAAAAGAATTCAGAATAATGATAGTGAAGATGATACAGGACCTCAGAAAAAGAATGGAGGCAAAGATTGAGAAAATGCAAGAAATGTTTAACAAAGACCTAGAAGAATTAAACAACAAACAAACAGAGATGAACAATACAATAACTGAAATGAAAAATACACTAGAAGGAATCAATAGCAGAATAACTGAGGCAGAAGAACGGTAAGTGACCTGGAAGACAGAATGGTGGAATTCAGTGCTATGGAACAAAACAAAGACAAAAGAATGAAAAGAAATGAAGACAGCCTAAGAGACCTCTGGGACAACATTAAACGCAACAAAATTCACATTATAGGGGTCCCAGAAGGAGAAGAGAGAGAGAAAGGACCCAAGAAAATATCTGAAGAGATTATGGTCGAAAACATCCCTAACATAGGAAAGGAAATAGCCACTCAAGTCCAGGAAGTGCAGAGAGTCCCATACAGGAAAACCCCAAGGAGAAACATGCCGAGACACATAGTAATCAAATTGGAAAAAATTAAAGATAAAGAAAAATTATTGAAAGCAGCAAGGGAAAAACGACAAATAACATACAAGGGAACTCCCATAAGGTTAACAGCTGATTTCTCAGCAGAAACTACACAAGCCAGAAGGGAGTGGCATGATATAATGATCAAGGGATCAATCCAAGAAGAAGATATAATAATTATAAACATATATGCACCCAACATAGGAGCACCTCAATACATAAGGCAACTGCTAACAGCTATAACAGAGGAAATCGACAGTACCACAATAATAGTGCGGGACTTTAACACCTCACTTATACCAATGGACAGATCATCCGAACAGAAAATTAATAAGGAAACACAAGCTTTAAATGACACAACAGACCAGAGAGATTTAATTGATACTTATAGGACATTCCATCCAAAAACAGCAGATTACACTTTCCGCTCAAGTGCGCATGGAACATTCTCCAGGATAGATCACATCTTCGGTCCCAAATCAAGCCTCAGTAAATTTAAGAAAACTGATATCATATCAAGCATCTTTTCTGACCACAACGCTATGAGATCAGAAATGAATTACAGGGAAAAAAATGTAAAAAACACAAACAAATGGAGGTTAAACAATACGTTACTAAATAACCAAGAGATCACTGAAGAAATCAAAGAGGAAATCAAAAATTACCTAGAG
>NC_041214.2:104635897-104638195 GCF_002837175.3 Physeter macrocephalus | reverse complement strand
ATCTTCCAACAAACAAAAGTCCAGGACCAGATGGCTTCACAGGTGAATTCTATCAAACATTTAGAGAAGAGCTAACACCCATCCTTCTCAAACTCTTCCAAAAAATTGCAGAGGAAGGAACACTCCCAAACTCATTCTATGAGGCCACCATCACTCTGATACCAAAACCAAAGATACTACAAAAAAAGAAAATTACAGACTAATATCACTGATGAATATAGATGCAAAAATCCTCAACAAAATACTAGCAAATAGAATCCAACAACATATTAAAAGGATCATACACCATGATCAAGTGGGATTAATCCCAGGGATAAAAGGATTCTTCAATATATGCAAATCAATCAATGTGATACATCACATTAACAAATTGAAGAATAAAAAGCATATAATCGGGGCTTCCCTGGTGGCGCAGTGGTTGTGCGTCCGCCTGCCAATGCAGGGGACACGGGTTCGTGCCCCGGTCTGGGGGGATCCCACATGCCGCGGAGCGGCTGGGCCCGTGAGCCATGGCCGCTGAGCCTGCGCGTCCAGAGCCTGTGCTCCGCAACGGGAGAGGCCACAACAAAGGGAGGCCCGCTTACCACACACACACACAAAAAAGCATATAATCATCTCAATAGATGCAGAAAAAGCTTTTGACAAAATTCAACACCTATTTATGAAAAAAACTCTCCAGAAAGTGGGCATAGAAGGAACCTACCTCAACATAATAAAGGCCATATACAACAAACCCAGAGCAAACATCATTCTCAATGGTGAAAAATGGAAAGCATTTCCTCTAAGATCAAGCACAAGACAAGGATGTCCACTCTCACCACTATTATTCAACATAGCTTTGGAATTCCTAGCCATGGCAATCAGAGAAGAGAAAGAAAAAAAAGGAATACAAATCGGAAAAGCAGAAGTAAAACTGTCACTGTTTGCAGATGACAGGACACTATACACAGAGAATCCTAAAGATGCCACCAGAAAACTCCTAGAGCTAATCAATGAATTTGGTAAAGTTGCAGGATACAAAATTAATGCACAGAAATCTCTTGCATTTCTATATACTAATGATGAAAAATCTGAAAGAGAAATTAAGGAAACACTCCCATTTACCATTGCTACAAAAAGAATAAAATACATAGGAATAAACCTACCTAGGGAGATATAAGACCTGTATGGAGAAAATTATAAGACATTGATGAAAGAAATTAAAAATGATACCAACAGATGGAGAGATATACCATGTTCTTGGATGGGAAGAATCAATATTGTGAAAATGACTCTACTACCCAAAGCAATCTACAGATTCAATGCAATCCCTATCAAATTACCAATGGCATTTTTTACAGAACTAGAACAAATAATCTTAAAATTTGTTTGGAGACACAAAAGACCCCAAATAGCCAAAGCAGTCTTGAGATAAGAAAGTGGAGCTGGAGGAATCAGACTCCTGATTTCACACTATACTAGAAAGCTACAGTCATCAGGACAATATGGTACTGGCACAAAACAGAAATATAGATCAATGGAACAAGATAGAAAGCCCAGAGATAAACCCATGCACCTATGGTCAACTAGTCTATGACAAAGAAGACAAAGATATACAATGGAGAAAAGACAGTCTCTTCAATAAGTGATGTTGGGAAAACTGGACAGCTACATGTAAAAGAATGAAATTATAACACTCCCTAACACCATACACAAAAATAAAGTCAAAATGGATTAGAGACCTAAATGTAAGACCGGATACTATAAAACTCTTAGAGGAAAACATAGGAAGAATGCTCTTTGAAATAAATCACAGCAAGATCTTTTTTGATCCACCTCCTAGAGCAATGGAAATAAAAACAAAAATAAACAAATGGGACCTAATGAAACTTAAAAGCTTTTGCACAGCAAAGGAAACCATAAACAAAATGAAAAGACAACCCTTAGAATGGGAGAAAATATTTGCAAACGAATCAATGAACAAAGGATTGATCTCCAAAATATATAAACAGCTCATGCAGCTCATTAAAAAAACAAACAACCCAATCCAAAAATGGGCAGAAGACCTAAATAGACATTCCCCCAAAGAAGACATACAGATGGCTAAGAAGCACATGAAAAGCTGCTCAACATCACTAATTATTAGAGAAATGCAAATCAAAACTACAATGAGGTATCACCTCCCACCAGTTAGAATGGGCATCATCAGAAAATCTACAAACAACAAATGCTGGAGAGGGTGTGGAGAAAAGGGAACCCTCCTGCACTGTTGGTGGGAATGTAAATTGATACAGCCACTATGGAGAACAGTATGGAGGT
>NC_041214.2:104629117-104635818 GCF_002837175.3 Physeter macrocephalus | reverse complement strand
AGGGCAGAAATTGAGACACAGATGTAGAGAACAAACGTATGGACACAAAGGGGGGAAAGCGGTGGGGGGGGGTGGTCGTGGTGGTGGGATGAATTGGGAGATTGGGATTTACATGTATACACTAATATGTATAAAATAAATAACTAATAAGAACCTGCTGTATAAGAAAATAAATAAAATAAAATTCAAAAATAAAAAAAGAATGTTTATACAGCATGCTACATTCAAAATCATATTCAGTCTCTCAACGTTCACTATTTTGTAACCAGCAAACTGTATTTCCTTCAAGCACTAACAGCCAGTTTAGCCAGTTTCCTGATTTATGCTTCTTCCTTTCTCAGGCTAACATCTCAATGAGGTTTCTATAAAAGGTAACAATTTTGACAACTTTTAAAGCTCAATGTAAAAGGACTTCTGGTTGTTTTAACATTTTAATTAAGGTGAGTAGAGAATTGTAACAGGATGAGAGGCTTAGTTCTGCTGGTTAAACTCACTCTTGTAGAGGTATTTGTGGCAGATCAAAAGTGGAATTCTTCCAAACCCCATTAATTCAGAATGGAATTAGGATTTGAAAGAAAGGATATTCAACTGAGATTTTAATTTTATGCCTTGAATTTAAAAAGTCAGAGCTCTGGCAGCTCTGGAGCTCCAGAATCCTAATAAGTTTGCACAAAATAAGGCAGGACTACAAAATCTATAGATTTTGCACCCTATTTACAAGAATATGCATGTGTTTGTGTGGGCAGACACTACAGCAGAAACAATCAACTTTGAATTAATGCAGAATAGTAAGGTCCAAATGCATTCAAAACTAGTTATTGATGTTGCCAGGATATGAGAGGATTGCTAATTTCAAGAATTCGATAATCTAGTTGGGGAGAAAATAAAATACAGGAAACTACTGTAATACAAGGCAGACAATTTAATTAATGCTAAAGTAGAGTTTTAAGGTTCTCTCAGAACACAGAAGTCAAGATTAATTTCACACGGAGAGACTGAGGTAGGCTTGACGTAGAAGGTAGCATTGATCAGGCTGTACAAAGGGTGGGCAGGATTTCCAGAGGCCACCCGTGGACTGGGAGAGTGGAGAAGAGTATTCGGGGAACAGCATGTGGAAATGCTCAGAGGCAGGCCAGTCTAGTAGGTTGGAGCAACTCCATTTTGGATGGAGCAGATGGTTTGCAAGAGGAAAGAATAAAAGATGGTGGTTCAGGTTGGGTTGCAAAGGACCACCAATGCTGTCATGAATCACCTGCTACTCTAATAGTTTTGGACACTGCTGATGTGGTCAGGGCGAGGTGACCAAAAAAGTTTGTGACTTACGAAGGGTCCTCCCTTTATTAAACGTACACACCTTAAAGCAAGGTGCATAGGGTTAACCCTACATGGATTTCAGTAAATGATTTCAATAGTTTTTATAACCATCCACTTAAAGATACCAATCATTAATAAAGTCCTTAAGACCAATTTCTTAAGGAAGAAAGAAAAAAAATCTGAAAGAAAAAAATGTGAAGAAAATCGTGATTCCAATTGTTCTGTATTTTGCTTGCAACATCTCCATTTCAACAGGAACTCATGGTCTCTTGACTGTTTATCTTGCTTTGATTCTTTGAATCCCACTTGCCCTGAACATTAAGAGGATTTTACTCATCATCTATGCTAACACCTTGAATAAACACTTATTCAGTCTGGCCTCCAAGACCCAACAACTTGGCTCCATTAGTGAGTGTAGACAATGAAAAAATATCATTTAGAAACAGACAAGAAGGACATGTATAAGCTTGGATACACTGAGATGTATGATAAACTAATTCTTAGCAAATTTCTAAGTTTTTTAGTGTAAATAGTTAAATCAGAGTTCCCTAACCAGTAGATAAGGATGTGTCAAGAGATCCAGGAACCTTACTGGTGATTTGTCAAGCTGGCTGCCACAGAGAGAGTTGGGACAATTCCTGGTGGGACAGTAAACAACCTGCCTACCACATGCCCTCCCCACACCATATTTTACTGTCAGCATCTCCCCATATACATCTCACCATGTAATGTCAAGGTCTCTAGTAAGTAAACAATAATTCTTTTATGCCAATAGGCTGAGAAGCTGTAGTATACCTATTGCAAGTAATACTTGCAAACTTTATCACAAGGATGAAGTATTACAGTCTGGATAAGAATGAGATGGAATAAAGTGAGGTAGTGAAAAGAGCTTTGGAGTGGCACAAATCTGGGTTCCAATCCTGAATCTACTACTTACTTGCATCATGACTTTGGAATGTTATCTTTCTGGTTCTCCATTTCCTCATTACTAACATGGAGATAGTGGCACCTATACATCCCAAAGTTGTGAGAATTAAATGAGGTAACATATATAAAAGGCCTAGTTTAGTGCCTGGAGCTAGCGGCTCTTAATCAATCACAGTGTTAGATTTGCTGATGAAAATAATACTAGTAAAAAAAAAATAATAATAATAATAGTGCTAGAATAGGGTCAAAAATATGTTGGAAAAAAGCTGTCTTTTACTCTAATTAGGAAATGACAACTAAGTCTTCACACAGAAAATGTTCAATTACTGCTTTTTCAACAAAATGCTACTCAGAAAATAAATTCACTTTTCAGTTGAACAATGATGAGAAATTAAGAACCACAATATTCCTTCATTTCCAGTTGCTTATCACAGGCCAGTAGGCACTCAGGCAGAAATATCAGAGGCAAATATATCAACAGGGGTATTACATTTAGGCACACCCTAAAATCCAAACACTTTGTGACACAGCCTTTCTAAGAAGAAATCTAGTTTAGGTTCTAATTTTCATTTCATGTTTGCCTAGTTATATGCTTTGGGGAACTTACTTCCCAATTCTATTTCACTTATAAAACATGAATATTCAAATATATTCCATTCCCCACAAAAGAGATGAGGCAGCGCCCGTGCTTATAGCTGTGCTGTGCACAATTCCAGGGAGCATCATTCACCTCCCAGTCTTTACAGATTTGCATATTATTATGAGAGTTTTCCAGAAGATGGCTGTAAGCATAATAAGCACTTGGAAGAAGATGCTAGTATGTGTGCTAGTGATAGAGCTGGTGCACCTGTTTGAGCAAACACAGGTGAAGTGTCAGCAGAGACCTAAGCATCTCAATATTGATCCTGGTGCCATGAAAAGTTCTAGACTGTTGTGGCCTCCATGAAGTATCTGGGAACCTCAGTGGCTGTACTGGCTCCAGTGCTAATCCCCTGTGTTAGTTGGGCCAAGTTCACATCTTGGAGTCTCAGTTCCCTTGAGTGTGATTTAAGGAAGTTGAGGGCATATGATTTTTTGAGATATTTCTCTAGTAGAACTAAAGGACTCTATGGACTCTTACCTTCCACCACCAAGGAAATCTTTAAGAACTAGATATACAGTATTATAAGAAAACTGTACAAACAAACAAAACAACAAAAACAAAAAAACATCTACCCAGAGAGAGAGAAAGGTTGTAATGAAACACACCAAAAAAATACCAGTGATCTTGGAATGGTTTGGGACTATGGATGAATTTCTTAAAATTCTTTTTACTTTCTTTTATTAGCATTTTTTTATAGCTGCTTTTAAAATACAAAAATCATAAACTTAAAAAAACTGTTGATAGAATTTTAAAAACCCAGAGAGATATCAAATCGTCCAAAATAATTAAAGACTTTTGTACAGAAGATTTCTGATTCAGCACAGTGTCTCAAGGATCCAGTGAACCTATTGATTAAAGACTCAGAATGTCACGTTTCCTGTTCAAAATATAGTCCTACTCCAAGTGTTTCATAAGCTTGATGGTTTGGAAACATTTGCATCTTTAAAATTCAAAAAGACGTTGCTTTGTGGCATCTGATATGCTACAGATTAATCTAAGTCTTGGTAAGTAAATGCAAATTTGATTTCCTTTCAAACCTAACATTTGGAAATGTATATTATTTCTCCTTTGGAATACAGGATCATTTAGAATATAAATGATTATGTTGAAAGGAAGCTTACCTGGTTGAAACACATTTTCAGCTTTTTGTTTGTCTGCTCTGGGCATTGCTCCAGCTGTTTTCATAAATGATAACAGAACAGGATATTAACTTTTAGGGAATGAGCTGTCTACAGTAGAGTTATAACATGCAAGTACCTAGTATAAAAAAGCATCAAAGCCTAGAACTTGCCAACATTGGTGCTGTGGGTCTTTTAAGCCAGGGTCTGATTATATTATACAACATGGCTTTAAAATTTTGCAGATGAAAAAGAAAATCAAGGTGAAGGAAAAGTAAATGATAAGTAATAAAGCCGTTGGAGTCTAGGTATCTTGGATGGGGACGCCACAGAAATAGACCGGGGAGAGTCACTGCCATGTGGGATAGTATTTAAAGTCAGAGACTAGCTGAGGTCACCTAGAAACAACATTTAATAGAGAGAAGAAAGTGGTCCAGGAACAAGCCCTCAGACACACAGACATTTAGAAACCAAATAGAGAAGGAGCTGCCAGCACAGAGGATGGGAGGGAGGGAAGCAGGAAAATGAGAAGTGTGTTGTCATGGAAGCTACATAAAGAAAGTGCTTCAAGAAAGAAAGAGTGGTCAGCTGGGCTGAAGAGGTCAGGTAAGATAAGTGACTACTGCATTTGTCAGCACAGTGGTCACTGGTGGTTTGACAAGACAGTCCCAGTGACGTTGTTGAGTCAGAAGCCCCACGGGAAAGAATGAGGTGAGAGTAGATGGTGAAGAAGCAGAAACAATGATGTAGGACTTCATCCAGGATCAGATGAAGACATATGGCACCTCTGCAAATTAATCATGTGGTGCTCTTTTCACTGATAGCTTTTCATGTGTATCCATCCCTTCCACAAGCAACACCGAGCATGAGGGTGGAGAAGGAGCCCCCCACCCTCCTGTACCTGGCGGGGCTCTTCCAGTCCCGTGAGCAGCTCTGGCGGCCTGAGGCCTGCACCCCTCACTCAGCTTCACCACAGCCTGCTGTGACTCAGCAGCTCAGGGACTGCCCACTGTGGGCCAGTGCCAGGCTCACCCTGTGCACCCCAGGTAGCTGCTGATCAAAGTTTTCCTTCCCATCATATATAGTATTGCCTCTGAGAGGAGATTTGGTAAATGCAATTTTCTTCATCTTTCCCTGTGATGTGTTAGTGATTCTAACCCAATCTTCACGTCAGTTCCTCATAAAAGGTAGCTGAGGAAGTGTATCTAAGGGATAGGAACTATTTTTGGTGCAGGGAGAGAAGTTAAGGATTATATCCTGTCTCTTTTCATCTCAGAGACTGACTACTCTCAGTCTGTACAATCTTCCCAGAGTTTATTTAAACCTTGGCCATGCTGGTTTCCAATGCAGCTTTCATTCCGAGTTACCCACTTAGTACAAAGATCCCCATCCTCATTCACTTAAGCTATTCTAGGTCCTCTCATTGGTAACCCTTTACATTTTTCTTCACTGAAGATTCAATTCAGGGTGTTCTGTCATTCCCTCAAAGTTCAAAAAAAGTCAGCTTGCCTCCAAACTTGCTGTAAGTTCCTCCAGAGATGTGTGGCCAAATTCTGATGGTAGACAATGCTCAGGGAAAAAATACAGAAGAATCTCCCTAGGAATATAAGCACAGCAGAGATGAGAATATACCAGGAAAAGAGATGCAGCACTCATCTGTCCGAACTGGCTCTATCTCCTGGGTTTTGTTAAATATCTTGGCAAAGATGAACATTTGTGCCTGGCAAATAGTTTGTTTTTATAACTGGCATCAAAGTGTTCTTCAAAAGGCATTGACTGGGGAGAGGGAGGTGGCCATGGCTATAAAAGGGCAACAGGAAGAATCCTTGTGGTGATGGAAGTCTTCTGTATCTTGACTGTGTCAATGTCAATATCCTAATTTCCATATTGTTCTATAGTTTTGCAAAATGTTACCATTGGGAGAAACTGGGTAAAGGGTACAGGGGCTATCTCTGTATTATTTCTTACAACAGCACAGGAATCTACATTTATCTTAAAATAAAACGTTTATTAAAGCAAGCAAACATGAGCTCACAATGCCCGTCCATAACCAAGCAGTCCAAGAAAGCCTTGCACCTACTTGAATTTCTCCTTGGCAGAGAACTAAGTCAGCATTGCAAAATTCCTGGAGGAAAAGAGGCTGACTACAGGCTTACTGACTTTTTCCCTAAGAAAACCAAAGAACTTAACTCTTCGGAGTAATTCTTTCATCGGGGCCTCTGGGACTACTCCTAGAAATCATACATGGACCCTGCTCTTTCCAGACAGCCATGGTCATTGTTCTGACAGGTACTTCATTTTGTCACAAGGCAGGAGCACCCCACCCTTCTATTGTGATGGCTTTTCTAGGATTACTCCCCTAGATGACATACATTTCATTCCTGGGAGAATATGAAATCTAGAAATTTACAGTTACCACATCTTAAAAGTATATAGAGTGTTTTATGTTGAAGTGTTCCAAGAACTTCATGTATATTACCCAAGGGATTTACAAAATTTTTCAATTATAAAATAACATGGCACACAAAGGATAAAACAGCTATTTCTTATACAATTTACATTCCTAGTATTTTAATTATATTATTTGTGGCAATATTCATTTGTAATTTTAAGGAGATTCAATCCAAAAAGTTAAAAATCCTTAGCATTTCACAACATCAAATGTAACACACACACACACACACACACACACACACACA
>NC_041214.2:104604366-104629037 GCF_002837175.3 Physeter macrocephalus | reverse complement strand
TTAAACACACACACACACACACACACACACACACACACACACAGTCCTCAGAATTATTTGCCTGGCTGGTAAGAAGATGAGTAGGGAAGAGGCAGGATGAGAAAGGGCTTCTGGGTATTTGAGCTGAGCAGAAATCAGATGGCATAGAAAGAAAAGCTTCAAGTGGAGTCCCTGGGAAAGGAGGCCTGTGGTCAAGTTTATGGTAGGTTTAGTGGAGGAGAAGCGGTGAGAGGTATTTTTAAATACAAACCACCCCTTTCCTCCCCTAAATCCAGCCTCTCTTCCTCCAATACAGGGTTGAAACCCCTGTACTGGTCCTGAGTATTGGTCCTTTTCATGGTGGGTATAAATTCTGTGGGGTTCAGATTTAGAGCTAATCAGCAATCTTCCAAGGAAGTATTTCTAGAAAAACAAATATTCGGAGGTGGTGGCATTTGGTGGGGAGTGGGAAAGGGTGAAGGGGCAGGTTGGGGAGAGACAGAGTTCTGAATTAGCTCTGGATTATTCTCAGTCTGTGAAATCTCTACATCAAAATTTACATGAAACACCATTATAGTCTGAATAATGTCTCACACGTGTGTACTATTATTTCTAAAGACAGATAAAGAGACAAGGACACACGGAGAGAAGGAGAGATTATTTTAAAGTGAAACACTTTATGTAAAGGTTTTATTGGAATCACTTGTCACAAGTAGCTCATCATGTTGTATTTTCTCAATATCCTCAAGCTCGTTAATTCCACAGACATTCCCTGAACGCTACTAAAACAAAGCCTTTATCTAGTGCACCTTCCAGAGCCTGGCATCGTGCCCCATGCTAGGAACCGAATACATTCTTATTACACTGAATTCAGCCTAGTAGGGAACGCAGACAAGGAAGCAAACTATTCCAATACAGTGTGACAGAAGCTAGAATGGGAATGCAGCACCATGGCTACCTAGAGGAGGGGCCCAAATTCGTATTTGGTAAGCCCCAAAGGAAGAGTAGGAGTCAGCTAGCTGTGCGGGTTGGGGGGTACAGCCTGTGAAGAAAGAATGCCAGGCCAACTGCACTATATGTTGGGGAACTGAGTATTTTCTGATGGTATTGAGCACCCTGGTCAGATTCATCCATTCTTTATAAAGTGCTGGAAATGTGCTAAGTGTTGCTACAGGCTTCATATACAAAACTTCATGTCATCTTTATGGAAGCTCTTCGATTGAGGACTTATTCCTATTTTGAACCTCTCTGGTTCCGTAATTGTTAAGGATCCTCATCTCCACGCCCACCTGTACTCTCCTTTGCCCCTCTCCCTCCCAGACCTTAGTATCCACCTTTGTACTCTCTCCTCCATATCACTTCTGCTAAACGGCTCTTCCCTTGGGGATTCTGTCCCACGAGACTGACTGGAGAGGAAGACAAATTATCCTGCTCCTGTAGTCTCTAAGCACAAATGCACAGACCTTCACATTTTCCTTTTCCTGAAAAATTAATACAGGAAAACTGTTAGATCCTCTTAAAAACTGTAAGCTACCAAAAATCATAAATGTAGGGGCTGAGTGTAGATGCTTAAGAACTCTTTAAAAATTCCTTCATTTATTATAAGTCTTGAGTCCCTTTCTTTGATGCAATTCTTCAATGACACCTTCTTTTGCTCCTGAGGAGGGTACATTTATTATCAAACTTCTCTCCACCCTCAAACTTCAGGTTTCCTTTAAGACAGAAACAGTGATCCTCTAATTCACAAAAGGTCCTTCAAGGATGTGCTCGGCACAGAACTATAGGAATAACCTGGTGTCTGGAGTATCCAAGTGGATACTGTGTATTTTGGAGGGACTAAAAAACCAAGTGCTACCATTCAAGGGGAGTCTTTTCTTACCAAGAAAACCCCTTCTTCCCTTGGAGTTTTTATTCATAGTTCCACCTCCAAACTTGCTAATAAAATCAGGAATTTGTCTTTATTAACATTATCTCTCTTCTTGGGGATTCAAGAAATAATTAACCTGAAGATCGTCCAGAGCTGTTGTTTGCACCCAGGACTGTAATAGGTTCTTGGCTATGATGCCCATTTCAGTTGAATTCCTAGAGAAACCATATCCATATCTACAAGTTTGAGTTGGAAATTTTTATAGAGTTCAACTAGCTGAGCTACAACACTAAATCAGCTCTGTCTCCATATATGACGACCAAGCTTTGAAATGCTCCAGCTAAGGGCCATTTCCTTTTCAATCCATGGTCATATCCTTTCTCAACAGGGTAATTTTTCCTTAAGAAAAATCTTTCTTGCATTAATATAACTCTGCTCTTTCAGACATGAGCAGAGATACACAGAGGTTCCTGGTTATCCTGCTGTTCTTTTTAAAGAGTAAACTAGTGAATAATAAGCTTGGTCTTGGCTAAGAAGAAGGGCAAGCCTCCTCCTTGAGGTAGAGCGAAACTCTCTCCTTCAACCCAGTGAAAGGCTATGGAAATGGCATGGCTCCACTTTCTAAAACCAGGAGTCAGGTCCTAGTTTTTGACAGACCTCAATTGCTAATTTTGTGTGTGTGTGTGTGTGGGGGTGTGTGTGTGTGTGGGGTGGGGGGGCTTTTCTTTTGCTCCAGTAACTGGCAGCAACCTGTAAAAAGTGACTTTCTTTTTAAAATTTATTTTTGGTATTTTTTAAAGTTAAGATAACATGAAGCATGTTTGCACTTTTGTAGAGGTGAAATAAATGAAGTCTGACTTATATCAAGTTTACATATACAACGATAAACTAAAACAAGGCATTATAGGTTAGCATTTGTGAGTAAGGACTATGAGACCAGACTGCCAATATTCAAATCCCAGCTCTACCACTTAAGAGTTATGTAATGCTGGGCAAATTACTTAACCTCTGCATACCTCAATTTTCTCATCTGTAAAATGGGGATAATAAAAGTATCTATTTGTAGGGTTGTTGTAATGTTTAAGTGAGTTAACATATGCAGAGCCCTTAGGACAGTGCCTGGCACAAAGTAAGTGCATTAAAAATATTATTATTGTTGTTGTTGTTGTTGAAAGTGATTTGAGATTTGATACTGCTTCAATATTTAGGACCATTTGATAAAATTTAACAATCTGGATCTCAGTTTACCTTATTTACCTCTGACTTATTCACACAACTCAGTTGCACCCCATTATTTGAAAATACTTTAACATCCAGTAATACTATTCACTGCTTTTTACATTAATCCCTTTCAATTTAACTAAAATTATTTTTGAAAATCTACCACTACACATTGGACACAGTGTGGAAAATTCAATCTGTTTTCAAAGGAGTTACTATATTTGGGGATTAAATAAATTAATATACATAAAACAAAACATAATGCAAGATAGGAAAATGTTAAACTGAGCATAATCGGGTGATAAAAATGGACAATAAGAACGACTATTTTTTATTAATTTATAACATGAATCTAATAGAAGAGGCCCATTTAGCAGTATAGGAAGGGATAAGGATGATGTCATGTTCAAATTGAACCAAGTAGAGGGAACACTCCACACACTTCAAAGGGCCTGACTGCTCTCTTATCTGTGACAAGCAAGGCAGGTCTGGTGAACAATCGTGAGTGTAAAGAACATGGTCCCCTCCACACTGTACATGGCCAGCCACAATCTTCATGCCTGGAGGAATTTAAAGTCTAGTAAACACAAGGACTAATATGTGGACCAGACGATAGAATAGTGCAGTACAGGGAAGAAAACATAAAGAAGACAAGAAATCTGTTTTCACTGGTGAAATGTGAGAAAACATTTTGCCAAAGGCAAAAGAGAAAATTGGTAAATGAGGAGCTCCTTTTGTTCCAGTTAAAGCCTTGTGTTGTGTACAATTCTTTTCCCACTGAATATTTTTATAAAACAATCACCACAAAAAAATTCAAGCTGGTGCAGAAAGGAGCTGGTGCAGAAAGGAGCTTATTTATTAATTCATTTGGCTTTCAGAGGGTTCAGTTGATAATAGTATGATGATTTCAAGTACTAAAGATTCTACATGTTCATTAGGGAGATGGTTTCTGGGAAATTTAAATTTTCTAGTGATGCCTAATTATAGAGATGGATGCACCTTAAAGCCTAGTGCACTCCATCAGAGTATCTCCTTTTTGATCACATGTAACTCATTAAAATTAATAATGATGATACACTTAGAGGCAGAACAAAAATTAGCCAAGAAAAAATAAAGAAAATGATTGATAATGCACAGTTGTACATCCAAACTCTGCTGCAACACAACCAGGCAAATCTCTCCAGGCTCATAGTGCAGAGTAGCAAAGCGTGTGTGGGCGTCTGTGTGTGTGTGTGTATATGTAGTGAATATTACAAAAAGTGTGTGTGTGTGTATTTGTAAGTATGTACATATGTATATGTGAGTATATATATACACTGTGATTAAGAGCAAGAGATTCCAAATCAGGGAGCCCTGTCCTTAGTAGCTGTGTAATTGTCTTTGTGATTTTGAGTGTTACTTGGTTTCTCTTTTTCAGTTTAGCATTTAAAAAAAAAAAATTAAAAATAATACCAGCCTTGTAAGTTTGTCTAAGGAGCTAATGTATACAAAGCACTTAGGTGACTGTGTACAATATAATAATGACTCATAAATAGTGGCTATTTTATCATCAAGAAGGCCTGGTTCACTTGAAGCAATGTCCCAACCATTGGACATGTCATATCCATACATTTTTAAATAATATGCACACATTTATTCAGATATACGCAGGCATATTGATATATAACTTTTTCCATACTACCATGTCTTAGGGACCAATCGACATGCTTGAATCTCAGAACTAGTGAGTAAGAAACCAGGATTCAAATTTAAGGCTACCCAACATCAAGGATGAGGATCTTACATACTATGTCTGGACAAACACTGACAGAAGGCAAGAAGATGGTTGGAGAATCCCATTTTCTAGGGACTATACTGTAGGCCATGGCAGTATGAGACTGACATCCATCCAGATCACTGGATGAATGGCCTTTTCAACCTCATAATATTTGTACAATCCTGAGGTCTGGCTTGCTTCTGTCCCGTTCCCAGCCTCGTGCAAGCTTGCCAACCCAGACACTGTGCAGATCTGGCAGTCAGAACTTACTGTTCAGGAATGCAGCACTCTGGCTTCACTCCTTGATCAATAGCTTGTCTCTGGATCCCTAGTGTCATTAGTGAAAATGTGTCCTGATGCAAAGTCCAAGATGGATCCACCTGAATATAACAAGAGTGTCCTCCTTTCTCCTAGGGCAGGACGGATGTTAGGTGTGTGTTCCTAGAGGATGGTAGGTGGGGCCCTCATCCATATAAGCACAGCCCCGCAGTCCTAGACACCGCCACAGAAATTTCCATAAAGCCCAGGGCAACTGCAGAATGGAGCTCAAGGCTTCCAGTGGTTTGCAGTCTACTGTCACACACAGGACCCTAGACCCTATCCTGGACCTGCCATAGCTATGGCCCGTAGGGGCCATAGCTCCCTATATATATGCCCCACCTCTAACTTTCTCTTCCTCCCTGTTTCCATCCTTTGACAACTCCTTTCTTCAGGAAGATTTTGTCAGTCACTGATCAGAAAGTCAAAGTAACATCCTAAGGGAAAATACTATTCCAGCTAGAGCATGTTGTATATTTCCCTCTGCTGAAAGCCTCTTGCCTCACCCAGGCCCCTCAAAGCCTGTGAAGCCCAACCAAACCAACTGGCTGTACTAATTTAGTGATGTTTCAGCTCTCACCTCCCACCCTCTCATATGACACCTATTTGAGAGAACTCTTCTGTATACTAACTTCTTTGGCTTCATTGTAAAGCCCCCTCCTATCATTGGTCCCTACCTGGAAAAACTCTGAACCTTGGACTTTACCCCCTCCCTGTCTCCAGCCTTTGAGAACTGAGATCCAGACATTTAAATCCCTCACTACCTATGCCCACAAATGTTAAGATGCTACACTGAACCAAAAAGTAAAACTCAGTTTCTCTCAATAAGTTCAGTATCTAAAGCTACAAAAAGAGACTTTCTAGAAGGCCATAATGCCATGAGGGTCTTCGTGAGGCAGGAAAAAAAAAAAAAGAGAAAGAATGGAAAGAAAGGGAGGGAGGGAAGATGGAAGGAAGGAAGAAATTCAGTGAGAATTCTTTTTATTTTTTATTTGCCCTCTTCATTATAAATGGCCCCTATTCGTTTTTTTTTTAACATCTTTATTGGAGTATCATTGCTTTACAACGGTGTATTAGTTTCTGCTGTATAACAAAGTGAATCAGCTACACATATACATTTATCCCCATTTCTCCTCCTTCTTGCGTCTCTCTCCCATCCTCCCTATCCCACCCTCTAGGTGGTCAAAAGCACCGAGCTGATCTCCCTGTGCTATGCGGCTGCCTCCCACTATCATACAGAGTGCAGTAAGTCAGAAAGAGAAAAACAAATACCATACGCTAACACATATATATGGAATCTAAAAAAAAAAAAAATGGTTCTGAAGAACCTAGGGACAGGACAGGAATAAAGACGCAGACGTAGAGAATGGACTTAAGGACACGGGGAGGGGGAAGGGTAAGCTGGGACGAAGAGAGATAGTGGCATGGACATATATACACTACCATTCGTCTGTTTTTAATAGCGCTTTCTGTCCTGTCTTCTATCCTTACAAACCCTGGTTCTTTATTACACTGGAGAGAGGATTAACATCCACCATATTGCTGGACCATGTAACAAGAGGGCAGTTAGTGACAACAGTTCTCTTTCAAAAGACATGTCACCCACGTTATATCTAAATCAGTGCAGTTAGGAGACAAGTCATTCTATTGAATTTTCTCAATAATATCACCAATCAACAGAGAAAAAAATATCAGGAGGTGTCACTGCTTAGAAAATTCAACAAAGCATGTAGAAATATGCTAGTAAGTATCTTTACCTTAAATTAGATGTCAGTTTTCTTACTGTTTCCTTGACAGGTGTGCTTTGAGAAGATGTTGTCAGTGAAGAAGCAACTTTACAACCACCCCTCACAGACACTCTGGCTTTGTATCCAGAACTTGAATTTAAATCTTCCACTGGCATACTGGGCAAAAACAAGCCAAGGTTTATAATTTCTAAGTAGAAATCACATTAGATACTAATAAATTCAGAAATATTAATACACAACAAATGAGATGTTAATACACAACAAATGAAAGCTAGGACATAGATGTAATGCTGAAAACTGTCATTTATGTAGTTATATAAGATCAATTCTCAGGTATAAGAATTACTACTTATTCCTGACAAATCTTGTTTCAAGGTTTTTGGGTAGCCCCAATTAAATAGAATTGGCAGTAATTTATTCTTAATAACAGTAGTCATATACCATTTGTCTCTTATTTGCTGAAAGAGGCTTTTAAACCCAAGTTCTACTTTAGCCTGGGGGAAGGTAGGTTTAGAAGGTAGGTCCAGAAATAAAGCAAAGTCAGCTGAAACAAATATGTAGTCAAGATCTGGTGGAAAGAGAGCATTCCAGGTGAAGTGTAATGATCCTGGGGGAGAAACAAGGTAGGGCTGTTGAGAGACACATGAGAAGGCCAGGGCTGCAGGGGTGGAGTGCACAGGAAGAACAGGCAGAGAGAGGAGGTGAGAGGCACTGGCCATGGGGTGGGGACTGGAGTTTATTTTAAGCAGAGCAGGTGCTACCATTGGAGGGTTTCTTCCATGGGAGTGAGGTGATCTGATTGATACATGTTTTAAAAGGGTAACTGGCTGCAGCATGGAGAAGAGCTCACAATGAGGACACAAAAAGTAGTGTGTAGTGTGTTAATGAGCCCCAAGGCTTTCAGTACCAGGGGAACAAAAAAAGCTCAAGAGGGCTGGGGGACACGCAATACGGGAGGCAAAGCTGGGTAGGCAGGTAGGGGCCAGATCACGTAGGGTCTTATTTGTCAAGTGAAAAGGAGATTTTAGTAATCCCTTCATGCTAACATCCATGAATTAAGACCGCAGCTCTAGAGAGTTTCCTCTGTTTACAATGTATGGACCTTTTTAAAAAAATTGGATAATAGTTTATATCAAATGGAACATGCTTCTACTGTCAACAGTTCTTTGTCAGTAATTATACTGCCTAACTTCAGCTGATACTTTTTATAAGCTTAAGAACATTATAACTAATGCTTAATTGTCTGATAAAGAACACTCACACAATGTCTGAAGCCTATTAATTATAACCTCCTTTATGCTGAAATTTTATTAAAGAAGTCCTTAAATTAAATAATTTTTTTTTTTTACCATTTTTGGGATGCTGGAAATTCATGCTGGGGTGGGAGGTGGAGGGTAAAATGCACTACACCAGAGCACAGAGATTCCTCCCTGAACCTTTGTTTCTTCTTCTGCCAAATAATAATAGTGCCTGCCTCATAGAGCTGTGCTGAGGATTACATAATACATACACAGAATTTAGCTCAATGCCTACTAAGTGCTCAGCAGACAGTACCTAGTTATCAATGTTATTATAATCATCTTTATTATTACTACCACTACTAATGAATTTGATAAGATTCTCCCATTAAGATTGTTTTAATTGGATAATAGTTCTAACATTCATATTGTAGTTATGACTCAAAGATTATTTTTAAAAAACACAAGTTCATAAAAGCCTAAAAGTAATATATGAAATAATACACACACATACAAAAAAACATGTTTTAGTTTTTGGATAGATTTTAAATTTCAACTCAAATTTTAATAAATAATTCTAGGTTAAAGCATCATCCATAAAATGACCTAACAACAGCACTGGGGGAAAAATTACATCATTTATTCAATAAGCAAATATTATAGAATGCCAACTCTGAGGCAGGTGCTATTCTGGACACTAAGGAAATAGCAGTGAGTAAGACAGCCCCTGCTCTCATGGAGTGAGTTAGTTTCAAGTGAAAATACAGAAAATAAGAAAGCTAGAATGTAAAGTGTTAAAAGAAATAGATAATTGAATAAGATACTTTAAAATAGTAATAAAGGCTCTGAAAGAAATACAGTGGGATGATACAATTTGAGGGTGTGCCTTATCAGAAGCGGGGTGGGCTATTTTAGATGGAGTGTTCGGGGAAGACCTGTCAGAGGCCAGAGTTACAAAGAAGAAAAGATACGAGCCCTGTCCTTCATGAAGCTCACATGCAAATAATTACTGCAGTTGAATGAACTATGATGCAATCTGATCCCTGCAGTGGTGGCTCTGTGAACACCTGAGTCTGCCCAGGAGAATCAGGGCCCCCAAAGGAGAGAACACTTGAACTGGGTCGTGGAGCAGCGTGAGGATAAGATTCTCCTTCCTTGAAAACATTTTTTTTTTCATTCTATTGGATAACCAAAATATTCAGCTTCTATTTAAAAGTGACAAGAGTCTCATGTCAAGAAAATTCTAGCATACAATGATTATTGCACATATGTATGGCAATAAGATAACGAGCCACACACAAAAAACCAGCTCATGATTTCATAGTCATACATATATGTGACATTTTTAGTTCTTTGACTATATTACAATAATTTGAATTAGTTGCTTTCTGTGAGCAGGAAGTTAAGCCTGTTCCATTTCATAATTCCCAAATCCTCACAAAAGAAAATGAAAAAGTTTGGGAAAAGGGTAAGAAATCTAGTGTATTCTACTCTTTCCTGTCTCCTTTGTAAAATTTGGTTCCACTCTTAATTGCATTTGCTTGTTGCTATTATTTTCTTTCTTCTTGTATTTAAACATTGATAATTACTTTTCAACAGTATAACTGTACTCCCTTGGAATTTGTATAATTGCAGTACACTCACCTTTCCCAGTTAGGTGATGAAGGGTTTCTCTTTATTTCTGGAGTATCACTGCACAGCTCCTGTTTTTCTTCAAAAGAACATAGACAAAATGAAGAAAATCAATCACATTTTGGCGAATACACAATAAAGTGAACTGAAAGAAGTGTTAGCAGTTCATTAACAACTTGAATATAATTTGGCTTTGTATTCAAACACTCTTTTGTAAAACTGCACCAATATGTTCTTAAGGCAATTTATAATAACCTCTTAATAAAGAATCCAAGAGCCTCTGTAGCTTGTTTTTTGTAATTTCTTTTTAATGATGCTTATTTTCTGCTATTGCTGTGCACGGGATGACTAATGGGAACTGTTCAGTGTCCCTTCTCTCAGCAGCCTCTGCCCAGACAACCACTTGTCTTCCCCCAGTATCTTACTCTCTTCCATTTTGGGTTCAGGTTCAAAGACATCCTGACAGATCCCAATCAGAAATGTGCATCTAGGAGAGAGCAGAACTTTAAAGCAGAAAGAGACCTACAGTCATCAAGTTAATCTTCTCACTCAGGGAACTTCAGAATCCGAGGTTCAGAGAGGTTAGTGATTTGTTTACAGTCCATAGAAAAGCAGAAATGCTTTGATCCCCTCAGATTGGTTTCAAGGGTGTCTTGGGGAGAGTGTAAGGAATAAGTCAATGTGTTCTTCTTCCAGCTATCTCTAGAATTCTTTGTGATAACTGTGATCTTGTTCCACCAAGTAAACCCTTGCCAATAAGTTTAGGGCCACTGAAGGCCAAGCGGAACAGGACAGCAACAAGGAAAGTTTCGGATGGTGAGTAAATGGCTGAGGACCTGCCTGACTCCTCTAAGGAAACATAAAAAAGAATAGACAGAGAGGTTTTCCAAGCACACTGCAGGCACAGTTGGTTTTGCTCATGATCTGCATGCAAAGTAAAATTTCTTAACCCATTAGCCAACTAATTCATAATTACAGTCATTTGAAAATATTTCACAATTCGTTCCTTCCAACTCCAGGATGAGTATTTGAAATTAAATATTAATTTTAGGACCAAAATTGTATTCACAATCTTTTCATTACAATTTGGAAATCCAACAGGCACATACTTAAAGGCATGTTAATAGCTTGAAACTTCTATAAAAGATTGGCTTTAAAATTAAGAGACCCTTACAAAAGAAATCTTGATTGTGGAATAGCTAATTATCCTAGTTATGATGAAAAAGTGTGATTTCTTATGGACCTCACTAATGGGTTCAAATATAAAGATGTGAATGAATGACTGATTAGGTTACCTAAGCGATGAAGTATAAAAGAAGGGAGAGCTTACAATCAAGAGTGAACATGAAATGATGGCATGGATCAACACAAAAACAACTGGAAATTATGGAGTCAAAATGAACTGAGACCTGTTTAGGAGACTAAAAAAGGCTTTAAAACTTATTTCAGAATAAGAAGATGACAATGAAATTAATGGTCCTGCTGCTTAGGCCCAATGGTATAATTTTACAATAAAAGAGACAATGGTATAATAATAATATAACACATAATAAAAGAATTCTACTAATAATAATGAATGGACACTAAGAAAATAAAATTTTCTGAGTCTAGCTTGTTTCCAGCTTCTCTATGCAAGGAAATTGTCTTTAGATTGAATATTATCAGATGGCAACTTTATGCTTAAAAGAAGCTCAAGTCTCTCACCTAAGACAAATTACATCCCATGGACATGAAGGAACTAATAAATGTGGTCGTTGAACTATTCTTAGTGATCTCAGAGGAATCATGTAAAATAGGGAAAGAACAAAAATGACTGAAAACAGAGGAATGTCATCGTAATTTTCAAAAATAGTTTCTGAAAATTATAGACCTGATATCAATCGTCAGCAAATTTCTAAGTAGAATTCAATGAGGGGGTGACATACGTCCACTGTTGGAATTTCAGGCAGTGAGGTAGGACTGGGGGAAGTGTGCTCAGGCAGGAAGTCTCCCCCGCCCCTCCAAAATGTGTGAGGTTGGCAGCTCACTCTCTACCCACTTCTCCTCCCACTATTGGAACAACAGATTTAATTTTTTTAAATCTGAACTGCTACCAAACTTCTGATCTATACCCTACATAAGATATGTCGCATAAGTCATACTGAAAAAGACTCAAGACATTACAGCTAATATATGTAAACTGAATTCTTTTTTTACCTTCTTTCATAAGAGAAACTTCCTTTTCTTCTTGTTTCAGTGAAACATCAGTGTCACTTTTATCTAAAACCTGAAAAACAAGCTCTGTATTTAAAGCTGTACAAAAACAAAGGACATATAGTAATGTACAAAAATGACCTTGAACATCAATGCCTGTATCACAGAGAGACCATAAAGTTGACAGAAGGACAGTTTAGGGACATGTTATGAAGGGAGACAATCATACGTGTTGTCAAAAATTACATTGGCATGCAGCTCAAGGATGGTTGCATTATAACTGTCATGTTTATGTCTATCATTTCTTTAATGGGATTTTTACATTTCTACCAAAATTTGTATAGATATTTTTTTAAAATCCATATCTTATATGGATGTAACAATGACTCTCACACATGGGTCAAGTGTTTGATCACCAGGAGCAACCATGGAGCCTCTGCTGCTTTGAGAAGGACGATCACACCCCTAGCTGCTACAGAGCAGACACAGAGAATGAGCTCAACATCAGCGCAATGAGAACTTTGAGGAGGTCGGGGCCTGATAAGGAAGAACGTGGGGATGGGGCTGGGGAGCGTACCTGGGAAGTTGAGGGAAGGGACACTTTGTCTTTTGATAGAATCTCAGGAAATCTGCTTAAAATGAGTCACAGAGCCTTAATGTGTTGAATGCAGGAGCCAGGAGGGTTGGTGGCACCTACAGTGAGGGGATGTGAGTGAGTGTGTGTGTGTGTGTGTGTGTGTGTGTGTGTGTGTGTGTGTGTGTGTGTGTGGTGTTCGGGATGCGGGCCAAGGGGGTTTCGGAGAGCTTGTGGGGTGGAATATGGCAATCAGAAGAGAGGTCTCCCATCGCCTTGGGAACCCTGTCAGCCTATTTTACAAGGCTCATGCAAAAGAAACTTACATTTTGGGAATGCACTTCTTTAGATCAGAGAGAGAGAGAGAGAGAGAGAGAGAGAGAGAGAGAGAGAGAGAGAGACGGAGAGAGAGAGAGAGAGAGAGATGGAGTTTGTTTATGCCATCCAGGAAAACAGATCCAGAAGCTCCTTTCACGTATTTTTAAGTGTCTGAGAAGGTGGGGCAAAGGCAGTAAAAAAAGGAATCTGAAGAAGACAGGGGTAAAGCAAAAGCTCTGTCTGCTCCTTGATCTGAAGACCCCTGAACACGTGCTGAGACACACTGGGCTCCTGACTCCATCACCTGGTGTGAGGTGTAGAGCTGTCAGTTTTCTGGAGCTTACCCATTGTGTGTATCCTTCGCCTTTCACTGCCCCCTCTAAACTGCTAAACAAACGTGGGATGGGGAGGCTATCAACCCTCCTTTTCTCCCGTCCCAGGAAACAAAGGCATATATTTTACATGGCATTCTGGAAACTGTGCTCTGTCAGGAAGCAGGTTAAATGGTCACACATGTAACCTAGCAACGAAAGAACTGTGAGGCCATCCATCACCGTCATTATCTATTTTACCCAAATTAAGAGAAAGCAAGCCTTGTAGGTAGGGGGAAATAAATAAAACTGATTCTAAGCTACTTTGGTCCATTTCAAAATATTTTTATTCTTATACTGTAAATAAATTCATACCCCAGGAAGTAAATAAAATGCATATATATATATTTTTAACATCTTTATTGGAGTATAATTGCTTTACAATGTTGTGTTAGTTTCTGCTGTATAACAAAGTGAATCAGCTGTATGTATACATATATCCCCATATCCCCTCCCTCTTGTGTCTCCCTCCCACCCTTCCTATCCCACCCCTCCAGGTGGTCACAAGGCACCAAGCTGATCTCCCTGGGCGATGCAGCTGCTTCCCACTAGCTATCCATCTTACATTTAGTCGTGTATACATGTCAATGCTACTCTCTCACTTTGTCCCAGCTTACCCTTCCCCCTCCCTGTGTCCTCAAGTCGCAGGACAGAAATGCATATATTTTTAAAGTTCATTTTGCAAAATGACTTTAAAATGGTATCTATTTCTGATGTAACATAAAATCTAAAGTTTTCTCCTGATGTGTTGATATGTAAGGAAAAGCTCCACACTTTGTGTCTCTCCTTTGAAATGAATATTTTTTGACCAGTTTATAAGCAGCATAGACTATATCCTACCACAGTTAACAGCAACCACAAGATAAGCTCATGAGAAGAACTACTTAGCGCCTTTAGTAATAACCACTTTGTAATAATCTATGATGATCCTGCTCAGTATGTGTTCATTTTTTTTTGGTAACTTCTTCTTATGATGGAAATCAGACAAGATAAAAGTATCCAAGCTTAACAAAAATGACAGCACTCCCAGCAGGGAACTCCTGGTGGCGGTATTATTAACACAGCCTCTTGAAATTATTTTTGCATTTTATTGTTTGGTTCTCTACTTTGAGCTCTGCCGTGTGAGGGCTGTTTCCATGATGGTCAGATATGCTCCCCTCACCCCAAAAGTGTTTCTTACACGAAGCTTTACCATCTCTAATGCAGGAGAGATTTCCTTCTTTTCTTTTCCTTTCTTTTATTTCCTTTGTTCTTTGGCATAGTAATGTTTAAAATATTTTGGATAAACAATTCACAGCCTACAGTATTTCCTTTTAAATGACACTGTGTAAATATCTGAGCTCATAGGATGCCGCCTTTTTTTTTTTACAATGTACTTGCAGCTTTGAAGGTCTGGATTTTTTCAAGCTGAGACAAGAAAACATGCAGAGTTGTCTTTTCAATGACACTATTTGTGAATTTTGATACTTGTGAAGCTCTTTCACATATATTACTTCATTTCATTGTAGAAATGCTCCAGCCACTTAGGCTTAACTGTGTCTCATACTCTGCAGTTTGAGGATATCGCTTTCCTAAGTGTATGTATACATATATCCCCATATCCCCTCCCTCTTGTGTCTCCCTCCCACCCTTCCTATCCCACCCCTCCAGGTGGTCACAAGGCACCAAGCTGATCTCCCTGGGCGATGCAGCTGCTTCCCACTAGCTATCCATCTTACATTTAGTCGTGTATACATGTCAATGCTACTCTCTCACTTTGTCCCAGCTTACCCTTCCCCCTCCCTGTGTCCTCAAGTCGCAGGACAGAAATGCATATATTTTTAAAGTTCATTTTGCAAAATGACTTTAAAATGGTATCTATTTCTGATGTAACATAAAATCTAAAGTTTTCTCCTGATGTGTTGATATGTAAGGAAAAGCTCCACACTTTGTGTCTCTCCTTTGAAATGAATATTTTTTGACCAGTTTATAAGCAGCATAGACTATATCCTACCACAGTTAACAGCAACCACAAGATAAGCTCATGAGAAGAACTACTTAGCGCCTTTAGTAATAACCACTTTGTAATAATCTATGATGATCCTGCTCAGTATGTGTTCATTTTTTTTTGGTAACTTCTTCTTATGATGGAAATCAGACAAGATAAAAGTATCCAAGCTTAACAAAAATGACAGCACTCCCAGCAGGGAACTCCTGGTGGCGGTATTATTAACACAGCCTCTTGAAATTATTTTTGCATTTTATTGTTTGGTTCTCTACTTTGAGCTCTGCCGTGTGAGGGCTGTTTCCATGATGGTCAGATATGCTCCCCTCACCCCAAAAGTGTTTCTTACACGAAGCTTTACCATCTCTAATGCAGGAGAGATTTCCTTCTTTTCTTTTCCTTTCTTTTATTTCCTTTGTTCTTTGGCATAGTAATGTTTAAAATATTTTGGATAAACAATTCACAGCCTACAGTATTTCCTTTTAAATGACACTGTGTAAATATCTGAGCTCATAGGATGCCGCCTTTTTTTTTTTACAATGTACTTGCAGCTTTGAAGGTCTGGATTTTTTCAAGCTGAGACAAGAAAACATGCAGAGTTGTCTTTTCAATGACACTATTTGTGAATTTTGATACTTGTGAAGCTCTTTCACATATATTACTTCATTTCATTGTAGAAATGCTCCAGCCACTTAGGCTTAACTGTGTCTCATACTCTGCAGTTTGAGGATATCGCTTTCCTAAGATTTTACTTCGGTCATGAAATAGATAATACTTCCCACACAGTAAATGAGATTACAGTTAAGTCTTAACAAGGGGTTTTAGATACCTTAATTAAAATTATGTTAACAACGAGTAGAGTGGGATTTGTCAACTCTCCAAGGCATGCAAAGGATCAGCATAATACCACATGCTCAATTTTGTGAAGTATCTATTTAAGAGGATAAATAAATCATAAATAAGTTAGAGAGAGGAAAAAGAGCATACCATAGTCAACTGTGTGTAACACTTTTCTCATTCATCCATCATTAAGGAAGCTTAAGAACTGGTTGATATCACTTTGTCTGGCTTCTTTCCTTCTGCTTCTTTGCCCCTCCACACGACCCCAAACATTTTATCAAGGACCAATAAAGGCTACCAGTTCTTGCCCTCCTGCCAAGTTCAAAGGCCCTTCCTGTTTTCACTCTTCCATAGTTAACATTATGTCCTAGGCGCCTCCCTTTTGTTCATTAATTTATTCAGTAAAACTGAGTTCCCAGTTTGAGTCAGACACTGTTATGATGAAGACTATGGAGCTTATTTTCTAGTGAGGGAGAAAGATATTAAATAAAAAGATGGATATGTAATCATGTAAGTTCTCTGAAGAAAAATATCACAGGTAAGAGAAGGAGAATGACCTGGGTTACCCAACTGCCTCCCTGGGGTCACTGTAATCTTCCACACCCTCCTTTCTCCAGGTCTTTGAGTTGCTGTTGATTTGTTTATTCCCCTCAACTTTTTTCTAGTCTTCCCTCAAGCATCTCCCCTCAGTCGGGCCTTGCTTGTCCCCTCTATATAACATTGCTCTCACTCTCACCACACCCACACTGACACTTCCTGTCCCCTTCCTCTGCTCTATTTCTCTCCTTAGCACTTAGGATTGTCTACCATGCAACGTATTTTCCTTATTTATCTCGTCTATTGTCTGATTTCCCCACTAGAATGGAAGCATCATGAAGACAGGGAGTAGTGCCTAATTTTTTCCTGCTGTATCCCCAATGTCTAGGACAATAACTGATGCTCCATATACTCACAGAATAAAAGAAAGTTGAAACGCAAGTCAAGAAAATCCACGTGTGTTGCTGGGGGTAGGGAGTAGTGGAGTCCAGGCATTATGAACAACAAAGGAAGAGGCTGTGAAGGAAAAATAAGCTTACGGTGTTGGAGGCCAAGGAAGGTGAGGGTGACTAGAGCGGAGTGAGAGAAGTAATGAATTATAGGCAGGGAGGACAGCAAGGAAGTCAGGCCAGGTCATGTAGGGCCTTGGAGGGCACTATATTTCATTCTAAGTGTGAGCAGAAGCCATTGGAGGGTTCACCTCTTGCACTGTTGGTGGGAATGTAAATTGTCACAGCCACTATGGAGAACAGTATGGAGGTTCCTCAAAACACTAAAAATAGAGTTGCCATATGCTCCATGAATCCCACTCCTGGGCATATATCCAGACGAAACTATTATTCGAAAAGATACATGCACCCCTATGTTCATAGCAGCACTATACACAACAGCCAAGACATGGAAACAACCTAAATGTCCATCGACAGAGGAATGGATAAAGAAGATGTGGTACATATATACAATGGAATATTACTCAGCCATCAAAAAGAATAAAATAATGCCATTTGCAGCAACATGGATGGACCTAGAGATTATCATACTAAGTGAAGTCAGAAAGAGAAAGACAAATACCATATGATATCACTTATATGTGGAATCTAAAATATGATAAAAATCAACATATCTATGAAACAAAAACAGACTAACAGACATACAGAACAGACTTGTGGTTGCCAAGGGGGAGGGGAGGGAAGGAAAGGGAATTTGGGATCAGTAGATGTAAACTAGTATATACAGGATGGATAAACAACAAGATCTATTGTATAGCACAGGGGACTACATTCAATATCTTGTGACAAACCATAATGGAAAAGAATATGAAAAAGACTATATGGGGGGCTTCCCTGGTGGTGCAGTGATTAAGAACCTGCCTGCCAATGCAGGGGACACGGGTTTGAGCCCTGGTTCAGGAAGGTCCCACATGCCGCGGAGCAACTAAGCCCGTGTGCCACAACTACTGAACCTGCACTCTAGAGCCCGTGAGCCACAACTACTGAAGCCCACGTGCCTAGAGCCCGTGCACCGCAAAAAAGAGTAGCCCCCGCTTGCCACAAGTAGAGAAAGCCCGCGCACAGCAACAAAGACCCAACACAGCTAAAAATAAATAAATTAAATAAATTTAAAAACGAAGAATATATGTATATATGTATAACTGAGTCACTTTGCTGTACCAAAGAAATTAATACAACACAGTAACTCAATTATACTTCAATAAAACTTTAAAAAAAGAAGCCAGTGGAGGGTTCTAAGTAGGAGAATAGCATAATCTGACTTATATTTTGGATAGGATACTCAGATTTTTAGACTGTGGAGGCCAAAAGAAGCAGTGGAATCATTTATAGGGCTACTGCTATAATCCTGGTAAGAAATGTTAGTGAATTGGCCAGGTGGGTAGCTGTGGAGGGAGTAGAACAGAGTATGTGTTTGAAGGCTGCTTCAGCAAGATTGGCTGATGGGTTGAGTGCAGGGTGTGAAAGGAGAGAAATTCAGGTGTTGGCCTGAGCAACTGTGAGTGATGGTATTATTTACTGAGATGGGGAAGCATGAAGAAGTCCCTAGGAATTCTTTCCTCTCTTGATTTTAGTAACCTTCTGTGTCCCAACTCTTCCTGGGTAATTATTATTTTTCCCTCAAAGAAAATTTTCCCTCAAAGAAAATTTCAGGGGGTTAAATTATCCCCCTTATGCAAACAATGGCTTCCCAGCATCATTAACCCTAACTTCTCATCCGTGCTCCAGTTATTTCCAACTGACTTCAGGACACTTACCCTTGAATATCTTGCTGAACTTCAAATCCTCAGTCTCACCTTTGCCCACTTAGATTCCTCTGGTCAAGCCCTCTTTCTATTTATAATAACATTTTCATTCCAGATTGTGCCATCTCAAAACTGCTGTCACTGTTTAGTCTACCATATGCCTTCCCAAGTTGTGCAATTTTCCTTCAAGATGTTTCACTTTTCCTTGTCTTCTTGTACTACAATCTCCAGGCAGCAGCACCCTACTTGGTTTTTTGGTCTTTAGTTTCTCCTCTTTCCAGTACTGCTTCATTATCACAACATTTTCATAACACAAAGAATTAATTCTTTAGACAAAATCTCCATGATTAAATTCCTTCTCAAAACTTGCCTACAGGTCCTGACTACTTTCTCCCTCAAGTACAAACCCTTTTCTGGTACTCAAAACTCTTCTCAATGTGATTCTAAGATATCTGGAAATATTAATAAACATTCTCTATAATAACCAAAAAGTTCTCTTCAGAATTCCCTGTAACCACTAGGTAGACTTCTACCTCCATACCTTTGCCCACATAGTTCTCTCTACCTGAAATACATTCTTTCCTCCTTTTCTTATGTCTTTCCCACTTTTTAAGACAAGTATAAGTCATACTCTTTCCAAAATGTCTATTTTATTTACTCTGGCACATACTGATTTCTTCCTTTCTCTGAAAAAGTATTAACAGTAAATTACAAAGAGTTTTAATTATTTTTAATAGCCAAGCCTCATATCTACGGGACCCAGATAAGACTGGGATCCTGTAGTAGCCTTGATTCTTGCCATGACACTTCAAAACAGAATTCAACACTTGGGTCCACCTCCCAAAAAGAAATCCAACTGTATAAAGCATTAATAAATATACAGATTTTACTGAAAATTGTGTTGAGAAATGGAGGAAATAGTTACACAAGGCAAAAATCAGCTTAAAATTACCATGAAGCAGGTCTACTTTACTTCGTCAATTGTTAGCCTACTCATCTCTCTCTACAAACCTTCCCCTCCAGACTCTCCGATTCTGCAGCACCAGTGTTTTTCTGCTTGTGTGATTACATCCTTTCTCCTTCCTCCCACCCCTTCCCACAAACACAGGGTCACTCTCTAGCTCTACGTTTTCTTCCACAAAGCAATGTCACTCTCTCAATTTTCATTCTTTACTCCCATCTCCTGGCCTACCCAAAGCTGAATTTTCCTTCTTTGGAATTACAAAGGTGTTTTTTAAAAATGTTTTTTCTGGGGACTTCCCTGGCGGGTCCAGTGGTTAAGACTTCACCTTCCAATACAGGGGGTGTGGGCTCGATCCCTGGTCAGGGAGCTAAGATCCCACATGCCTCGTGGACAAAAAAACCAAAACATAAAACAGAAGCAATGTGGTGACAAATTCAATAAAGACTTTAAAAAAATGATTCACATCAAAAAAATCTTTAAAAAAATGTTTCTTGTAACGCAAGGAATTATTTTCATTCTGTCACAAATCATCCTTAATTCTCATAATAACCTTGAGAGGTGGTAATATTATTATTCCCCTTCTATAGATAAGAAAACAGAAGACCATAAGTTGATACAACTGACATGTGGCATGCAGGTCTGAATGTCAACCTGGGTCAATCTGTCAGAGTTCAGAGCCTGTCTCCTTTCCATAAAATAATGCTAACTCATGGTTTTGTAGAATTGTCTTCCAATTTTTCTACTCCTTTAGGGAAGAGATCATTTTTTTTTTTTTTGGTGTCCTTCAAAATCTCTAACATAGTACTGTTCAGTAAATGTGTCTTGAATTGGTGCATGGTTGCTGATAGTTCACACACTGGCACTTGAATATTTAGATTCATTATAAATTGCCCAGGAGATTTTCCTTTAAGTCAGGGGATGTATCACATATTGTCTTTGTGTCTGTAAGTCTGTTGGTGAGTTGATGGATGATGCTATGGAGGGTGAGTATAGACAATTCTTCCTCCAAAGCCCTTGGGGCAGCTCTGGTTTATATCTCATAAGGGGGTGCTCTGTCTGTGAAAGTTCTGATACTGTCAGCAATAATCACAGGACTATACAGGTTCATATAGAGGCAATGGTAACATCATCAACCAGGAAAATTGACTAATAAATGTCTTGCTTTTGAAATTAAGGCAACTTTAATCATCAGAAATCATGTTATTGCAATATCAATGCAGTTTCCCATTTTAAAAAAATTTCTGTTAGGAGTCAGAAAAATTTGCATATTTAGGGTGGATGCAGCTGATTTAGGTACTGACTATGCAGGTTATTTGCTTTTCTTCTTTCTTCACCTCTTTTGGGTTACTGAGTCACCTTTTTACTTTCATTGTTATATAGTACTGATGCCCAAACAGGGTACTTACTGTTGTTTTTTGTTTGTCTGTTTGTTTGGGGGGGTTTTTTTGGCTACCACAGAACATAAACCTAGACATTGGAAACTCATCAGCTCTTCCAGACATTCCTCAGCTTTTGTAACATACCACAGAGGCCCCATCAATGACCCCAGGGATTCAGAGGGGGTTGATGCCTTTCCTGAGCTGGCATCAGCTTCTTTTGAAAGATGCCCTAAAGAGCTAACCAGATGTACGTGGTAAAGGATTATTAGCTCATGCCAAAACAGGAAGATGGTTCCATCCATTCATTCCTTTATTCATCAATCTTTCTTCAGCCCCAGAAAGTATCACACTCTGGACTAGATGCTGGAGGTTACACCTTTCAGAGTAAACCCCAGAGACTCCACTGCAAAACTCTTAAAATACATCTGTCAGTGGTGATCTGGCCATTGAGTTTTTTTAATGTCTGCAGATTGGGAAAATGAAATGAATCCATATGGCAGTCTGCTCCTGAGGCCAGGTGCAAGGCAAAAAAGACCTAAATGACCACAGAGGACAAAAGGGCCAAAGCCAGTCTAACCAAAAAGGTAGGATGGTTCCTGGTTATTAAACAGGCAGGTCCAAACCGACTTAAAATAACCACACCCATACATATTCTTTCACTGCCTTAGCAACTGATATTCAGAGCAGAAACTGAAAGAAGATTATTATAAAATATAGAAAAACAACAAATACTAGTATAGGAAAAAGGTAAATGTTGCTTCATATGAGAGTCAGAAAATCTGCATAATGTCAACTTGGAGTACATGCTCCACCAAGATGAACAAAAGCATGCCCATGTGTAAGAAAAAGTTAGTACTTTCATCAGTCTGACTTACATATCAGAATATTTTTCCTGCTCAATTTCTCTAACTTACTGTTGGCATTGGTAATTTTATTCCCCTGGTGTTCCTGCATTTTGAAGCATTCTTCCAATTGATCGTCTGCTTGCCTGACAATCTGCTGTGGTTTGGCAACCTAATTTTCCCAGTCACCTTTCAGAATAGATCCTCTAGGATGTCTATTCTGTATAGTCACTTCTTACATCTCAACCGGTGACATAACTTGAGACTGCTTACCTCTTTGACAAGATGCTTGGGAATCTAGTCCCATTGCTTCATTTTTATTTTTATTGCTTCTATTAAGCATGGTACAGTGACAGCTGATCAGATTGCATTACTCTGAGGGGCACTGGGGTCCTACGGAGCTCATATGTCAAATTTTTGCCTGGAGTAAAGTTGAAGTGCCAATTTATCACATAGCAGTGCACAAGGAGTTTTTAATTGAACTTAGACAAACCCTTAATTACAACAGTACCACAGGGCATTGCTCCAGTAAAGCAGAGCTGTAGCAAGCTTCACTCAGATGTTGATTCCCCTGACATCTGTAAGGGGTGCAGAAAAGAATTTCTATTTCCTCCCCATCTGGGGTTAACTGGGACATATTTGAACTCTACACATGGGTTTGTAAATGCTTGAGACAGAAACAGTTCAGAACATCCAGTATTCATTAAAAGAGAGGGCAGGGCATGTGTTTTGAGATGGAAGATGGGAAATAATAGGATTTTCTGGAGGCCAAGGGTCAGGAGCCACCAGCTCATGGGAGGGGTTGGTACTACAGTTATGACCACAGCCATATTACTAGACTCATAATCTTGGGCAAGGAGAAGACTCTCCTTTCCAGGAATCATCCCTGAGATGATGATCTGGATGATTCCTATGTGATTCTAGGTTGACTGGAAAGAAAAGAGTCAGATATTGAGCACAAAAGAACATTACTGTGTAGGGTCAGATTTGGGGTGGATAAGGTCAGAAATGGGATAATGGGAAGTTAGCTTAATCTGGGCAAGGAGTGGATGATGGCTTGATTTTTTTTTAAACGAATTCAAGACTCTTGGCTGGAGAATGCCCATCTATGAAACTTTGGAAACCTGTCTAAGCCAAAATATTCAAATCCTCACCCCTGAGAAAAGTGTATTTGTGCACTCCAACCCACCTGTGTGCAATGGGCTGAACTGATGTGGGGGTCAGCCCATGCAGATGGGCAATAAAGGGAGAAGTCATAATGAGGAGTGGTTAAGAAAGTGGGAGCTGAGGTTGAACACCTAGGGTTTAAGGTGACCAGTTCCTGTGATCCTGAGCGAGTTTATTTTCTTCCTCTGTAAAATGGGGATGAAAAGAGAATGTACCCCTCAGGTTACTAAAAGGATTAGATGAGATGATACATGTGAAGAATAGCAGCTGAATTTCATCACAGCCCCATGGAAAAAGGAAAGGCTAACTCCACTAAAACACACATGCACGCACACACAGAGTAGAATTTCAGAACAATACAATTTTGCAGAAGCTGAGATAATAAATAGGGATCACACTAGTTGCCCTGAAATGGGGGACAGAATGGTAGCTGTGCTAACAAGATTGTGTAAAATAATGAAAGAAGTTTGCTGCAGTGCAAACTGATGGCTCCACACATAATGGCTCCAAAGGTCCAAGCAAGCAGCTATCTAGGGCATTCTGAAGAGGATTAAGAGGTCCTTAAAAAAAAAAACTCCTCATTATTTTCATGACAGTTTTTTAATCACTAAAAAAATGTCTGGGGTTTTAACTGAATCCCAGTTGGAAACTGCCACAGCCACAAACGACATATGCAAGCAAGCTCTTACCAAGAGCACTCTCATTGCATGGACTTTGAAAATGAATGGCCCACCCTGGCTGAAAGGCCAAGCACAAATTAATATTGAAAAGGAAAATATGCCACAGAAGTGACACCCACAAACTATGTGATCAGAAGCAACAGGAGAGACTCTGGGAGGGCTCACACCAAGGAGTACTTCCCAGAAATTCTGCTGCCAGTGTCCTCACGGTGACACACAGCCACACCCTGCCTCTGCAGGAGACCCTCCAACACTAGCAGGACAGGCTCTTGGTGCTCCAGCCAGGTGTCAGGGCTGTGCCACTGAGGTGGGAGAGCCAACTTCAGCACACTGGTCCACAAGAGAACTCCCAGCTCCAAGTAACAACAAATGGCGAAAATCTCCCAGAGATCTCCATCTCAACACCAACACCCAGCTTCATTCAACGACCAGCAAGCTACAGTGCTGGACACCCTATGCCAAACAACTAGCAAGAGGGGAACACAGCCCCATCCATTAGCAAAGAGGCTGCCTAAAATCATAATAAGGCCACAGACACCCCAAAACACACCACCAGATGTGGACCTGCCCAACAGAAAGACAAGATCCAGCCTCATCCACCAGAACACAGGCACTAGTCCCCTGCATCAGGAAACCTACACAACCCACTGAAGCAGCCTTAGCCACTGGGGACAGACACCAACAACAACGGGAACTACAAACCTACAGCCTGTGAAAAGGAGACCTCAAACACAGTAAGATAAGCAAAATGAGAAGACAGAGAAACACACAGCAGATGAAGGAGCAAGGTAAAAACCCACCAGACCTAA
>NC_041214.2:104592707-104602926 GCF_002837175.3 Physeter macrocephalus | reverse complement strand
CAACCTAAATGTCCATCGACAGAGGAATGGATAAAGAAGATGTGGTACATATATACAATGGAATATTACTCAGCCATCAAAAAGAATAAAATAATGCCATTTGCAGCAACATGGATGGACCTAGAGATTATCATACTAAGTGAAGTCAGAAAGAGAAAGACAAATACCATATGATATCACTTATATGTGGAATCTAAAATATGATAAAAATCAACATATCTATGAAACAAAAACAGACTAACAGACATACAGAACAGACTTGTGGTTGCCAAGGGGGAGGGGAGGGAAGGAAAGGGAATTTGGGATCAGTAGATGTAAACTAGTATATACAGGATGGATAAACAACAAGATCTATTGTATAGCACAGGGGACTACATTCAATATCTTGTGACAAACCATAATGGAAAAGAATATGAAAAAGACTATATGGGGGGCTTCCCTGGTGGTGCAGTGATTAAGAACCTGCCTGCCAATGCAGGGGACACGGGTTTGAGCCCTGGTTCAGGAAGGTCCCACATGCCGCGGAGCAACTAAGCCCGTGTGCCACAACTACTGAACCTGCACTCTAGAGCCCGTGAGCCACAACTACTGAAGCCCACGTGCCTAGAGCCCGTGCACCGCAAAAAAGAGTAGCCCCCGCTTGCCACAAGTAGAGAAAGCCCGCGCACAGCAACAAAGACCCAACACAGCTAAAAATAAATAAATTAAATAAATTTAAAAACGAAGAATATATGTATATATGTATAACTGAGTCACTTTGCTGTACCAAAGAAATTAATACAACACAGTAACTCAATTATACTTCAATAAAACTTTAAAAAAAGAAGCCAGTGGAGGGTTCTAAGTAGGAGAATAGCATAATCTGACTTATATTTTGGATAGGATACTCAGATTTTTAGACTGTGGAGGCCAAAAGAAGCAGTGGAATCATTTATAGGGCTACTGCTATAATCCTGGTAAGAAATGTTAGTGAATTGGCCAGGTGGGTAGCTGTGGAGGGAGTAGAACAGAGTATGTGTTTGAAGGCTGCTTCAGCAAGATTGGCTGATGGGTTGAGTGCAGGGTGTGAAAGGAGAGAAATTCAGGTGTTGGCCTGAGCAACTGTGAGTGATGGTATTATTTACTGAGATGGGGAAGCATGAAGAAGTCCCTAGGAATTCTTTCCTCTCTTGATTTTAGTAACCTTCTGTGTCCCAACTCTTCCTGGGTAATTATTATTTTTCCCTCAAAGAAAATTTTCCCTCAAAGAAAATTTCAGGGGGTTAAATTATCCCCCTTATGCAAACAATGGCTTCCCAGCATCATTAACCCTAACTTCTCATCCGTGCTCCAGTTATTTCCAACTGACTTCAGGACACTTACCCTTGAATATCTTGCTGAACTTCAAATCCTCAGTCTCACCTTTGCCCACTTAGATTCCTCTGGTCAAGCCCTCTTTCTATTTATAATAACATTTTCATTCCAGATTGTGCCATCTCAAAACTGCTGTCACTGTTTAGTCTACCATATGCCTTCCCAAGTTGTGCAATTTTCCTTCAAGATGTTTCACTTTTCCTTGTCTTCTTGTACTACAATCTCCAGGCAGCAGCACCCTACTTGGTTTTTTGGTCTTTAGTTTCTCCTCTTTCCAGTACTGCTTCATTATCACAACATTTTCATAACACAAAGAATTAATTCTTTAGACAAAATCTCCATGATTAAATTCCTTCTCAAAACTTGCCTACAGGTCCTGACTACTTTCTCCCTCAAGTACAAACCCTTTTCTGGTACTCAAAACTCTTCTCAATGTGATTCTAAGATATCTGGAAATATTAATAAACATTCTCTATAATAACCAAAAAGTTCTCTTCAGAATTCCCTGTAACCACTAGGTAGACTTCTACCTCCATACCTTTGCCCACATAGTTCTCTCTACCTGAAATACATTCTTTCCTCCTTTTCTTATGTCTTTCCCACTTTTTAAGACAAGTATAAGTCATACTCTTTCCAAAATGTCTATTTTATTTACTCTGGCACATACTGATTTCTTCCTTTCTCTGAAAAAGTATTAACAGTAAATTACAAAGAGTTTTAATTATTTTTAATAGCCAAGCCTCATATCTACGGGACCCAGATAAGACTGGGATCCTGTAGTAGCCTTGATTCTTGCCATGACACTTCAAAACAGAATTCAACACTTGGGTCCACCTCCCAAAAAGAAATCCAACTGTATAAAGCATTAATAAATATACAGATTTTACTGAAAATTGTGTTGAGAAATGGAGGAAATAGTTACACAAGGCAAAAATCAGCTTAAAATTACCATGAAGCAGGTCTACTTTACTTCGTCAATTGTTAGCCTACTCATCTCTCTCTACAAACCTTCCCCTCCAGACTCTCCGATTCTGCAGCACCAGTGTTTTTCTGCTTGTGTGATTACATCCTTTCTCCTTCCTCCCACCCCTTCCCACAAACACAGGGTCACTCTCTAGCTCTACGTTTTCTTCCACAAAGCAATGTCACTCTCTCAATTTTCATTCTTTACTCCCATCTCCTGGCCTACCCAAAGCTGAATTTTCCTTCTTTGGAATTACAAAGGTGTTTTTTAAAAATGTTTTTTCTGGGGACTTCCCTGGCGGGTCCAGTGGTTAAGACTTCACCTTCCAATACAGGGGGTGTGGGCTCGATCCCTGGTCAGGGAGCTAAGATCCCACATGCCTCGTGGACAAAAAAACCAAAACATAAAACAGAAGCAATGTGGTGACAAATTCAATAAAGACTTTAAAAAAATGATTCACATCAAAAAAATCTTTAAAAAAATGTTTCTTGTAACGCAAGGAATTATTTTCATTCTGTCACAAATCATCCTTAATTCTCATAATAACCTTGAGAGGTGGTAATATTATTATTCCCCTTCTATAGATAAGAAAACAGAAGACCATAAGTTGATACAACTGACATGTGGCATGCAGGTCTGAATGTCAACCTGGGTCAATCTGTCAGAGTTCAGAGCCTGTCTCCTTTCCATAAAATAATGCTAACTCATGGTTTTGTAGAATTGTCTTCCAATTTTTCTACTCCTTTAGGGAAGAGATCATTTTTTTTTTTTTTGGTGTCCTTCAAAATCTCTAACATAGTACTGTTCAGTAAATGTGTCTTGAATTGGTGCATGGTTGCTGATAGTTCACACACTGGCACTTGAATATTTAGATTCATTATAAATTGCCCAGGAGATTTTCCTTTAAGTCAGGGGATGTATCACATATTGTCTTTGTGTCTGTAAGTCTGTTGGTGAGTTGATGGATGATGCTATGGAGGGTGAGTATAGACAATTCTTCCTCCAAAGCCCTTGGGGCAGCTCTGGTTTATATCTCATAAGGGGGTGCTCTGTCTGTGAAAGTTCTGATACTGTCAGCAATAATCACAGGACTATACAGGTTCATATAGAGGCAATGGTAACATCATCAACCAGGAAAATTGACTAATAAATGTCTTGCTTTTGAAATTAAGGCAACTTTAATCATCAGAAATCATGTTATTGCAATATCAATGCAGTTTCCCATTTTAAAAAAATTTCTGTTAGGAGTCAGAAAAATTTGCATATTTAGGGTGGATGCAGCTGATTTAGGTACTGACTATGCAGGTTATTTGCTTTTCTTCTTTCTTCACCTCTTTTGGGTTACTGAGTCACCTTTTTACTTTCATTGTTATATAGTACTGATGCCCAAACAGGGTACTTACTGTTGTTTTTTGTTTGTCTGTTTGTTTGGGGGGGTTTTTTTGGCTACCACAGAACATAAACCTAGACATTGGAAACTCATCAGCTCTTCCAGACATTCCTCAGCTTTTGTAACATACCACAGAGGCCCCATCAATGACCCCAGGGATTCAGAGGGGGTTGATGCCTTTCCTGAGCTGGCATCAGCTTCTTTTGAAAGATGCCCTAAAGAGCTAACCAGATGTACGTGGTAAAGGATTATTAGCTCATGCCAAAACAGGAAGATGGTTCCATCCATTCATTCCTTTATTCATCAATCTTTCTTCAGCCCCAGAAAGTATCACACTCTGGACTAGATGCTGGAGGTTACACCTTTCAGAGTAAACCCCAGAGACTCCACTGCAAAACTCTTAAAATACATCTGTCAGTGGTGATCTGGCCATTGAGTTTTTTTAATGTCTGCAGATTGGGAAAATGAAATGAATCCATATGGCAGTCTGCTCCTGAGGCCAGGTGCAAGGCAAAAAAGACCTAAATGACCACAGAGGACAAAAGGGCCAAAGCCAGTCTAACCAAAAAGGTAGGATGGTTCCTGGTTATTAAACAGGCAGGTCCAAACCGACTTAAAATAACCACACCCATACATATTCTTTCACTGCCTTAGCAACTGATATTCAGAGCAGAAACTGAAAGAAGATTATTATAAAATATAGAAAAACAACAAATACTAGTATAGGAAAAAGGTAAATGTTGCTTCATATGAGAGTCAGAAAATCTGCATAATGTCAACTTGGAGTACATGCTCCACCAAGATGAACAAAAGCATGCCCATGTGTAAGAAAAAGTTAGTACTTTCATCAGTCTGACTTACATATCAGAATATTTTTCCTGCTCAATTTCTCTAACTTACTGTTGGCATTGGTAATTTTATTCCCCTGGTGTTCCTGCATTTTGAAGCATTCTTCCAATTGATCGTCTGCTTGCCTGACAATCTGCTGTGGTTTGGCAACCTAATTTTCCCAGTCACCTTTCAGAATAGATCCTCTAGGATGTCTATTCTGTATAGTCACTTCTTACATCTCAACCGGTGACATAACTTGAGACTGCTTACCTCTTTGACAAGATGCTTGGGAATCTAGTCCCATTGCTTCATTTTTATTTTTATTGCTTCTATTAAGCATGGTACAGTGACAGCTGATCAGATTGCATTACTCTGAGGGGCACTGGGGTCCTACGGAGCTCATATGTCAAATTTTTGCCTGGAGTAAAGTTGAAGTGCCAATTTATCACATAGCAGTGCACAAGGAGTTTTTAATTGAACTTAGACAAACCCTTAATTACAACAGTACCACAGGGCATTGCTCCAGTAAAGCAGAGCTGTAGCAAGCTTCACTCAGATGTTGATTCCCCTGACATCTGTAAGGGGTGCAGAAAAGAATTTCTATTTCCTCCCCATCTGGGGTTAACTGGGACATATTTGAACTCTACACATGGGTTTGTAAATGCTTGAGACAGAAACAGTTCAGAACATCCAGTATTCATTAAAAGAGAGGGCAGGGCATGTGTTTTGAGATGGAAGATGGGAAATAATAGGATTTTCTGGAGGCCAAGGGTCAGGAGCCACCAGCTCATGGGAGGGGTTGGTACTACAGTTATGACCACAGCCATATTACTAGACTCATAATCTTGGGCAAGGAGAAGACTCTCCTTTCCAGGAATCATCCCTGAGATGATGATCTGGATGATTCCTATGTGATTCTAGGTTGACTGGAAAGAAAAGAGTCAGATATTGAGCACAAAAGAACATTACTGTGTAGGGTCAGATTTGGGGTGGATAAGGTCAGAAATGGGATAATGGGAAGTTAGCTTAATCTGGGCAAGGAGTGGATGATGGCTTGATTTTTTTTTAAACGAATTCAAGACTCTTGGCTGGAGAATGCCCATCTATGAAACTTTGGAAACCTGTCTAAGCCAAAATATTCAAATCCTCACCCCTGAGAAAAGTGTATTTGTGCACTCCAACCCACCTGTGTGCAATGGGCTGAACTGATGTGGGGGTCAGCCCATGCAGATGGGCAATAAAGGGAGAAGTCATAATGAGGAGTGGTTAAGAAAGTGGGAGCTGAGGTTGAACACCTAGGGTTTAAGGTGACCAGTTCCTGTGATCCTGAGCGAGTTTATTTTCTTCCTCTGTAAAATGGGGATGAAAAGAGAATGTACCCCTCAGGTTACTAAAAGGATTAGATGAGATGATACATGTGAAGAATAGCAGCTGAATTTCATCACAGCCCCATGGAAAAAGGAAAGGCTAACTCCACTAAAACACACATGCACGCACACACAGAGTAGAATTTCAGAACAATACAATTTTGCAGAAGCTGAGATAATAAATAGGGATCACACTAGTTGCCCTGAAATGGGGGACAGAATGGTAGCTGTGCTAACAAGATTGTGTAAAATAATGAAAGAAGTTTGCTGCAGTGCAAACTGATGGCTCCACACATAATGGCTCCAAAGGTCCAAGCAAGCAGCTATCTAGGGCATTCTGAAGAGGATTAAGAGGTCCTTAAAAAAAAAAACTCCTCATTATTTTCATGACAGTTTTTTAATCACTAAAAAAATGTCTGGGGTTTTAACTGAATCCCAGTTGGAAACTGCCACAGCCACAAACGACATATGCAAGCAAGCTCTTACCAAGAGCACTCTCATTGCATGGACTTTGAAAATGAATGGCCCACCCTGGCTGAAAGGCCAAGCACAAATTAATATTGAAAAGGAAAATATGCCACAGAAGTGACACCCACAAACTATGTGATCAGAAGCAACAGGAGAGACTCTGGGAGGGCTCACACCAAGGAGTACTTCCCAGAAATTCTGCTGCCAGTGTCCTCACGGTGACACACAGCCACACCCTGCCTCTGCAGGAGACCCTCCAACACTAGCAGGACAGGCTCTTGGTGCTCCAGCCAGGTGTCAGGGCTGTGCCACTGAGGTGGGAGAGCCAACTTCAGCACACTGGTCCACAAGAGAACTCCCAGCTCCAAGTAACAACAAATGGCGAAAATCTCCCAGAGATCTCCATCTCAACACCAACACCCAGCTTCATTCAACGACCAGCAAGCTACAGTGCTGGACACCCTATGCCAAACAACTAGCAAGAGGGGAACACAGCCCCATCCATTAGCAAAGAGGCTGCCTAAAATCATAATAAGGCCACAGACACCCCAAAACACACCACCAGATGTGGACCTGCCCAACAGAAAGACAAGATCCAGCCTCATCCACCAGAACACAGGCACTAGTCCCCTGCATCAGGAAACCTACACAACCCACTGAAGCAGCCTTAGCCACTGGGGACAGACACCAACAACAACGGGAACTACAAACCTACAGCCTGTGAAAAGGAGACCTCAAACACAGTAAGATAAGCAAAATGAGAAGACAGAGAAACACACAGCAGATGAAGGAGCAAGGTAAAAACCCACCAGACCTAACAAATGAAGAGGAAATAGGCAGTCTACCTGAAAAAGAATTCAGAATAATGATAGTAAAGATGATCCAAAATCTTGGAAATAGAATGGAGAAAATACAAGAAACGTTTAACAAGGACCTAGAAGAACTAAAGAGGAAACAAGCAATGATGAACAACACAATAAATGAAATTTAAAATGCTCTAGAAGGGATCAATAGCAGAATAACTGAGGCAGAAGAACGGATAAGTGACCTGGAAGATAAAATAGTGGAAATAACTACTGCAGAGCAGAATAAAAAAAAAGAATGAAAAGAACTGAGGACACTCTCAGAGAGCTCTGGGACAACATTAAATGCACCAACATTCGAATTACAGGGGTCCCAGAAGAAGAAGAGAAAAAGAAAGGTTCCGAGAAAATATTGGAAGATTTTATAGTTGAAAACTTCCCTAATTTGGGAAAGGAAATAGTTAATCAACTCCAAGAAGCACAGAGAGTCCCATACAGGATAAATCCAGGGAGAAACATGCCAAGACACCTATTAATTCAACTATCAAAAATTAAATACAAAGAAAACATATTAAAAGCAGCAAGGGAAAAACAACAAATAAACAGAAGGGAATCCCCTTAAGGTTAACAGCTGATCTTTCAGCAGAAACTGCAAGCCAGAAGGGAGTGGCAGGACATATTTAAAGTGATGAAGGAGAAAAACCTACAAGCAAGATTACTCTACCCAGCAAGGATCTCATTCAGATTTGATGGAGAAATTAAAACCTTTACAGACAAGCAAATGCTGAGAGAGTTCAGCACCACGAAACCAGCTTTACAACAAATACTAAAGGAACTTCTCTAGGAAAGAAACACAAGAGAAGGAAAAGACCTACAATGACAAACCCAAAACAATTAACAAAATGGGAATAGGAACATACATATCAATAAGTGCTTTAAATGTAAATGGATTAAATGCTCCCACCAAAAGACACAGACTGGCTGAATGGATACAAAAACAAAACTCATATATATGTGGTCTACAAGAGACCCACTTCAGATCTAGGGACACATACAGACTGAAAGTGAGGGGATGGAAAAAGATATTCCAGGGCTTCTCTGGTGGCGCAGTGGTTGAGAGTCCGTCTGCCGATGAAGGGGATATGCGTTCATGCCCCGGTCCGGGAAGATCGCACGTGCCACGGAGTGGCTGGGCCCGTGAGCCATGGCCGCTAAGCCTGCGCGTCCGGAGCCTGTGCTCCGCAATGGGAGAGGCCACAACAGTGACAGGCCAGCGTACCGAAAAAAAAAAAAAAAAAAGATATTCCATGCAAATGGAAATCAGAAGAAAGCTGGAGTAGCAATTCTCATATCAGACAAAATAGACTTTAAAATAAAACTATTAAAAGAGACAAAGAAGGACACTACATAATGATCAAGGGATCAATCCAAGAAGAAGACATAACAATTGTAAATATTTATGCATCCAACATCGGAGCACCTCAATACTAAGGCAAATACTAACAGCCATACAAGGGGAAATCGACACTACACAATCATAGTAGGGGACTTTAACACCCCACTTTCACCAATGGACAGATCATCCAAAATGAAAATAAATAAGGAAACACAAACTTTAAATGATACATTAAACAAGATAGACTTAATTGATATTTATAGGACATTCCATCCAAAAACAACAGAATACACATTTTTCTCAAGTGCTCATGGAATATTGGCCAGGATAGATCACATCTTGGGTCACAAATCCATGGCCGCTAAGCCTGCGCGTCCGGAGCCTGTGCCCCGCAATGGGAGAGGCCACAACAGTGACAGGCCAGCGTACCGAAAAAAAAAAAAAAAAAGATATTCCATGCAAATGGAAATCAGAAGAAAGCTGGAGTAGCAATTCTCATATCAGACAAAATAGAATTTAAAATAAAACTATTAAAAGAGACAAAGAAGGACACTACATAATGATCAAGGGATCAATCCAAGAAGAAGACATAACAATTGTAAATATTTATGCATCCAACATCGGAGCACCTCAATACTAAGGCAAATACTAACAGCCATACAAGGGGAAATCGACACTACACAATCATAGTAGGGGACTTTAACACCCCACTTTCACCAATGGACAGATCATCCAAAATGAAAATAAATAAGGAAACACAAACTTTAAATGATACATTAAACAAGATAGACTTAATTGATATTTATAGGACATTCCATCCAAAAACAACAGAATACACATTTTTCTCAAGTGCTCATGGAATATTGGCCAGGATAGATCACATCTTGGGTCACAAATCTAGCCTTGGTAAATTTAAGAAAATTGAAATCGTATCAAATATCGTTTCCAAACACAATGCTATGAGACTAGATATCAATTACAGGAAAAAACCTGTAAAAAATACAAATACATGGAGGCTAAACAATACACTACTTAATAATGAAGTGATCACTAAAAAATCAAAGAGTAAATCAAAAAATACCTTGAAACAAATGACAATGGAGACACGACGACCCCAAACCTATGGGATGCAGCAAAAGCCGTTCTAAGAGGGAAGTTAATAGCAATACAATCCTACCTTAAGAAACAGGAAAAATCTCGAATAAATAATCTAACTTTGCAGCTAAAGCAACTAGAGAAAGAAGAACAAAAAACCCCCAAATTTAGCAGAAGAAAGAAATCATACAGATCAGATCAGAAATAAATGAAAAAGAAATGAAGGAAACAATAGCAAAGATCAATAAAACTAACAGCTGGTTCTTTGAGAAGATAAACAAAATGATAAACCATTAGCCAGTCTCATGAAGAAAAAAAGGGAGAAGACTCAAATCAATAGAATTAGAAATGAAAAAGGAGAAGTAACAACTGACACTGTAGAAATACAAAGGATCCTGAGAGATTACTACAAGTAACTCTATGCCATTAATATGGACAACCTGGAAGAAATGGACAAATTCTTAGAAATGCACAACCTGCCGAGACTGAACCAGGAAGAAATAGAAAATATGAACAGACCAATCACAAGAACTGAAATTGACACTGTGATTA
>NC_041214.2:104590742-104592186 GCF_002837175.3 Physeter macrocephalus | reverse complement strand
TAGAGAAGAAAAAGAAATAAAAGGAATCCAAATTGGAAAACAAGAAGTAAAGCTGTCACTGTTTGCAGATGACATGATCCTACACATAGAGAATCCTAAAGATGCTACCAGAAAACTACTAGAGCTAAACAATGAATTTGGTAAAGTGGCAGGATACAAAATTAATGCACAGAAATCTCTGACATTCTTATACACTAATGATGAAAAATCTGAAAGTGAAATGAAGAAAACACTCCCGTTTACCATTGCAACAAAAAGAATAAAATATCTAGGAATAAACCTACCTAAGGAGACAAAAAGACCTGGATGCAGAAAATTATAAGACACTGTTAAAAGAAATTAAAGATGATACAAACAGATGTAGAGATAAACCATGTTCTTGGATTGGAAGAATCAACATTGTGAAAATGACTAAACTACCCAAAGCAATCTACAGATTCAACGCAATCCCTATCAAACTACCACTGACAGTTTTCACAGAACTAGAGCAAAAAATTTCACAATTTCTATGGAAACACAAAAGACCCCGAATAGCCAAAGCAATCTTGAGAACGAAAAATGGAGCTGGAGGAATCAGGCTCCCTGACTTCAGACTATACTACAAAGGTACAGTAATCAAGACAGTATGGTACTGGCACAAAAACAGAAATATAGATCAATGGAACAGGATAGAAAGCCCAGAGAGAAACCCACACACATATGGTCACCTTATCTGTGATAAAGGAGGGAAGGATATACAGTGGAGAAAAGACAGCCTCTTCAATAAGTGGTGCTGGGAAAACTGGACAGCTACATGTAAAAGTATGAAATTAGAACACTCCCTAACACCACACACAAAAATAAACTCAAAATGGGTGAAAGACCTAAATGTAAGGCCAGACACTATCAAACTCTTAGAGGAAAACATAGGCAGAACACTCTATGGCATAAATCACAGCAGGATCCTGTTGGACCCATCTCCTAGAGAAATGCAAATAAAAACAAAAAAAAACAAATGGGACCTAATGAAACTTAAAAGCTTTTGCACAGCAAAGGATACCATAAACAAGACCAAAAGACAACCCTCAGAATGGGAGAAAATATTTGCAAACGAAGCAACTGACAAAGGACTAATATCCAAAATTTATAAGCAACTCTTGCAGCTCAATAACAAAAAAACAAACAACCCAATCCAAAAATGGGCAGAAGAACTAAATAGACATTTCTCCAAAGAAGATATACAGATCGCCAACAAACACATGAAAGAATGCTCAACATCATTAATCATTAGAGAAATGCAAATCAAAACGACAATGAGATATCATCTCACACCGGTCAGATTGGCCATCATCAAAAACTCTAGAAACAATAAATGCTGGAGAGGGTGTGGAGAAAAGGGAACCCTCTTGCACTGCTGGTGGGAATAATGTAAATTGATACAGCCACTATGGAGAACAGTATGGAG
>NC_041214.2:104589395-104590576 GCF_002837175.3 Physeter macrocephalus | reverse complement strand
AGATGAATGGATAAGGAAGATGTGGCACATATATACAATGGAATATTACTCAGCCATAAAAAGAAACGAAATTGAGTTATTTGTAGTGAGGTGGATGGACCTAGAGTCTGTCATACAGAGTGAAGTAAGTCAGAAAGAGAAAAACAAATACCATATGCTAACACATATATACGGAATCTAAGAAAAAAAAAGTTCATGAAGAACCTAGGGGTAAGATGGGAATAAAGACATAGACCTACTAGAGCACGGACTTGAGGATATGGGGAGGGGGAAGGGTAAACTGTGACAAAGTGAGAGAGTGGCATGGACATATATGCACTACCAAAAGTAAAATAGATAGCTAGTAGGAAGTAGCTGCATAGCACAGGGAGATCAGCTAGGTGGTTTGTGACCACCTAGAGGGGTGGGATAGGGAGGGTGGGAGGGAGGGAGATGCAAGAGGGACGAGATATGGGGACATATGTATATGTATAACTGATTCACTTTGTTATAAAGCAGAAACTAACACACCATTGTAAAGCAATTATACTCCAAAAAAGGTGTTTAAAAAAAAAAAAGAAGAAGCAACTGGAGATGAAGAAAACGAAATCCAACACCACATGAAGGATTAAGGAGCATGTGAAATGTGATACACATAAGATGCAAACATTAAAACTGACTCAAAAATAAGGATTATCCCGCTAAGAAAGAAGAAAACAAAAGAATATGTTGTTGTTGTTTTTTAAAATAGCCTCCAGAGACGGTAGGCCTTGGAGAAAAAGGAATATTAAAAAGCATTCAATCAAGGATTAAGGGGAGATATAATACATTCTTGGATTTGAAGAATGAACATTGTGAAAATGACTATACTACCCAAAGCAATCTACAGATTCAATGCAATCCCTATCAAACTACCAATGGCATTTTTCACAGAACTAGAACAAAAAATTTCACAATTTGTATGGAGATACAGAAGACCCTGAATAACCAAAGCAATCTTGAAAAAGAAAAATGGAGCCGGAGGAATCAGGCTCCCAGACTTCAGACTATACTACAAAGCTACAGTAATCAAGACAGTATGGTACTGGCACAAAAACAGAAATACAGATCAATGGAACAGGATAGAAAGCCCAGAGATAAACCCATGCACATATGGTCACCTGATGTTTGATAAAGGAGGCAAGAATATACAATGGAGAAAA
>NC_041214.2:104572196-104588662 GCF_002837175.3 Physeter macrocephalus | reverse complement strand
ATTGATACAGCCACTATGGAGAACAGTATGGAGGTTCCTTAAAAAACTACAAATAGAACTACCATACGACCCAGCAATCCCACTACTGGGCATATACCCTGAGAAAACCATAATTCAAAAAGAGTCATGTACCAAAATGTTCATTGCAGCTCTATTTACAATAGCCAGGAAATGGAAGCAACCTAAGTGTCCCTCAACAGATGAATGGATAAAGAAGATGTGGCACATATATACGATGGAATATTACTCAGCCATAACAAGAAACAAAGTTGAGTTATTTGTAGTTATTGAGTTATTTATAGTATTTTTCAAATGTAAAACAGATAGCTAGTGGGAAGCAGCCACATAGCGCAGGGAGATCAGCTTGGTGTTTTGTGACCACCTAGAGGGGTCCGATAGGGAGGGTGAGAGGGAGACGCAAGAGAGAGGAGATATGGGTATATAAGTATACATATAGCTGATTCACTTTGTTATACAGCAGAAACTAACACACCATTGTAAAGCAATTATACTCCAATAAAGATGTTAAAAAAATAAAACTAAAGTAAAAGCCTAACTGATTTTTGAAGAGAAGCTCAATTAGAATAAAAATTCAAATTTATTACTGTAATAAAATCTGCCACCCCCCCGGAAAAAAGGATTAAGTGGAGTAGGAGGAGGAAGAAGTTAGGAAAACAGATCAAACTGTTATAACCCTGAGCCACAGCAGATGAGGTGATCTTGGAGATTATATGACAGTATAGCTGAAATAATCAGCAGTGGTCAGAGTCAATATAAATCTGAAAAGTAATCAATATTCTTATCATTTCACTTGAAATTGCACAACTGTTGGTACAAGAGCCAGAGTGACATGTGCCTGAAACTTGGAAGAGAGGGAAATGAAATGCCCTAATATGAAAAAAAATCGTTTCCAAAGGCAGACTGACAGACATTAACAATACACAAAAGAAAGAACGTGCCAACCGGAATAGAGATGTTCTCCATATAATGTGAAAAAAACACACTCAGAAGAGCACAGGGAGGCACAGGATGAGGGTGCTGGGCCAGTGCCCTTTTAATGTTACAGTTGCCATTGGTAACATCAACCCTGTCATCCCATGTGGGGAGATGGACACAGCGGGCTGTCTTTGCTGGAAGCCCTTTAAATATTCAGGCACATAGCTCACCAGCACCATCAGACTGTAACTGGCCAACTCATGCAGACTGGTATAAAGGGAAAGAATACACGACGAAAGTCAGAATGTATCTTCCAAGTGGATTGAAGCTGGATTTATCTTTTAAATGACTAAACTGCCGTTATGATATAATACAACAGTCTTGGGAATTTGGATAATGTGAAGTCATTCCTGTGAGATGGACTTTCTTTGTGGAGCTGAACATATATTTTGGAGCCTATTACATCTGAAAATAAGATCCTGGGCTGCAGTAATTTCACCAAAATAATAAAAACCACCTAATTGCAGCAGGTGGTGGGTAGCGAATTGCTCTTCCTTAAGTGATAACCTCTTGCAGCCCTGCATACCCTCCTTCTTTAAATTTGACAGGTGCAAGGTCAGAATTTAAAGCACATGCACACACACATACACAACACAAGCACCACAGTTAGACAATAACTGGGGAGGAGCCCAGGGGTTAAAAACAATCTTTTTTTAATTTCTGAGTTTAAGAAGTCCAGGCAGACAAGCATTCAGAAGCAATTATTTCCTACTTGAACTGCTGCAACTGTGGCCAAACAGAAAAATTAATGGGCATTACTGGATAATGTACAGTATTTATCCAAATTAATTAGATACCATGAATTTGAAAACAGACTTCCTGTCAGGATCACAGAACACAAATAAATCACACCACACACATTCACACAAGTAACATAAGAACTTGAGAAATATTACATTAAAAGACAGCAAAAATTTTAATATAAATGTCATACCTAATTTGTGAAAAAGCACTTGCTAAAAGCTGCATGCAAAGTTTAGGGAGGTGACAAAGCAATGGCTACATGAAAAACACAAAGACTTTGAAGATTCTGCAAAGCAGGTCATGACTAGTAATATTCACAGGTACAGTTATATCACATTTGTCTTCAAAGAGGTAAAGAGGTTGAGTTATTGACAACACCAGTTGTAGTCTTCTTTCCTGGCCTCTGATTAAAGTTTGACCCTTTTCCTTTTGAAAACATGTTGGTGCTCACTTTCTTCACATCCTGGATTTAACTGTCAATAAATTCTCATTCACAAATCACTCCTAGAGCTTTTCAACATCCCTTCAGATACCTTCTTAAAACAATTATAATGATGGATGAAATGATATGATGGTTGGGAGTAATGAGGGTGGCAAGGGAGGGGGAGGATACAGATGAAACAAGACCAGCCATGAGTTGATAATTGTTGGAGCTGGGAAATGGGCACATTCGGGTTGACTGTGCTATGTCTGAAATGTTCCATAATGAAAATTTCTAAAAATAAAACCTCCATTACTGTTATATCATGTACCTTGTGACAATATTGTTTCGCTGAAGAGCACATAAATTAGGCTAAAGTCAGAAGACATTATGCTCCTCATTGGCTCATTTATAATTGAAACTTAATCTACAATCCTAAATAGCACTTTGAGGTAATTTACCTAAAGACATGTATAATGACACAGGCCTTTTTCTAAATATTCTCACTTATATTATTATGTCAGGAAATAACAACCATCGTGGCAACTACAGTTATTCTTATTTCAACTGAAGTTTAGTTATAAGCTTCTTGGCAATTGAGGTATAAAGAGAAATACAGTGAGTAATAAAATTCATATTCTGATAAAAGAAAATATGAAATTGATTGTTTCCTGATATTAAATTTAAACATTCAAATGAACCTTTTTCTTACAACACAAAGGGCTCTCTATAACATAATGGACAGTGTCTTTAACATGGCTTCACAGATGAAGTGTTCCTCATATTCCTTGAGTCGATTCTTCCTATACGCTAAGGGCTTTCACACTTGGTTCAGTGAGGGAAGGCAACTCTGCTGGGGTCTAGGGTACGGTAGTCCAGATATGTAGGTCTTTGAAATTGACTAGCAAGTTAGAATCAGGGATACACAATCTATAGAAGTAAATGGAAAGTATGTCCATATTTCTTGAAAAGACTTCTCTTAGCAGGACTTATGGCAGTGGCCTAATTTAAGTCAGATTAGAATTATACTTTCTGGTGAGAATCCACACTGTGAATTACAGAAAGGTTCAGATGCTTTGGGTTTGAGCATGCAGGTTTTGAGATGAACTTCCAGTTTTATATATATACACACACATACACATTAACATAATATTAAAGCTTTCTCACCCTGATAACTAAAATGAAAAGCATTATGGACTAGTGGTCAGGAGGTATAAGTCCCAGTTGTATTTTTACTAGTTTATGTAGCTTTGGGCAAGCAACAAACTTTCTGAGTCTTGTTTCTTCACCTAAAAACTAGGTTATTCAATTAAATGTTTCAGTTACTTGAGGCACTAATGTGAAATGCTTCTTGGATTCCTCTCATCGTTATGGAAGTGAATAAATTTCAAGGTGTCATTTAGTCAGTAAAGTTTATCTCACCTGGATTATATTCAAATTGCTGTTGCTGGTTTCAACTTCAATCAGAGCCTTACATTCCTGCACAGGGTTTTGTCTCTGCTTCCCCTTCATTTCCCAGGAAGAGGCCTATAGCAAGGTATTAACAAAAAATATACAAGGATTAGTAGCAATCAACGGTACACATTAAACCACCTTCGCTCTTTCCTTCTTCAGCCTCTAGTAACTGCTGACTTCTGTAGGATAAACAGAGGAAACTCATTTTTTTATCTTTGCCTTCAAGAAGTATGACTTAGATACGCACATGTGAAGGCTAAATAATAGAAAATAACAACAAAATAATATTATAATGCAAGTTAAGTATGAAATGTGTGGTGTAGATTATGGTGCTCAACGGTGAATCAAAGGGCTTGTAGTATTTTGCAAAGAATCTGCATGAATTACTGTCTATATACTGAATATATAGTGTCTCATATGGATATATACATTGTTCTTAAAATTTATGCAGAGGTCGCTGGGGGAAATAAGATATATATTCATTTCAAAATATCTATGATGGCTTTCTTTTATTTTATTATTTTTTAAAATAAATTTATTTATTTTATTTGTTTATTTTTGACTGCGTTGGGTCTTTGTTGCTGTGAGCAGGCTTTCTCTAGTTGGGGTGAGCAGGGGCTACTCTTCATTGCAGTGCGCAGGCTTCTCATTGCAGTGGCTTCTCTTGTTGCAGAGCACAGGCTCTAGGCGCACAGGCTTCAGTAGTTGTGGCACACAGGCTCAGTAGTTGTGGCTCGCAGGCTCTAGAGCACAGGCTCAGTAGTTGTGTGCACGGGCTTAGTTGCTCCACGGCATGTGGGATCTTCCTGGCCCAGGGCTTGAACCCATGTCCCCTGCATTGGCAGGCAGATTCTTAATCACTGTGCTACCAGGGAAGTCCCTATTATATTGTTCTTAATCAGTAGATACTGAATACTCCTAGTATCATGTGAGATGCCTGCAGTCATTTAAAAAAAATTTTTGACAGTTTCAACATATATTTTATAAAATATTGGCTATATTCCCAGTATTGTACAATATATCCTTGTAGCTTATTTTATACATAGTGGTTTGTACCTCTTAATTCCCTATACCTATATTGCCCCCCTTTCCCGTTCCCCACTGATAACCACTAGCTTGTTCTCTATATCTGTGAGTCTGTTTCTTTGTTATATTCACGTTTGTTGTATTGTTTGATTCCACATATAAGTGATATCATACAGTATTTGTCTTTCTCTGTCTGCCTTATTTCACTTAGCATAATGCCCTCAAAGTCCATCCATGTTGCTGCAAATGGCAAAATTTCATTCTTTTTTATGGTGGAGTAGTATTCCATTGTATATATATGAACCACCTCCTCTTTAGCCATTCATCTGTTGATGGGCACTTAGGTTGCTTCCATATCTTGGCAATTGTAAATAATGCTGCTATGAACATTGGGGTGACTTGTATCTTTTCAAAGTAGTGTTTTTGTTTTTTTTGAATATATATCCAGGAGTGGAACTGCTGGGTCATGGGGTAGTTCTATTTTTAGTTTTTTGAGAAACCTCCATACTGTTTTCCACAGTGAATGCACCAATTTACATTCCCACCAACAGTGTACAAGCGTTCCCTTTTCTCACCAACATTTGTTATTTGTGTCTTTTTTGATGACAGCCATTCTGAACAGGTGTAAGGTGATATCTCATTATGGTTTTGATTTGCATTTCCCTAATGATTAGTAATATTGAGCATCTTTTCATGTACCTCTTGGCTTTCTGTATGTCTACTGTGGAGAAATGTATACAGTAGTTAGATCTTCTGCCCATTTTTTGACCGGGTTGTTTGTTTTTTTGATACTGAGCTGTATAAGCTGTTTTTATATTTTGGAGATTAATTCCTTGTTGGTTGCATCATTTGCAAATATTTTCTCCCATTCTGTAGGTTGTCCTTTCATTTTGTTTACTGTTTCCTTTGCTGTGCAAAAGCTTTTAAGTTTAATTAGGTTCCATTTATTTATTTTTGCTTTTGTTTCCATTACTATAGGGGACAGATCCAAAAAAATATTGCTATGATTTATGTCAAAGAGTGTTCTGCCTATGTTTTCCTCTAGGATTTTTATAGTATCCAGCCTTACATTTAGGTCTTTAATCATTTTGAGTTTATTTTATTATCAATTACAAGGAAAAAACTGCAAAAAACAGAAACACGTGGAGGCTAAACAATATGCTACTAAACGGCTAGTGGATCACTGAAGAAATCAAAGAGGAATAAAAAAAATACCTAGAGATAAATGAAAACAAAAACACAATGATCCAAAACCTATGGGACACAGAAAAAGCAGCTCTAGGAGGGAAGTTTACAGCAATACAAGCTTACCTCGGGAAACAAGAGAGATCTCAAATAACCTGACTTTCCACCTAAGGGAACTAGAGAAAGAAGAACAAACCAACCCAAATTTAATAGAAGAAAAGAAATCATAAAGATCAGAGCAGAAATAAATGAAATAGAGACTAAAAGAAAAAAAATAGAAAAGATAAATGAAACTAAAAGCTGGTTCTTTGAAAAGATAAACAAAATTGATAAACCTTTAGCCAGACTCATCAAGAAAAAAAGGGAGAGGGCTCAAATCAAAAAGATCCGAAATGAAAAAGGAGAAATTAAATGGACACCACAGAAATACAAAGGATTATGAGACTACTACGAACAACTATATACCATTAAAATGAACAACCTAGAAAAAATGGACAAATTCTTAGAAAGGTACAATCTCCCAAGACTGAACCAGGAAGAAATAGAAAATATGAACAGACCAATTACCAGTACTGAAATTGAATCAGTAATTTTAAAAACTCCCAGCAAACAAAAGTCCAGGAACAGATGGCTTCACAGGTGAATTCTATCAAACATTTAAAGAAGAGTTAACACCTATCTTTCAAAACTATTCCAAAAAATTACAGAGGAAGGAACACTTCCAAACTCATTCTATGAGGTCAGCATCACCCTGACACCAAAACCAAAGATCTCACAAAACAAGAAAATTACAGTTCCATATCGCTGATGAACATAGATGCAAAAATCCTCAACAAAATACTAGCAAACTGAATCCAACAATAAATTAAAGGGATCATACATCATGATCAACTGGGATTTATCCCAGGGATGCAAGAATTTTCAATATCTGCAAATCAGTCAATGTGATACACCCCACATTAACAAATTGTAGGTTCCATTTATTTATTTTTGCTTTTGTTTCCATTACTATAGGGGACAGATCCAAAAAAATATTGCTATGATTTATGTCAAAGAGTGTTCTGCCTATGTTTTCCTCTAGGATTTTTATAGTATCCAGCCTTACATTTAGGTCTTTAATCATTTTGAGTTTATTTTATTATCAATTACAAGGAAAAAACTGCAAAAAACAGAAACACGTGGAGGCTAAACAATATGCTACTAAACGGCTAGTGGATCACTGAAGAAATCAAAGAGGAATAAAAAAAATACCTAGAGATAAATGAAAACAAAAACACAATGATCCAAAACCTATGGGACACAGAAAAAGCAGCTCTAGGAGGGAAGTTTACAGCAATACAAGCTTACCTCGGGAAACAAGAGAGATCTCAAATAACCTGACTTTCCACCTAAGGGAACTAGAGAAAGAAGAACAAACCAACCCAAATTTAATAGAAGAAAAGAAATCATAAAGATCAGAGCAGAAATAAATGAAATAGAGACTAAAAGAAAAAAAATAGAAAAGATAAATGAAACTAAAAGCTGGTTCTTTGAAAAGATAAACAAAATTGATAAACCTTTAGCCAGACTCATCAAGAAAAAAAGGGAGAGGACTCAAATCAATACCTATCTTTCAAAACTATTCCAAAAAATTACAGAGGAAGGAACACTTCCAAACTCATTCTATGAGGTCAGCATCACCCTGACACCAAAACCAAAGATCTCACAAAACAAGAAAATTACAGTTCCATATCGCTGATGAACATAGATGCAAAAATCCTCAACAAAATACTAGCAAACTGAATCCAACAATAAATTAAAGGGATCATACATCATGATCAACTGGGATTTATCCCAGGGATGCAAGAATTTTCAATATCTGCAAATCAGTCAATGTGATACACCCCACATTAACAAATTGAAAATTAAAAACCATATGATCATCTCAATAGATGCAGGAAAAGCTCTGGATAAAATTCAACATCCATTTATGATAAAAACTCTCCAGAAAGTGGACATAGAGGGAACATACGTCAACATAATAAAGGCCATATATGACAGACCCACAGGTAACATCCTACTCAATGGTGAAAACCTGAAAGCATTTCCTCTTAGATCAGGAACAAGACAAGGGTGCCCACTCTCACCATTTTTATTCAACATAGTTTTGGAAGTCCTAGCCACAGCAATCAGAGAAGAAAAAGAAATAAAAGGAATCCAAATTGGAAAGGAAGAAGTAAAACTCACTGTTTGCAGATGGCATGACACTATATATAGAAAATCCTAAAGACACCACCAGAAAACGACTAGAGCTCATCAATGAATTTGGTAAAGTTGCAGGATACAAAATTAATATACAGTAATCTGCTGCATTTCTATACACTAACAATGAAATATCAAAAAGAGAAATTAAGGAAACAATCCAACTTACTGTCATATCAAAAAGAATAAAATTCCTAGGAATAAATATACCTAAAGAGGCAAAAGGCCTGTACTCTGGAAACTATTAGACACTGATGAAAGAAACTGAAGATGACATAAACAAATGGAAAGATATATCGTGTTCTTGGATTAGAAGAATCAATACTGTTAAAATGACCATACTACCCAAGGCAATCTACAGATTCAATGCAATCCCTATCAAATTACCAATGGCATTTTCACAGAACTGGAACAAAAAATGTTTTAATTTGTATGGAAACACAAAAGACCCCAAATAGCCAAAACAATCTTGAGAAAGAACAAAGAGGCTAGAGGAATCATGCTCCCTGACTCCAGACTGTACTACAAAGCTACAGTAATCAAAACAGTATGGTACTGGCACAAAAACAGACACATAGATCAATGCAACAGGATAGAAAGCCCAGAAATAAACCCACGCATTTATGGTCAATTACTGACAAAGGAGGCAAGAATATACAATAGAGAAAAGACAGTCTCTTCAATGAGTGGTGCTGGGAAAACTGGACACTTACATGTAAAGGAATGAAATTAGAACATTCTCTAACAACATATACAAAAATAAACTCAAATTGATTAAAGACCTAAATGCAGTCACTTTTTGATATTGAAAAGTGTTTCTTCATACTTGAAAAGGTGAGAAACCACTGGATTTATGATACAGGGAAAGGTCTCCTTTTATTGGAATGGCTAGAGGTAGACTCAACTTCTTGAGGGCAAAAACTGTCTTATTTATCTCTGAGTCCACAGCACCCAGCCCAGAGTAAATGCTTAATAAGCGTTTGTTGAATGAAATGAATTAATCAAGGAAACTGAGGGAAAATTCAAAGGAATTAAAAGTTGCAGATGTAGGAAACAAATATATTATTTTTATTGGGAGCCCCATCTTCAGGAAATGGTGTCGGGGTGGGGAGGTTAGGATAAAAGTGGAATCTTCTGAGAAATTCAAGTATGTGATAAAACAATTCTCTAGGAAGAACAATTAATTAATTACCTGTATTAAGAGAGTTGAATTGTGGTATATATAAGGTACAACACTGGCTAATTCCAGAGCCATTTTTATCAAGATATTGGAACACATGATAAGATTTATTTGGAGTGTTTAGCCTGTCTTCCTAATTCCATCTACTTAGGCTAATATCAAAATCAATCACACTTCCTGTACTTCCTCTGTCTGGAAGTGGTAATGCCTATTGTTGTGTTAACTGGATAGGAGATTAGAATATACTGCAAATAATCCTCAAGTAATCAAAAGCCTTTTGAATTGCAGTTTAAACCTGACTAAATTCATTTTTCAAGTACTTATGAAAAATTTCACAGTCTCCTGATCTATCCACTTCACTTCCAGATTTTCTTAGTATAGACTATCTTCTGAGGTAAACTTATCTTCCCAAGAGTTGACGTACAATATGTCTTCATTTCTTTACCTTCCACTTGCTAATCAATCCATTCTAATCTGGGTTCTATTCTCTCTAGTCCAACAACAATAAAATTCTTCCTGTGATCATCCCTATTACCACTAAGTCATTAAGTCAATGGACTTTTTAGGCCTTTGCCTGGTTGAGTTAGCCTCTCAACAGAATTCAGCTTCTGACCATCTACACCCAATATCTCAACAAACAGGTCAGTGCTCCCTCCTCAAGGCAAACACACAAGAAACAAAGTATCCACTCCTCTTCACTCCACAGAATCACCCTCACCCACACCATTATTTCCCCACAGGGCCATTGCAATAGCCTTTTAACTGCTCTGCCCACATTCACTCTGCTCTCTACTAATACATCTTTCATACTCAACCAAAGCAATATTTTCTAAAGGAAAATATGATCACACCACTTCCCTGCTTAAAACCCTTCAGTGGTTTCCCATTGCTTTCAGGATAAATACAAAACCACTTATCAAAGCCTATAGGCCTGCATGGTTCTGATCACTCCCCGCCCATCTCACACCACAGCCCCCTTTTCCCCTCTGCCCCACCATAGCTTAGTTGTCTTCTTAAGTTACTTTGTATTCCATGTTCCCTCATTAGCAAATGATGTTTGCATTGATTGGAAATGCTCTTCCTCTCCTCTTACCCACTTAGCTGGAATTCAATCCTAAAAGTCATATGTCATTGCTTTTTCAGGGAAGACTTCTCTGTTCTCCAAGAGTCAAATCTCCTATTACAAGGACTCATGCTACTATTTCATAAAAATTACCACAGTAGCAGTTCACATTTGTCTGTATAATCATTGGATTGTCTGTCTCCATCACTAGACTATAAGTTCAGTGGGGGCTTGGGACCATATGTGATTTTGCTCATAGTTGAATCCCCTGTAGTGGCTGGCATACTGAATGGCACATAATAGATGATTTTATATATATACATATATATAGTCACATATACACATGTGAATCTCCATATTTAAAGTCTAAAATGTGTTATTCTAACACCTGGGCTCACTTCAACTTTGCGATCACTTGTACGTTGTTTTTGGAGCATGCAATCCACCCATAAAATAAGCCTACAAATCCCAAATCTTGAAATTCCACAGCTAATGAATGGAAATCAGGGGTTAAAGGAGATATAACTATAAAGTAATAGCAACTACTTTTTATACTATAAGCATGAAGTTTTTTAGACATAGCAAAAGTTGAGTATCTGCTGAACAGATGAATTTTTACATTCAAATATGATACATAATTCAAAGTAAAATTCTGAAGATTGTAGACAGATTCAGCTTAGCTTCTTCTATAGTCTCAAGAAAAGACTTAGGGCCAAAGTTTCAAAATTATAGGGAACTGGATTTCAAATATTTTAAGAGAATGAGCTACCCAAAAATGAAATGAGAAAGGCTGCCTTAGGAGGTAGTGAGTCTCCATCACTAAAGATTTTCAAGAATCCATACCATTTTCCAAAGATATTACAAAGATATCTCACAAATGTGTGAGATATTTCTGTAATGTAACTATTATTCAGAATAATTCCTTCTGAAAGAACCATGCCTGAAATCTTGTCTCCCACCATGCTTAACACAGTATCTTACACAGGGCTCGGTGGGTATTTGCTAATCAAATTAGTTTCTTGCTTTCAGAACCTATGGTAACTCATTTGAATATTTTCCATGTGCTCCATATTCACCCTTTAAGGGTGAATTTAATTTTTAGAAACAGTAAAAAGACATTAGAAGTCAAATTTGATTAACAAGGCAGATAAACTAGGCAATAAATTTTGGCTTATAAAAGATTTTTTAAAAGGTAGTGAGATAATATCTGTAGTCATTTAACACTGAATCTGGCACAGGGTAAATGCCCACTCAGTTGTAAGTGTTGTTACTGTTATATACTGAATCTGAGGGCAGATTCTCAAAGAGGAATTAAATAAGTGTAACCTTGTGAGAATAAAAATGTAATGATTCCTTTTAAAAGAAAGAAGCTCACTTAGATATGTGGAAATTCTAGGGTGGTACATTCATTAAAATCAAGCTCAGCACTTAGCTATATTATCAACATCACATCTCATTTTTCCAGAACTTTGACTACAGGGATAACTACTTACGTAAAATTTGGCTAAGCATTTTTGCTATAAAGCACTGAATGCAAAATCCTCAAGATTACAGGTTTATCCTATACAAATATTTCTCTCTTAAATAGAGATTAAAATCTTTATCCCACAGAGGTGTTCTTTAGGAGCCCTTCAGTGCTGATATTAGCAACCTGACTTTTGCTCCAAAAGACAGAATATAGAAAAAAAAAAAAAAAAAAGGGACCTTGTCCAGGAAACTCAGATTACAATGTGTATGCTATAATTAGAGTGCTTTAAAAATGTGAAAATGAAGCAAAACCCTTACAGAATGCTTTTCCTGGAAAACTGAATTACTATACATTTTGTGAATAAGAGAAGAAAAAGAAAAACACCTGGGATCTCTCAGCTAGTTTGACATTTTCCAGCGGGGCGGCTGGATGTCTCCACTGTTGAGGTTTCACTTTCTTCTGCATAGGCTTCTTCATAATTTTAGTCTCTGAAACATACTCTACATCAGAATCCCCCTCTCCTGTGTTACTTTTCCAGCCTCTATGGTTGACCGAAAGCTCAAAGGATGAAAGAGACTCGTGCTTCAAGTCATCACCGGAAGGCCTGATTCTCTGAATTTTCGTATTTCCCTTAAATAACAAAGAACATGCTTTTACTTTTTGGCAGCTGGCTTATTTATAATTAATTACCATTTCCCTTATGATGTTAGATGATATTTATTTCTAATAAAAATTTTAAAAATCAGAAGCTTAGAATTTTGGCAAATGTATGTTGCAAATATGTAGGCAAATGTATACAGCTGTAATGGCTCATTCAGAATTTGATTTAGCAGAGTTCGGCTGAGTCAAGAAACTTTCTGATTTTGAGGATGCAAAAGACCCCAAACTGAGAATACACCGTGCTTCCTGACTTCCTCCCCAACAAAGACTTTCTTGCTTTTGGATCCGTGGTGCATATAGGTCAGTAATCTATTCATCTAAAGTTTGGCTGGGGTTTATCAATCCCACCATTTGCCTGTTAAGAAATGTGAAGAAACAAAATTATAAAGAGTTTTCCATAATTTTTTGTGTGTGATTGTTATAACTCTAAAGGTTCGAAAAATTTTAAATTTTAGATAATAATAGACATTTGAGGAATATAATATGACATTTAGCAGAAACAAGAAACAATGTAGGAATTACATACACAACGTATTTCTAGGCAAATATATATCCATAGACAAACACACACTCTCTCTGATTTTAAATGTATAATTTTATATAATACACAAATATATATTTTTCTATGAAATATGTCTTGAAACATATTGGAAAGAATATACTGAAAAGATACAATTATAAATACATTAAAATATTTAAAATGGTCAATGTCTCCAGGCAGTAAAACAATGGGTGATTTAAATTTTCTTATTTATATTTTATTTTCTGAGTTTTTCCTAATAAACATGTATTACTCTAATAAGAAAAAAATGATGACAGTGAAAAAATATGTAACAGTGCTTCACTTTCTGAACCTATTAAACCATGATGACATTTGGCCCTTGATAAGTCTTATCCTTCACATGGGAAATGTTACAAATGGCTCAATACCACTTTAATTACTCACCTTAGGTGCTGAAGTTTGGCAGGTGGTAGTGAACTCAGTGATCCTACTTGTTGGTATAAATTGAGGCTATTATGGAAAAAGCATTAGACAAATGTAAGTAAAAATAACTTTCAATTGACATATTAAAATAATTCAATATTCTTCATTTCTTAAAGAAGTGCCAAGATCACATACTCTCACCAATCATTATTAAGGAGTCCCTTTCAGTTTAGACATAGAGCAATGATGTCTGACTGGTAGGGACTGGACAGTACAAGACAATCCAATGAAGTATTATGGATCAAATGTCTTATAAGCAATACAAGGGGCCACTGTATTAAACACTGTCTCCACAGCCCTCATCTCCCCTCTCTGGAGACCCTTTGTCTCCACTTGTAGGTCCCAGCATCTGGAATAAACCTTGACCTTCAGCAACAGCTCTGTATAGTTCAGAGCTCTGGGCCTGAGCTTCAAGGGACTTTTGAGGATAGACTGGCCTTAATTGTGTCCCTAATAACTGAGATGCTGCCTTACCCTCAGCAACCAACTCCTGCCTTGTACTCAGAGGCATAAGTAAAGAGAGAAAGCATTTGTTTTTCCTGAAAAAGAAGCACCTTCTAAGCTAATATTTTGATGTGATAATTGTTACACTAAAATGATGAGATGTTAATGAAATATTCAAAGAGAAGATAAAGAGTAATGTGGGCCCTGCACCCCAGACCCAGGGTCACTCCCCTTGGAATGAGACTCCGGTTAGGGGATCTGCTTGTACCTCCTTTTTGGTGCACCCACTTTCTTTCACTGTGCCACAGATGCCATGGTGGTATCTAGCTCAGTGTCCACGCTCTCTTGGACAGAAAATTTACCTTGCTCTTGTTAAGTGCCCTAACATCCAAACTGGAGTCCTGACTCCAGTTTGGATTGGATGTTAAGGGTTGGAGCTGCTGAAAATTTTTCCAATGTGAATGGCCTGCAAAGATGTTGAAATAGGGCCTTTTCCTCTGTCCTGAGATCCAAATGCCCCTTGGTGGCATCTTATAAGTTGTAAGTACCTTTAAGGCAACCCTTCCAAACCTGAATTATTTCACCTGTGTACCTGTACCCACCCCCAACCTGTACTTCCTCGTGCAGTCCCTCTTTTGACTAGTAACATCACCAAACACTCAGACATTCAAGTTAGGCTGTCCTGGGCTAATAATCACTCTCAGTCCACAGGTTTGCACAAGCCTCAAGTCACCTCCCTGTTTAAATGACTTTATCGTCTTTTGCTTGAACTGTTTTCTATAACCTCCTCATTTTCTTGCTTCCAGTTCACAGACTTCTCTAGACCTGTGCCACAACCCCTTTCTACACAATATTATTCACTTCATTAAAATAAGGAAGACAAGAGAGAAGAAGAGGGGGAAAAGAGAAGGGGAGGTGGAATTCTCAAACTTGGATGCATTTGCTTAGAATCACCTGGTAAGACTTTAAAAAAAAACTATTGATGCCAAGTCCTTACACCCTGACATTCTAATTCAATTATGTGGGGATGGGGCCTGGCATCGGTAGTTTTTAAAGCTCTCTGAGTGATTCTCATATGCAGTCAGGACTGAGACCACTAGCTTAGAAAACAGAGTCTCATTTCTGTAGCACCTGCCACATGGTGTGGCACACAGACCACATTCAATTCAAGTTTATTAAATGAAGCCAAACAGCACCTAGCATGACATACAAGCGGCTTTCAAACGGTTGCAACTAACTTTCTAAATTCTTCTTCTGAACCATTTTTCCCTCCATCTGACACCCCTTGTTGCCTTCATACACTAAATGCTCAGTCACATTTACTATTCCTCAGGTTCACTTTCATGTCCCCGTGCCCTTGTATCACCCATTTCCTTTGCCTGGAATGACCTTTCTGATATTCTCCAGCTGTCGAATTTCACTCATCCTTCAAGTCTCAGTTCAAGTATTACCCACTCCAAATTCCTCCTCCTATTCCCCAAGGGAAAATTAATTGCTTTATCTTCTATACTCCCCTGACATTATTTTTCTGGATGTTTATATAGATATCTCTCACTATATATACAGATTCACATGGAAAAACATATATTTTTAAAAGTGTACTTTTAAGTCTCCTTATTACTCCATTCTGTATTTGTCCGGTTCATATTCCACTAACAGATAACCACTGCTCTTATTTCTTGTTTATCTTTCCAGAGATTTGCTTATACATCATCTATAATACAAGCATATATACATAAGGTTTCCTCACTTTTCTGAGGTGGGGAAAAATAGTAGTATATTATACACACAGTCTGCATCTTTCTTTTTTACTTAAGGATATATCCTACAGATCTTTCTCTATTAGTACTTAAAAAGCTTCTTCATTCCCTTTTTACAGCTGCATTGTATTCTTTCCCCACCTCCAGTTAGTTTTGAGATATAATTGTCATACATCATTAAGTTTAAGGTAATGGTTTGGCTTACATATATTGTGAAATGATTACCACAATAAGTTTAGTTATCATCCATCATCTCATATAGATATAATAAAAAAAGAAAAAAGTTTTTCCTTGTAATGAGAACTCCTAGGATCTACTCGTTTAATAACTTTCATATATATCATACAGTGTTTGCTATAGTTAACTATGCCCAAAGGTTTCCTTGAGCTCCCTCCCTCTGACCCCTCCCTACACCTCTTCCTACCCCCATCCCATCCATGGGCAAGCACTGATCTGCTTTCTCTCAGCATAGATCATCTGCATTTTCTATAATTTTATCTTAAGTGTAATCATAAATCTTTTTCATCTGGTTTCTTTCACTAGGAAGAATTATTTTGAAATTAATCCATATTGCTTTGTGGATCAATAGTTCATTCCTTTTTATTGCTGAGTAGTATTCCACTGAATGGACATACCACAATTTGTCCTTTCATCTATTGATAGTCACTTGGGTGACTTCCAGTGTTTGGCTATTACAAACAAAACTACTATGAATCAAGACAGTATGGTAGTGGCCCAAAAACAGAAATATAGATCAATGGAACAGAATAGAAAGCCCAGAGATAAACCCATGCACATATGGTCACCTTATCTTTGATAAAGGAGGCAAGAATATACA
>NC_041214.2:104545746-104571839 GCF_002837175.3 Physeter macrocephalus | reverse complement strand
AACATCATTAATCATTAGAGAACTGCAAATCAAAACTACAATGAGGTATCACCTCACACCAGTCAGAATGGCCATCACCAAAAAATCTAGAAACAATAAATGCTGGAGAGGGTGTGGAGAAAAGGGAACACTCTTGCACTGTTGGTGGGAATGTAAATCAATACAGCCACTATGGAGAACAGTATGGAGGTTCCTTAAAAGCTAAAAATAGAACTGCCATGCGACCCAGCAATCCCACTACTGGGCATATATCCTGCGAAAACCATAATTCAAAAAGAGTCATGTACCAAAATGTTCATTGCAGCTGGTCAGAAGAACCTAGGAGCAAGACAGGAATAAAGATGCAGACCTACTAGGGAATGGACTTCAGGATATGGGGAGGGGGAAGGGTAAGCTGGGACAAAGTGAGAGAGTGGCATGGACATACATACACTACCAAACGTAAAATCGATAGCTAGTGGGAAGCAGCCGCATAGCACAGGGAGATCAGCTCGGTGCTTTGTGACCACCTAGAGGGGTGGGATAAGCAGCCGCATAGCACAGGGAGGTCAGCTCGGTGCTTTTTGACCACCTAGAGGGGTGGGATAGGGAGGGTGGGAGGGAGGGAGATGCAAGAGGGAAGAGATATGGGGACATATGTATATGTATAACTGATTCACTTTGTTATAAAGCAGAAACTGACACACCATTGTAAAGCAATTATACTCTAATAAGATGTTATAAAATTTAAAAAATTTTTTAAAAACTAAAAAAAAAACTACTATGAGCATACAAGTATAAGTTTTTGTGTAGACGTATGCTTACATTCATGTGTTTATTTGCTGTCTGTATATCTCCCTTAGTGAAATGTCTGTTCAAATGTTCTTCCCACTTTTTTAAAGCAGAAGGAATTTACTACAGTGATTGGTAACAGAAGAGATGGAAGAGGCTAAGAAGACTACCAGGGAATGGAAGGTACCCTAGATGTTAGCAAAAGCAGGAAGCTCTTAGAGCCCTCAGGTTGGAGGGACAATAGGAAGAACTAATAGTACCAGTTCTATAGGTCAGAAGCCCAAGTACAGTGTGGCTCAGCTGGGTCCTCTGTTTAGAGTCTCAAAACTGCCTATTTTTTAAATGTGTTGTGTGTCTTATTATTGAGTTTTTAAAGTTCTTTATACAGTCTAGATATCAGTCCAGGTCAAATAGAGTTTTGTAAATGTTTTCTCCCAGTCTGTGGCTTGATTTTTTGATTTCTTGTGTCCTTTGAAGAGCAAAGTTTTAAAATTTTGATGGAGTCAAATTTGTTAAATTTTCTTTTATAGCTCATGCTTTTTGTATCGTATTTAAGAAATCTTTGCCAAACCCTAGGCCACTAAAATTTTTTCCTACGCATTCTTCTAGAAGGTTTATAGTTTTAGCTTTTACATTTGGCCTATGCTGCATTTCACATAATTTTTATTTGGTTTGAGGTAAGAGTCAAGGTTCATTATTTTGAGGTATATATGACTATCCAAGTGATTTGGTATCATTTGTTGAAAAGATTATTTCTTTCTCCCAATGAAATGTATTGGTCCCTGTGTTGAAAAACAATTGACCACAAATGTATGAGTCTATTTCTGTACTCTTTATTATGTCCCATGGCTCTATTTGTCTCTTTTAACACCAATACCAAATTGTCTTGATTACCATAGGTTTATAATGCCTTGAAATTAGATGGTGTCAACCCCACCAACTTTGTTCTTTTTCAAAGTTATTTTAAATCCTCTGCACTCCATATGAATTTTATACATTTTACAATTTGTACAAAAAAACCCACACAAACAACTAGCTTGGATTTTGATTAACATTGGGTTAAATCTATAGATCTATTAGAGAGAATTGACATCTTAACAATATTGAGTCTTCAAACTCATGAACATAGGTTATCTCTCTACTTATTTGCTGTGTTTAATTTTTTCATCAGTGTTTTGTACTTTTCAGTGCAGGTCTTACTCATCTTTTGTCAAACTTTCCCTGAAGTACTTCACGTATTTTAATGCTACTGGAAATGGTATTATATTTTAAAATTTCAATTACAATTGTCTGCTGCTAGTAAGTCAAAATAGTTGACTTTTATATACTGATTTTGAACCCTGCAACTTTGCTAAGCTCATTTTACCAACTCCAGTAACTTTTTAACAGATTCCATTCAATTTTCTACATAGACTATCACATCTGAAAAGAACCAGTTTTACCTCTTCCTTTGCAGTCAGAATGCCTTTTATTTCTTTTCTGTCTTTCTTGTACTTCTAGAACCTCCTGTAAATGCTGAATTGGAGTGAGGAGAGCAAACCTACTTGTCTAATCCCTGATCTTAGGGAAGAGATTTTAGTCTTTCACTAGTAAGTACAATTTTAGCTGTAAGGTTTTTGTAGATGTCCTTTATCACATTGAGGGAGTTTTCGTCTGTTCCTGATTTGCTAAGAGTTTTTTTTTTTTTTTTTTTTTTTTTATCAGCAATGGATGTAGTTGCTCCTTTTTTGTCATTTATATCTTACTGGATTTTGTTTCCTTTTTGTTTCTATTTATATGTTATATACTTATATGGTGCCATATTCATATTTTACTGGATTTTTTTCTTTTTTTGTAGATATTTAGCTGTAGTACTAGTTTGTTTCGTAATACATCATTATAAGAGTTAGGTTTTCCAGGACTAGCTCTTTGCCAGAATTTTCCATAGGAAGGGTAGGTAGAGGATAAGAGTCTAGGCAAGTTGTTTTTTTTTTTTTCTCTTTTTTCCTCAAGCAAAACCTCTTTTCTTCTAATCTTTATCCAAAAAACACTGCTTCTGCAAATATGGCTTTTTGGAGTACTTTTTGGAGATGTGCATTCCACATCTTCTACTTCTGTGAACCAAAGCAGGTCCAGTAAGGTTCCTGTTGCCTCCCAGCTATTGTAGATAAAGGCTATAGCTTTTCCATCTCCAGATGAACCCTTCTTCAGTAAGTGTATTTGTGTTGATTCTTTAGAGGTGCTATTGCTGGGCTCGTCTTTCCATTTCTCTTCCTCTCCTCCTGTGGAGCTCCTGCATTATCTTGACTGCTTTGGGCAGCACTGCAGTATTTTGGTATATGTTTCCTAGCTTGACTGAAATTGGAGTTGCATTTTTGTTTTCTGTTTTCTTGTTGTTCTTAGAAGAATCCCAGGAAAAAACAGGAAGATGCTACATCTATATAGCCATATTTATAGCAGAAGCCTCCTATATCCCTTTCTACCTATATTTATCATGGTATGTATCACATTGTCTTATAGTTATGGTAACACCGGTATCTCTCTCAACAGAATGCAAACTCTCAAAGTCATTTTTTATCTGTAGTACCTATCACAATGTTTAGCACTTTATAGGTACTCAATAAAATGTTGGTGATTAACAGCATTAACAGATGCTCCCAGGGCCTACTGCTCATCTCTTGCACTGCTGAAACACTGCCACAAGTCTATCCTGCACTCATAATGTGACTAAACTTCTCTACTACCTGTCAGATGTTATCACATCTTTGAGATGCTTTATATTAAATGCCAGTGTCTTGTTCCTAATATAGCAAACTGGATTGAGCCTAACCTAGTAACAATGTATGATACACTTAAATCATTTGGGTTTGTATAATTTGGGTGCTAGCTTAAAGATAATTACTTTTGGCTATAAAATTTTACTGTAATGAGTTTTGACCTGAACTACTAATCTACTACTAATTATTTGCTATAATTAAATAATGATCTGCTCTGCTCCAGAAACCTCATGTTTGCATTCAGAATAAAATTAATATATATAGATATTTTAAACTTAGCCTGTAAATGAAGATGGGCAACTAATACGCAAAGGCTCTAAAATTGGATGTGTCTTCATAAATATCTAGTCTAATCCCTTTTTACTGAGCTGGAGGGGGAGGGGTATACTAGGATCAAGGACTAGTGACATCAGACAGACCTGAGGTCACTCAGCTTATAAACAGCAGAGCCAGGACCTGAAGTTAGGTATCCTGACAGCAGGCCAGTGTACTGTCCGCCATATTCTGCTTCCACAGCCTCCTTCTTCAAGGAACCCCTAAGCATCCCTCCCTCTGCACAGCTATCCAAAATGATCACTGCCCTCCAACTCTGCCTAATATAGTCAGAGCTCCTCAAAAAATAAAAAATCTGATTACCATTAGCTATTAATTACCCAATTTCTCCCACATTGAAGAGCTATCAATCCAAACTGAAAGCAGGAGAGCAGAGTAGTTCAAACAGCTTTGAACTAAGAATTAATCTCATTTTTTATTTTTTTTTGGCCATGCTGTGTGGCATGTGGGATCTTAGTTCCCCGACCAGGAATCGAACCTGTGCCCCATGCAGTGGAAGCACGGAGTCTCAACCACCGGACCTCCAGGGAAGGCCTTCAATCTCATATTTTTGATCTAGCTCTATTCCTACCTTGTTTCTGTGACCTCAGCCAGAGAGGCAACATAGTTTAGTAATAGAATAAGGGGTCTGGAGCTGGACTGTGTCAGCTGAAATCACAGTTCTGCAGATTCCTAACCCCACACTTGGCAAGTTACTTCTCTGTGCCTCGGTTTCCTTGTGGATAAAACAGGACTCATAACAATCACAGGATGGTCATAAGGATTAAATGAGTCAGTATATTTAAAGCACGTCGTACTTCCCTGATGGCACAGTGGTTAAGAATCCACCTGCCAATGCAGGGAACACAGGTTCGAGTCCTGGTCCAGGAAGATCCCACATGCCGCGGAGCAACTAAGCCCGTGCACCCCAACTACTGAGCCTGTGCTCCAGAGCCTGCAAGCCACAGCTACTGAGCTCGTGTGCCACAACTACTGAAGCCCGCACACCTAGAGCCCATGCTCCACAACAAGAGAAGCCACCGCAATGAGAAGCCCGCGCACTGCAACGAAGAGTAGCCCCCGCTCGCCGCAACCAAAGAAAGCCCGCACACATCAACAAAGATCCAACGCAGCCAAAAATAAATAAATAAATAAATAACTTTAAATAGATAAATAAAGCACCTCTAAGGGTGGCACATTGTAAGTGCTCTTACCATTTAATCCTTCCATTCATCCTTCTCATTTAAGTTTCCACATGTATGTAATATGTACGGTTAGAGTAATCATTCAGGGTAGTTTTAGAATTCACCAAAATATACATAATTATGGAAATCTTGTGGAAGAAACTGGAGAGGAGAAGGGAATTGGACATACAAAAACTATGCAATTATCTTTTACTACAAAAACCCTGTGGTGATCAAATGGTATAGTATATGCAGAACCACGTGGCAGATAAATCATGAAGCAAATGAAGTGTGAGCTCCAGGACCCCTCCCTTACACAGGGCCTTCCATGGCCCTGTGTCTCACTTCGTGTTTATAATTTTGCATCTTCTTTTTTGAAGGGGATCCCCCCAAATGTATAAACCTCAGACTCCAAAAAACTAGATCTGCCCTTGTTCAGAAGTATTTTAAATAATACTTAGTTATTTTCAAATGCCAGGTATTACTACTAGTGGGCTTGGCTAGAAGACCTTCTTGAGGATTCTCAGAGTAGAGGAAGGATGATTCCAGACCACTGCAAAGCAAAAGTCATGGACAAACAGTTATTTCTCTTGGATTGGATTAGAAACCCCCAGTGTATCAAGAGACCCCATGCCCTTTGTTAGAAGGCTGGGCCCAGCCAGGCAAGACTGAATGGAGGAGTGGGAGGTTAAAGCATATACTGGTAAAGGACAAGGTGGAAAACGTAACTCAAGTGAGATTAAGTTTAAATTCTGCTTAAGCCTACAGGAGTTAGGACAGAAGGATACAGATTCAGATCAAGAATATGATCAGGAGACAAAGACTTAACAAGGTTAAATTGAGGGGCACAAGCTATGGGGTTTGAGTTCAAAATCAGAAAAATCATGAGGTACATTTCCTTAAACTGAATTCAAAATGTAAAGTTGGGTCCTGAGTAAGAAGCGAGATTAGGTCTAACGATGAGAAACAGTATTCAAACTCAGAGGGGAGGGCTCAGGAGGGCTGGTGCTCAGAGGTACAAGCTCAGACACACAGGCTTCCTTCAGAGGGAACCAGAGAGTAGCCTGCTCTGGAAGGAAGCCAAATACCTGAACCTCACACTGAGAAGCGTCAGGAAACAGGCCCTGAGGTGCATCTGGGATACGAGGCAGCCTCTGACTGCTCCTGATTAGTACGTGCACTCATCAAAAACTGGTTGTGGATAGAGTTCAGGTGCTTATGGGCACTGATCAAATAGGTGTATTTGCAGTGAAACCCAAATTAGTATTCTCTGCAGTGAAAATCATTCAGGCAACACACCTAAACCTCTCCTCTCTGCGTCTCTGCAGATGTGACTAAGAATGGCTGATTGACATGCAGAGAGGGACAAAATGCGGCAAGACTGCCAGCCACTGTCAAAGCTACTTCTGTCCTTCTCAGAGGAAGGATGAGCTCCCTCTGGAGTTCCTACTGTCCCTCAGCAACAACGTTTGGTCACTTATGTGAAACCCAGGAGCAGACAACAATGGATGGCATTCCTTGGTCCCAACCTCCAGGACAAAACAGGGTGACTTACGAAGCCAGGAGCTGGGACTGTCGTAGACTCCCCACACCACACTGTTCCCTGAAGCCAGGCTGTTCTGATGCCCCTATCACAGGTACTATCCTGGTTTGTTTAGTAAACTACAGTGCTGTTCTGTCAGGTAGTGTGACATCAGCTCCTCAAGAAACGATGAATAAGAAAATAATTTGGAGGACCATTTTCTCATACCATATGCAAAAATAAACTCAAAATGGGTTAAAGACTCAAATGTAAGACCTGAAACCATAAAACTCCTAAAAGAAAACATATGCAGTAAACTTTTTGACATCAGGCTTAGCAATATTTTCTTGGATCTGTCTCCTCAGATAGGGCAACAAAAGGAAAAATAAACAACTGGGACTATATCAAACTAAAAAGCTTTTGCACAGCACACGAAACCATCAACAAAAGGAAAAGGCAACCTACTGAATGGGAGAAGATATTTGCAAATCTGACAAGGGGTTGATATCCAAAATATATAAAGAACTTACATAACCTCAGTATCAAAAAAACCCCAAACAACCCAATTAAAAATGGGCCGGGAACCTAAATAGACATTTTCCCAAAGAAGACATAGAGATGGCTGATCAACACATGAAAAGATGCTCAACATCACTAATCATCAGGGAAATGCAAACCAAAACCACAATGAGATTAGATGACACCTCACACCTGTCAGAATGGCTATTCTCAAAAAGACAAAAAATAACAAGTGTTGGTGAGGATGTGGAGAAAAGGGAACCCCTGTGCACCACTGGCAGAAATGTCTTAGTGCAGTCACTATGGAAAACAGTATGGATGTTCCCCAAAAAACTAAAAACAGAACTATCATACGATCCAGCAATTCCATTTCTGGATATTTATCCGAAGAAAACAAAAACACTAATTCAAAAAGTTTATGTATCCCTATGTTCACTGCAGCACTATTTACAAGAGCCAAGATATGGAAACAACTTAAATGCCCATGGACAGATGAATGGATAAAGAAGATGTAGCATATATATATATATACAATGGAATACTAGTCCACCATAAAAATAGAATGAACTCTTGCCATCTGTGACAACATGGATATATCTAGAGGGTATTATGCTAAGTGAAATAAGTCAGACAGAAAAAGACAAATACCACATGATCTCACTTATATGTGGAGCGTAAAAAAAAAAAATGGACAAAGCAAAACAGAAACAGATTCATAGACACAAACTGGTGGCTGCCAGAGGGGAAGGCGATGAGGAAATGGGCAAAATAGGTGAAAGTGATTAAAAGATACAAAATTCCAGTTATAAAATCAATAAGTCAAGAGGATGTAGTGTACAGCATAAGGGATACAGTCAATAATATTGTAATAACCTTTTGTGGTAGCAGATGGTAGCTAAACATTGTGGTGATCATTTTGTCACATAAAAAATATTGAATCACTATGTTATCCACCTGAAACTACTATAACACTGTATGTCAATTATAATTCAATTAAAAAAAAGAAAAGAATTTGGACAAGTAAATCAAGCTAAGGAGTTGAACAGCAGCAGTTCAACGTCTGTTGTGCCCAACAATGAGCCAGATGTGATGGTGAGAGGTACATGAGAAGATGAACACATGATACCTGCCCTCAAGGAACTTCTACATTAGTTCCTCATGAGAGATAACATCTCATCTGCTATGCTGTGAACACAGGGTCCACCAGGGTGAGTATATCATGCATTATCCTTTTTGGAAAGGCAATGCATCACCATAGAAAAATGGGATCTTTGTAGCAAGAGTAATAAAGTAAAACATTTCAATTACAGGGAGTATATTAGCCTCTTGTTAGACAAGGGTCTTTAGGTGTCATAAATTTTAGATCACTGCAGTTTATGTAAGGAGGCTGAAAATTACTCAATGAATAAATATATTTTCTAAGGCATCTGTCTCCATAGTTATACAGATTTGAAATCTCAGCATCCTACACAATAATGACACATTAAAAAGATTAAATTCTAAATGGGAAAATGCATCCACATTCTTCATTATAAAGTTGTGCTCAGATATGCCATTTCAATCTGAAAAACACAGCTACAAGTTCAGCAAGCCTTCTTTGCTCCACATTTACTGCTAAAACAACCAATGTGGGAATTGCCAGACTATACACTTTCAGTTTGTGTGTCTACATGAGCACCGCAAAAGAACAGAATGCTATTGCTGGAGTTCCTTTCCAACAGGCATGGAATTTTACAAAGGCTATTCATTTGACGCAAAAACTATGAAGGTGACAAATGAAATCGAAATATAGTCTCTATACTCCCACTCAAATGCAACACTTTATTTTGACCAAGTGTAAGAACATTATGGTCTCCAAGAATAGATGCAGAAGATTTTAAGTCTAACCTACATAACTTCAACCAATCCAATGAAAAATATTTATTATCTTTCTACCTATTTGTGAAGAATTCTTTGTACCTATTTGTGAAGAAACAAATCAAATTTTTCCTTCAATCCTTCGCTCGTTGTTTGGTGAACACCTACTCTGTAAAATGGCCAGGCCTAGGTGTTGTTGGAAACGCAATGAATAAGAATGGTCCCTTCTTTCAAAAATCTTATAGTTGAATATAGGAGACAGATCAGATACACAACTAACTATAATACCAGGTAGAAAGTGAAAGTGATGTTTGTCTGACAAAGACAAACATCAAGGGCAAAGGGGACTGGAAGGAAGGAGATATTTTTACAGGTAGGGAAATGAGAGAAAACTTCATACAGCAATGACACTAGTTTTGGATCTTGAAGGACTAGGGAAGGGGCAGAGGTCACTTCAGAAAAAATGGCAGGAACGAAGGCACTCAGCAGCATGGAAGTGGAGAAAGCAGATAAGGAACATGGGGCAGCTCAGTGGGAGAATGCTGCAGAAGGGAAAAAACTCAGGCCAAAAAAGGAGTAGTGTCAGATTAGAGAGAGCCTGAACTATGGCTCCAGATGAGAAATAAACATTAATCAGAAAAGATTAACCCAGAAAGACCTAGAGAATATATAAGCAATACAGCACATTTGCACAAACATATTGATTATATAAATATACTACCCGTTAACTTTACTTATGTACAAACGGGTAAATATAGAGCAGGCTTCATTCAGGCAATCAAGTTATCATCTGCCTTATAATGATTTGAAGACATTAAGTGGATTTGAAGTGATGCCAAAAATATGAAATGGACCTAAAACTATATTCTGTGTGTTTGATTATGACATAGTTGTCCTGTCGTACAATAGAAGGTAGAAGAGACTGTAAATTGTGAGTTAAAACTAAGAAAGGGGCAAAATTGAGGACTGGAAAGTCCTCAAATGCAGAGGACTTGACTCTGTAACTCTACATTATGGTTTTAAAATTATTGTCTAGGTTTACTGAAAAACAGAATAACAATTATCTAGATGATAGCCCAATTAGCAGCTAAACAATCACGAGACGATGAAAATGAAAATGCTTCATTGCTTGGCCAGCAGGTGGCACTTGTCACTCGATATAGAAGGATGAGGGGAAACGTCGAGTTAGGAATTCATCTATATTCAGAAAGGAGAAAAAGAATGCGCTGTTCCAGAAGGACAATTTATAAGGAGCCCTTGGCTTGCTGACACAGCTTATCAATTACATCTTGGATTTGAGCCCTCCTATTAGGTTTACTGAACTTACACATTTCCCTTAACAAATATGATTTGCATTATATCAGTTTGTTACCTTTGTCAATGTTCTCATATCCTTTTTGTCTGTATTTATCATATGATACTGTGAGCAGATCAGTGCTGGAATTAGGCAAAAAGGAAACAAAGTCCAACTTCACCATTTAAAGATGTTTGACTGATTCAAGTTATCGAACTTCTCTGAAACTCACTCCCCTTCTGATGCTATAATTGATATAATTAGTTCTAATGTTGTGGGGATTAAATATGATACCATCTGTGGAAATGACAGCTTTGGGCCTAGCTATTTCATTTTCTCCTAGAGGACAAGATCTAATCATTGAGGTACCTCTTCTACCAGAAAAGTCTTCTGGATCACTGTGAATATTCTGTAACTAGGGCATCCTGTGGGTAGGACACCTAAAATTTAGACTTTCGTCACTCTACATACCAGTAGGGTGTATGAGGGGTGGAAAAGAGGCTGTAGCTGCTGATTTCTGATACTAGTACCATAATACTACCCTTCCTACCATTATTCTATCCCTTTTGGTTGTCAGTGACACAAAACCCAGAACCAAAGAATCTAAGATCCAGAAAGGTCTTTGATTTACCAAGTCAGCATTTCATTTTCCAGATCAGGATGCCTTCTGCCACTAAAGCTGAAATGCAAGACAGTAAGAAACAGGGTGTGCAGACATAGGTCATTTTTATATTTGCTCCCCAGATTTAATCAATGGATAAGTAAGCCTTGGCAGTAGGAGGCAGGAAGAGAGAACAGGAGGTGGGCAAACCATAATTTCATGGCATGCAGCTCATTATTTCCTGATACTGAGAGACTGGGCACCATTAATAGACAGTGGAACCATGGCAATACACTAGCCGTTACTTGATTTTCCAGTGGTGCCTACCCTACACCTGAATCACATCTGCCCTGAACCTGAATGGCACCAACACCCTGTTTTTATAGCTTTCCCACCCTTCCTATGTCATAGTCTAACAGCACTTCTAAAAAGCAGTCAGGAAGAAAGTAAATTCTGACTGAACATTGGATGGTTTTGAGTCTTTTTTCTGGCATCAGGCAGCTATCACCTAATTAGTTTTTGAATACTTTCATGATTTATTTTTGTGAAAGGGGAACTGAGGTCACCTTTCAGAGGTCCTCTATTCAGTAATTACCATATTTTATAATGAGTTACACAGTTTCTAAAAGACAGATATGTCACACAAATGCTGACTTTATTTTTAAAAATATATAAGTTTAGCATGTAATTTAAAAGATTGGTACTATGAAGGAACAAGCCCATGCTCATCTCCAAGTCTACATTTATAATGTTCTTCTCACTTATAATGCCCTGTACTTTCCCTTTATTTACCCTAAACAGACTTCAAGATACAAGTTAAGTGCCACTTCCTCTATGAAACTTTTCTGAATGAAGCTGCCCTCACTATCTCCTTGTAATAAACTTCTAATTTAGTTTCCACTATGATCAGACAAGTAGTAAACTAGTACTGCCTTACAGTAGTGGCTATCTTTTAAATAGCTGTCAGACTTGGTCCTCAAAGGGACTGTATATTATCTGAGGGCATATTTTATTTCGTGATTCAACAACTATCCTTTGAGTACCTACTACATGCCAGGCAGTGTTTTTGGTAATACAGACAGTGAACAAAACCAAAACCAGCCTTGCAGTCACAGGGCTTACATTCTGGTGTTAGAGTCACTCTATTCCCCACCATGCTTAGCATGGGACAGACCCAAGGGCAAGTATGTGTTCAATGACCACATCAAAATCAACTGGTTGCCCGTGGTTAGGTGACCCCTAGCCAAACTTTTCCTTGACTACCACAAAAACAGGGTCAGTGAAGGGCCCTGCATGCTGGAAGTGTGTTAAAGATGCAAGGATTGGGACTTCCCTGGTAGTCCAGTGGTTAAGAATCCACAATTCCACTGCAGGGGGCACAAGTTTGATCCCTGGCTGGGAAACTAAGATTCCACATGCCGAACGATGCGGTCAAAAAAATTAAAAAGGAAAGAAGAAAAAAGATGTGAGGATTATTTTCACAAAAAGTGGTAGGGGAGGATGGTGAAGAGTCTTAACGTCCTTTCAACTGGTAGGAGTATGTTTCTATTTAAGTCCTGCTGCAACTTCTTTGTTTATATCTAAAGCAGACTGAATCTATAAACCTGGCTCAAATTTTTTATGAAAAAATCAACTACCAAGAAAGAAAGAGTAAGTAGAACAGATGGCCCAAATCTGTTACTCCATCAGCCTCTATCAAAATCTCTACCTCAATGATGAATAAAACATCAAATCCCAAACACAGAAAAAGTAGTTAAGACTTAGTGATTGGCACTATCACTATCCGAGGGTCAAGCTCTGACCTCTGTAAGAAAAGAAATATCCAGACTGCAATAAAGATCAAATCAATTCAGAATGTTTTGAATGCCTTCACAAAGCTACAAGAAGTGGTAAGCAAAATAAGAAACAAAACAAATTAAGATATTTCACACTGAAAAGATTTGACTTCACCTAATTGTTTATAAAAATAACCACAGGTGGTGATATTTTTACATCTGACCTGTTATCAAAACCACAACCAGATGCTCTAAGAACTGTAAAAAGTTGAGCCACTTTTAGGGATTGAAGAATGCTTAGGAGAATATGTTTCTAAATAACCCTCAGTTATCTTCCCAAAAGAAACCCTGAGACTCCAGACTAAAAAGGGAGGGTCAGGTTTTGTTGTCTGTGATCACAGGTGCTGGCTGACCTGCATGGCAGATCCCCAGCAAGGTGGGAGTGGTAAGAAGATGAAGCTGGGGTAGAAAAGAAAGTTCATCTTCTAAGAACCCAGGAATACATGTAATAATCAGGTGGTAAGCCTGGATGTCTTAAGTCCCACCCAGGAAGGCAGTTTTCCACTCAAATAAGCATTTTATTTCCTGACATCTACACAGGAGTCAACATATTTGGACATATGCTGCGGACCTCCTCAATTCCTGTCTGAGGAGCTTGACAGGCTAGACAAATAAAAAATGCTGAAGTTGGGTGCTAAGTCTATAAACAGAGATGGAATTTATTAGTTAAGAGATTAAAACAATAATTCTGCATGCCACTTTTTCTTTCACTTGCAATTGTCATGGTTACCTACATTTACTGATAGTAATATTTTATTTATTGAATTTTCTTAATAATTAAATACGACTTTAAGTTGCTGTATTAATAGGCTGATATTTTAAAAGAACAACTCTTTATATCAAAAACCCAGGGAAGAAGCCCAAAGAAATAAAAAGAGCCTAATCTTTGAGTCATACAGACCAGTGTCCCAAACTTGACCCTGTGACCTTCAACATGCTGGTTGACTTCTACATCCTAGAGTGGAAATATATTCCCCTGTTCCTCACATGCACTGTTGTGGAGATGGACTTTGATATCACGTACAAAATGTAATATTATTTGAAGAAGTTCTCTTCCTTTCTGGACCTCTGGAGTACTTGTGATCACCTCTAGAACAGTCCTTAGATCCAAAATTAAAAGGAGGTGACAAAAAAAGATGAAAAAAAGAGGCTACATATTTTACTCAGGTAAACCACATCAGTCAGTTTGCACACACAAAATCAACAGCTCAAGACTCTGGGTAGGTTTTGGAAAGAATAACTAACAGCTCACCTGTCGATGAGGTTCTGCCAGTCGATTTTGATACCTCTGGACTGACTGTCGAAGTTGCTTGTCTTTCTCATTTTTTGATGGTGATACTGTGCTCGTAGTGCCCAGGGGAATGGAAGGTAGACGTTGTGTCTTTTGACAACTTTTCACAATCAACAAGTAGAAGAGATAACATCAGGAGGAAATACAAAACTATTTACTGTCCGTAAAAGATTATTTACTTCTACCAGGAGTAACTCTCTGGCTTATATCCAAAACTCAAATGCAGCATTGCTCAAATAGAGCATTATATTGAGAACTTAGGCAATACATGACCTTAAATCTCCAATTTGCTTGGAAAAGAACTTACTGGAAAATGTGGAGGGTAGTATATATTTATGAGAATGGGAGAATATTCATTATTTACTAATGCTTCATTTATCCTGCGTTATCATGAAATGAGGCTTTTTGCAAAAATGTTTTTTAGATAATTGAAGCTTACCTTATTACTACCAAGCGTTTTTTTTCTTCCAAAAAAATTTGGGATTGAAATCTATATGTCTCTGTAAACTACACCAAATAATTCTGCTTCTGAAACATAGAGATCCTTCGTTTGATGACTCAGAAGCACTGTGAAGATCAGCAACTACTGTGATGGGAGGCGGTACTCAGGGACCACCTTGGGGGTTACGGAGCCACATAGTGGAGCCCTTCATCAAGCAGCCTGGTGACCTGATGCAGCACCCTAGCATCCTCCTCTCCCTGCTGCTGTCAGTGCACCTGCTGCTGGTGGACACTCTGTTTCCCAGCCTTACTGATGTGCTGTCTCCAACCACTAGTAGGTTAATACATGTATTATTGTACATAGTCAAGTAGAGTTGTGTTTAAATTGCAATAAAAAGGCTGTGCATGAGGGCATCCATCTTTATGGTTACAAAAAATACTAATGCTTTTTGAGACTTATGGTTGGAGAGGTTTGAGGCCTTTTTTTTTTTTTCCTACTTCTGGTTTCATGGCTATGTTTTGGGGAGCTGAGCTAGCCAACTTGTTGAAAAATTGAGATATCACCTTATTCACTTTGGTCTGGAGGCTTGGCAGAGACAAGAAGTTCCATTCCCATTGGACATAGCCTCAATTCAGGGCATGGCTGGGGACATGGTGGGGGGGTGGGGGTACTGAACAAAATGCCGAGGTCGATTCTTAGAGCCTGCTTTACATAAGAATGTAATGATTCTTACATGCATTACAATAATTTCATTACAATAATGTAATGATAAAAATCATGTACCAATGATTTCTCATCATTGGTAGGTACCAAAAAGGGGGGAGTTCATGTTCTAAAATAAATGGGTATTAAGCTAGGAAAGGGAGAAGGAGGTTGAAAATAGAGAAAAGAACTTCTCCCACCTGAAACAGTGTAGGAAAAGCAAAGCATATCATACCCACTATATTTCTCAAGGCTGCAGCATATACTTGTCTTGCTCCCACCAGCAGGGAAGAGTGAGGACTACAATCAAATTCAAATACTACTGTGAAAAAACACTTAATTCCACCCACATATGGTATTTGTTTTTACTGTTATTTTCAAAGAAAGGTGGTAGGTAAACAAATCAGGGGACACCTACCTATATATATATAACCACCTGCAGTGTTCATTTGAAGACATCTGTGGGGTGGTGCCTACACAGGTTTCTATTTCATCTGAGAAAAGAACCTTGTGGCGACATTAAGTTTTTATTTAGAAAAGAGAAACCTCAGATATTTTATTAAAATGCAGTCCCTCCAACTGTCCTCAAAGATTTTTAGAAACAAATTAAATTTTAATATGAAATACAAGCCACAGATATTTTTTAACATCCTTTTCAAAATTCAGACTTTGGGGTTTAGTCAAATGATAGGCATCATTTTTACCCTGCTGGTGAACCCTATTTTCAATACAGAGAAATGCATAGAACGAATGTAATGGAAGCACACTGATATTTATTTCTTGGGCACTGTGACAAAAATGTGTAGCCTCCCTCTGTGCTTAAGGTGGAAAACAAAAAGAGGCTTCGGTGGTCTGAAAAAGAATGGCTCCTTTTTACCCTGCCTGGGTCACCAACTCTAAATACTACCATTTGTAAAATGGTATGTTTTGTCACCATAAAGTATTTGTCTGGAATTAGGCTTCCTGAGATAAGGATCCCTTCGGAGAGTCCGTGATGTAGTAAGGCAGAAGGAACACAGGTTTTGCATCAAAGTGCTTGGCTTCAAGTTTCAGGTTTAGGGAAGAATCCTGGACAGGTCACTGGACCTCCCTTAGCCTCACTGTTTTCTCCTCTGAGAAATGGAGAAAGCTCACGTGATTACTGTAAAGATGAAATGACATCATGTGCAATTGCTATGTAAGAGAGAGCTATTATTATGTTTCCTGCCCCAGTGCTGGTTACACGGACATTGTTCACTCAAATGCTATTCAGTGGCATTAACCCTGAGGACAATTGGCAATTAACTGCTGACAATAAACCGTATTTTCTGTAAATACAGACGATGCCACTTTTCGCCCCATTACTCTGTCCTTCCGCTCATCAAATGTTGCCTAATAAATAACTATATTTCACGTCTCATCACTTTAACACACTTATTTTATATGATTCTATCCAAATCCAATAGCACATATGTATCAGGGTTTTGCTATTTCATGGCTTAGTCTCCAATTATGCACGGCCCATCCAAACATACTGAATCAGAGGACTGAGTGAGGTCATCAGATCAACTCCTCCTCCCTTGGGAATCTTCATCTGCATCGCTGCTAACAATCTCCCACAAAGGAAGTGTCAGCTCTCAAGAAACTGCCCTTATAATCAGGAGTTTTTCTCTATAGCTCCCATTTCTAAATCTCTTGCTATCACTTTAAGCATATTTTTTGTCCTAATCTTTTCAGTGGAAATGAAATACAGATGGTCAAAATTATGTCAGTATATTTAAAGAATCAAGGACTTAAGAAATTATAAATATAAGAAGATTTTTTGCATTTCAGGCTTTTAAGGTCCATCAGTTTTCTGCCAACATGGCAAATTTATCTTGCCTGTCATCACAAGTGGCAGTGTTTTGATGCGTAAAAGAGAATTAATACAGTTCTGAAACTAATTTTATAACGTTCTGTGATGGCATCATCACTTTTCAAGGAGAAGAGGGGGCAACCATGCCAATTCAAGGACAATAGTAAGTTTGAGAAAAGGGAAGCTACAGAGGACAGATTCCCAGGTCTGTGGGTCCGAGAAGGCCTAAGACTGGGGTGAGAAGTAATGGGTATATGGTTAGAATGTGGGGAGGAATCTAAATTCTCATGGCTTGTTACCAAGGGGCCCCCAGTGACCAGGGACTTAGATTGCCCTTACAAGGGGCTCAGTTGGACCTAGAAAACATGCAGAAGGTACTATTATTACACTCCATCCTAGGTGATGGGAAGATGAGTTAAAGAGAGGTTGTATCATTTGTCCAAGGCTTCAGAGGCTAATGAAGCCAGGAGTCAAACCCAGGCAGTCTGGACCCAGAGTCTGAACTCTAAACACTATCCTACACTGTATGAAAGTTCTGAGCTCACAGAAAGTGATCAATATTATTAACTTTTTTTTTTTGACAGTTGTGGGCTTGGACCAATTTTACTTACATTTCCTAGCACAAGGCTTTCCATGCAGAAATTTAAAAATCAAAACCAAAACAACAACAAAAAAACTTCTCTTAAACAACACTTGGGTGAAAATTATGACAATGACAATGAAAACATTACCTATTCTTAATATTGAAACTGAGCCACCACTGTGTTCCTATTTGGGAGATATTTAAGTTACAAGTTAGGACTAGAATCAGGTCGGGAGTTAGAAGACCTGGGCCAGTGGCTTCATGAACAGGCTTCTCACCCCCCATTTTGGGCTTCAATTTCCATTTACCTAAAATGAAGAAGTGAGACTATATCACTGTTTTATAATCAGGCTCCCTGGAGCTCTAAGCTTTTTAGAGAGAGTAGGGACAGAAATGAGAAGTGGATACCTCTGGCCTCCAGATTCTCAATCTCCAATTCAATCAGGACAGTTCTGTTTTTATCTGTTTTATACACTTGAGGTCAGAGACAAATTTTATTTGGGGGAGAAAAGAAAAAGGTTCTGCTGCAAACCAAGAAAGGGAGACTGAAAAACCCCTTGGGCCATGTGAAATCTAAGAGCCCCTGTCACCTCTGACATTTTTCGTTAATCTCTAAATATGATTAACCTGGAGACTCCAGGTGGAAGGGGTTTTAGTAGCAGTTTCTAATTTTTTTCTTCTTTCTAATTTTTATTCAGTTGCTCTTTATTATTCAGGGCTGGATAAAAATAAACAAGAGTTATTACCCTAATGTCTGTATTAGCAATATTGATCCACTTATTCAGGTCAAAGTACTTAGAAAAAACTCCATGGAAAAGCGATGCTTCACTTAAGGGTGCCTTTGTTAAAGGGGAGTATTAACTCTTTTGCCCACAAGGAAAAGAAGTAAGTCAGAAAGGGCTTGTAATAACATTGACATTCATCAATATTTAATTGGTTTTTTTTCCTGTTTTAGTCTGAACTTCTTCCTCCAAAAGCACAAAGTAATGAAATCAATATATGACTTAAACAGGAAAAGCACATAGTCTAACAGTTTAGTGCCTCTAGAGACACCCTCTAGATAAGACTCCTGCAGGATAAGATTGTACATTGTAAATGAACTGGAAGGCACAACTCTTAAACACCAGGGTAGGTCTCCCACCAGTGGAAGCACAGAGCTGCACATCAAATGCTGACAAAAAGTTACACCCAGGACTCTCTTAACTTGATGGAAAAGAGCACTAACGAAATATCCTTCCAGAGGTGGCAAGGGGCTAGAAAGAGTTGGAAGAGATGACAGCTACTAAGCTAAAAATTATCTATGTATCCAGTTTCACACATATATATTTTAGGAATTAAAAATGAATAAAGAATTTTAGAAAACTATCAAAAACTACCTGTTTTCCAAGAGGTTAGCGTTATTAGCACAAATCCAGATGTCAAAAATTTCTTTCTCCTGATAATTAGTAGAGGGAGGCAAGACTCTCCATTTAAGGCAAAGATCTAAAATAATCAAAACAAAACCACATACATACAAGAAAGACCACAATCAGAAGTGAATCTAACATAGTAAGATGTCAGGTTGCATATACCGAAAGCATGAGGTATTTCAATCCAAAGACAAGTGAATCCTTGATCATATACCATTATATTTGATGGCACAAATAGTTCAGGATTCTATGAGCTACCCTAGGACACCATCAATAAATTATTACTGGTGCTGCTGTTATTATTATTATTGCCATTATTGCTTAAGTTCTTTCCAGTTGGTTTCTACTAGTTTCAGCCAGAAGAATCTTAATAGATCCCTCTTCACCTCTTCTCAAACCATGTGAAGACTTCCAGTGACCTGACTCTCCCATTTTTTCTGACCTATTATCTATCTGCCAACAATACCACTGTTCATCTCCAACCACATGACTAACATAACAAGGAAAATCAAGCTCTCTCTACCATTTACACATAGTTCCTTGCTCTGCATTTTTTTTTTTTTTTTTACAGCTCTTATCCTACTCTCCAGTCTACAGTCTTGACTTCTTTATCCCTTTCTCCCTTTCAGTCCCTCCTGGTTTTTAGGACTAAGGCACTCTACTCTCCCCAGGCTATTCCTCACTTTAATCCTGAGTTCCCTCCAGACCCACTGTTAATGGCTCTTGGGTGAATACTTCCCTCTGCTCATATAAGATGGACGCAGTCTGCACAGTGTTTAAGAATCTGAATAGCCCAGAAAATTAAAGTTATGGCAAACTAACTCATTTTTGTAATTCCCACAACCAACATCTACATCTCAGACTGCATCTGGCAACACAACAGCAAGCACCAGTTTTTAACAGAGTAGCCCTCACATTAAATAAAACCATCATAGACTATATTGTACAGTTATGTTGCTAATTTTCCTTTGAAATTGTAAGCTTTTTTTTTTTTTTTGGTCAAAAGTGTAACATCTTAACATACAAATAAAAACCTTTTTGTAGTTGTAAGATTTAGCTTATAAATCATTCAAATTGAAGTGAAAGATTACCAGGTCATTGTTAATGACTTAGTCTATTAAGAATATATGTATTTTACAGTTATGTTGCTAATTTTCCTTTGAAATTGTAAGCTTTTTTTTTTTTTTGGTCAAAAGTGGTAACATCTTAACATACAAATAAAAACCTTTTTGTAGTTGTAAGATTTAGCTTATAAATCATTCAAATTGAAGTGAAAGATTACCAGGTCATTGTTAATGACTTAGTCTATTAAGAATATATGTATTTTTGTAAAGGAAAAGCACTTGTAGATATTTAATCAGTACTACATGTCTGTTTTGAAGAAATAAAATGCTGCTTAGAGATTCTCTTTAAATATTTTTTATTTTTGTGCTCAAATGTATTTTCTGTTGATCTATGGAATGTTCTGTACAAAGCTGTATGGTTGTACTGTTGGGCTAGACACTTTTGTTTTTTAAAATCTGTACTTAGCCAAATGTATATGACCATATTAAAATATAGTATCTTTATTATTAAAAATTTGATTGCAAAAAAGAAAGAAAGAATCTGAATAGCTCCACAATGACTACCTCTGTATCTCAGAAAAATTACTGCACTATGTTTCAGTATCATCATCTGTTAAAAAGAGATTAATATTACTACTTACCCAAAAGGGTTCCTGAGGATTATATGATATAATAACAATGATAAAAGCCAACACTGCTAGGTATTATCTGTGATGGTTACTTTTATGTGTCAATTTGATGGGGCCAAGGGGTGTCTGGATATTTGGTCAAATATAATTCTGAGTGTATCTGTGAGGGTGTTTTGGATGAGATTAACATTTGAGCTGGTAGAATGAGTAAAGCACACTGTCTTCCCTAATATGGGTGGGCCTCAACAAATCAGTTGAAGGCCTGGATAAAGGAAAAAAAAAAAAAAGCTGACACTCTTGCAAGTAAGAAGAAACCTCTGACTGTCTTGAACTGAGATATCAGTTTTTTCCTGCCTTCAGACTAGAACTAAAACATCGGCTCTTCCTGGGTATTGAGCCTGTCAACATTTAACCTGGAACTACATCATCGGGTCTCCTGGTTCTCAGGCCTTAAGACTCAAACTGGAATTAAACCAATGGCTCTTCTAGGTCTTCAGCTTGCTGACTACAGATCTTGGGAGTTGTCAGCCTACTTAATCATGTGAGCCAATTTCCTATAATTAATATCTATCTAACTATCCATCCATCCATTCATAAATCTATCCTATTGGTTCTCTTTCTCTGGCGAACCCTAATACACTATCCCAAGCACTTAGTAAACGTTACATGTGTGAATTAATTGTATTTTCACAAAACTTCATGATGTAACTACAAATACTAACCTCATTTTATAAATAAGAAAACTGAGGCTTAGAGAAGTTAAGGAATTTGCCTAATTCACACAGCTTTCAGGTACTGGAGATTGGATTCTGGCAGTACCTTGCACATATCAAAAACACTGTCATTTTTAGCCAGTAATATTACCATCCAATAGGCTGTTGCATATAGTCATCAATTTCCTCATTTATACCTTCTAAGCATCTGTCTGTCATTTGTGTTCCTCTTAAATCTCACTGCCATGCCTTTATTCAGACATTTACAATTTCTCACCTGGATCCTGGATTATGCCAGTAGTCTTGTCAGAGGTCTGACCCAACCTCTGCTCTAGCCCTCCTCCAAATCATCCTGCACTAAGCTGCCAGAGCAACCTTACTACAAGTGACATCTAAACAGTCACGTCCTCTTTGGACCACCCCAGGCTCAAGGTTGGGGAGGTGTTTCCTTGGCCCTGTGTGAATAGCTACAGGGTGATTTTTTTGTTTGCTTGACTGCCTTCCCCACTGAATGGCCGATTCCCTGCAGACAGTAGAGACACATAATAAGTGTTCAATGCTTCAATGATATCACTTTCCTTCTGAAAAACTTCCGGTGCCGCTCCATTGCTTATTAAAGTAAAAACTCCTTATCCTGGCATTCAAGGCCATTTAACATGTTTACTCAACCTAACAGTTTTGTCTTTTATTATTTATTCATCATTCATTCAGTCAGTAGTCAATTACTAAGTACCTACTCTTATTTAACATAGTGTTAAGTATTAAAAATAGAAAAATGACTGTTTCTATTATCCACCAGAAAAATATTAGCTGAAGTATACACCTGATATTAACACAGATTTCAGCTACATCTCTGCCCTTCAAAAGTCTACTTTAAAGACCATGGCAAAGCTACCTCTGTCATGAAGACTTGCTTTAATCTCCTCTTCTCCCCTTTCTTTGAACCCTCAAACAACTTTGGGCCTCTTTTACATCATTTACACTATTTTCACCTCTATTACAATTATCTTCATACTCATCTTAACCTTTCTCCGATAGACCCTAATCTCCTTGGAAGTGAAAACCCTGTCTTACCCACCTTTGTCTTCCTCATGCCCTATTTTTTAACACAACAACTTGTATATTAGGCTCTCACTAAAAGTTTGCTAATTGGAATGAAATTTAACACTCACCACACTGAATAATGAATGGGATGGCTATGGCCTGTCTTCTTTGATATTGAATAGAATCTGAAGATTTCTCCATTTCCTTATTATTCAGGTATCCAAGTTCATTACAAAACAATGTTAGATTTCTATTACCTAAAAAAAAGAAAGAAAAAAGCAGGCAAAGAATAATGAAAGAAAATAAAATCAGTAAGATAAAGATGATAAGCAAAGGGAAATTTGGATATAAACACATGTATATACAATACGATCTCGAACATGTAAAAACTAATACATATACAGAAATAAGTGATTAAAATATTTGACACTGGTTTCCTCTGAGTATGGGTGAAATTCGTTTTCTGCTTTACACTTTCTTGCATTTTTCCAAACTATATGTAATAAATATGCAACATCTTTATAATAAAACTGAACACAATTGCAGTTATAAAAATAATACACACTTTTATTGTTGCAATAAAATACGCTGACACTTAAAACTTTTTTCTTAAATACTCCTAGGAGGGACTGCACTGATTAAACTTAAAAGCCACCCTTAAGACTATTGATACAAATATTTATCATCTTGTCTCACAGTCAGAGTTTCTATTTTATCTCTGGTTCCTTTCTCTTCCAGTCTCTATTGTTTATGCCCTACCCTTGCCCTAGTTCTAAACTTCCTCCTTGCTTAGAACAGTACTTGTCATGGAGGCCCATTCAGGAGTCCTCCTTAAGAGGCTGTGTTCTTATCTGTTGATCCAGCAATTGCACTGCTAGGAATCTTCCCTACAAACATAAAACACAATGGCCATATATACTATAGCACTGTTTGAATAGAAAACAAAAAAACAAAAAAAAAAAACCCTGGAAACAAGGTAAAAGTCCAGACTAGGGAACTGATAAATCCCATTTTCAAACAAGGGAACATTAGATAAACTTTAAAACACGGAGTTAGAGCTAAATATATTATTGCATCAAGATCTCCAAGACAGAGTTTTAATAATAATTTTTAAAAAAGATGTAAAACAGCAAACCTAGTATAATCAACTTTTGTAATGTAAAAAGAGAGCATAGACATATAAAATTTTGAAGGACACGCTTTTCTTTTCCTAAAAGGACACAAAAGAAAGTTTTAATAGTGGATACCATTGGAGAAAGGACAGAGGTAGAGAGGAAGGCAAGGGAAGGTATTTTCACTTCTCTTTTTTAACTTTCTGAACACTTTTAGTATTTTTACATGTGCATGTATTACTTTAAAAATACTTTTTTGAAAAAAACATCCACATTTACCGTTCTGTCCAATATGGTAACCAACTGGCCACATGTGGCTACTGAGCATTGAAATGTGGCAGATACAGAACATTTCATCAATGTACAAAGTTCAAAAAGTAATATTCTAAAATATATACCTTGGAAATAAAATATATGAAATAGGACCAGCCTTACATCAACCTTAACAATTGACTGTGCAATCCAGGCAAAATACCAATAAACGTCTTTACACCTTCCTATACCTTTTAAAATTTAGGTTCAGAATGCTATGTGCCTTTAAGACCAGCAGGGAAGGAACTCAATCTTTAAAAGGGGCTTTGCAATTGAGCTGGGCTGACAGCTACCCTCACAAATTCCCTGGTCTCCTACCTTGTTTCTTCACAAAATCCCTACCAGCTCTTGCCTCAGATTTCCCTTTGGATTCTGCTTCTTGGGCTTTTCTCAACTCAGACTTTTGGTTTTCTGCTCTTCGCTCAGCATTTGGTATTGGCCCAGCCCAGACTCCACTTTTTTGCTGCACACCAGATCCTGAAACACTCTTTAGTGTCTGGACAGGGCTCGTGAAACCTTGTTCTATGATTTCCACATGAACTAGTCAGTTCTTATTATGTCAAGGCAGGAAGTGCTGTAGATTAAAGTCAGGTGACTTTGAGTACTGTCTACCACAGATTTATTGTGTAATTGTGGGAAAGCCAGTAAATTTTCTTATCCATAAAGTGAGTGTTTACAATAACTTGCCTTACATGGTTATCACTAAGAATAAATATGAAGGTGCATTAAAAACAGTAGTGCTGTGCAGAAATTTAAGTTACTGCTGTTCTGTATTTGTTCTCTCTCTAAATGTTACTTCCCCAAGAAGACCTCACCTTTGCAAACAAGAACTGTGATTTATCACTATGCATGCCCTCGACTCATCGAGCTCAGCAACCTGCACCTAATAAGCCCTCAAAAAATCTTGCTGCCATTCTTGAAAAAATAGCTCATTAATGTTTTGTTTGGGATAAAATGGAAGTGAAATAGCATCTCTCCCTGAAAACATTAACTAATCACAGTTAACACAACCCAGCAAACTTATAAAACGAACATCAACTGTGAATTCCAAAATAAATATTTTAAGAGCGATAAAACTACTAGGATGTTAGAAACACAGGCACATGCCTCTCAAGGGTGGGGTGATACCTGCTCTGTGGTCACACCACTCTTACAATGCTTACACATTACATTTCAGTTCACTTTATGTCTATTTTCCCTCTAGAAAGTGAAATCCTTGAAGACAATGGCTATGTTTAGGATCTTGCTTTCAGTAGCTGACACTCAGAGCTTAATGTTTACATATAAGACTAGATAATACTAAAGAATTACCAGCTATCAAAGATATAAATGAGAACACTCAGTAGCCCAACATCTAATGACCAGGATTGATAGAAGATATTATACTATTCAAAGTAGATATCAGGACAAAGGAAATAACCAGAGATATTCAATCTGGGGATCAGAAATTGCTTTTCCTAACTGCCAATGGAACTTTTTTTCCCCTTCAGATAGCAGCTACTCCAATATGCATAATTTATAATATGTTATTAAAACAAATTTCCAGGGCTTCCCTGGTGGCACAGTGGTTGAGAGTCTGCCTGCTGATGCAGGGGACACAGGTTCGTGCCCTGGTCCGGGAGGATCCCACATGCCGCGGAGAGGCTGGGCCCGTGAGCCATAGCCGCTGAGCCTGCGCGTCCGGAGTCTATGCTCCGCAACGGGAGAGGCCACAACAGTGAGAGGCCCACGTACCGCAAAAAAAAAAAAAAAAAAAATTAAAACAAATTTCCATGGAGTGGACCCTGAAGACTAGGTAGATGCTTCAGCAAGTGGATAAGTAAGTTGGCCAGAGAAACGGCAGTAGGAGGAAACATACCACACCAGTTTCTGTTTTCTTTCATGTGTTACTCAGTCTGTAGAGATTTATACAACTATCCTGAGAAAAAAATTCCTCCCATACAAGGGAACCCCCAAAAGTCTATCAGTGGATTTTTCAGCAGAAACCTTATAGATCAGCTGAGAGTGGGATAATATAATCAAAGTGCTGAAAGAAAAAAATAACCCGCCAACCATGAATACATTACCTGTACTGAAGCTATCCTTCAGAAATGAGGGAGAAATAAAGAATTTCCCAAACAAACAAAAGCTGAGGGAGTTCATTACTAGACCTGCCTTACAAGAAATGCTAAAGGGAGTTCTTCAAGCTGAAATGAAAGGAAACTAATTGGTAACTTAAAAATGTGAAAATAGGGCTTCCCTGGTGGCGCAGTGGTTGAGAATCCGCCTGCCAATGCAGGGGACACGGGTTCGTGCCCCGGTCTGGGG
>NC_041214.2:104537135-104545512 GCF_002837175.3 Physeter macrocephalus | reverse complement strand
CCCCCTTGCCGCGGACCGGCTGGGCCCGTGAGCCATGGCCGCTGAGCCTGTGTTCCACAACGAGAGAGACCGCGACAGTGAGAGCCCTGCGTATCACCAAAAAAAAAAAAAAAAAGTGAAAATATAAAACTTACTGGTAAGGGTAAGTATATAGTCAAATTCAGAATACTCTAATTCTGTAATGATGGTATATAAATCACTTAAATCTAGTATAAAGATTAAAAGACAAAGTATTAAAAACATAGCTACAATATTGATTAATGAATACACAATACTAAAATATGTAAATTGTGAAATAAAGAACATAAAATGCTTGTGGGGGGAGGGAGTAAAACAGTTGAGTTTTTATATGTGATAGAAGTCAAGTTGTTGTAAACCTAAAATAGACTGTTATAACTATAACATGTTTTATGTATGCCTCATAACCACAAAGCAAAAACCTATAGCAGATGTACAAAAGATAAAGAGAAAGGATTCAAAGTATAATACTACAGAAAATTATCATATCACAAAGGAAGAGACCAAGAGAGGAAGAAAGAAACAAAGGAACTACAGAACAGCCAGAAAACAATTAATAAGATGGCAATAGTAAATCCTTATCTATCAATAATTACTTCAAATATAAGTGGAATAAATTCTCCAATCAAAAGATGTAAAGTGACTGAATAGATAAAAACCAAGACCCAACTATATGATGTCTATAAAAGACTCACATCAGTTTTAAGGCCACACATAGGCTCAAACTGAAGTGATGGATAAAAAGACACTGTGCAAATGGAAACCAAAAGAGAGAATGGGTAGCTATACTTATATCAGACAAAACATACTTTAAGTCAAAAACTGTAGGAAGAGAAAAAGAAGGTTATTATTTAACGATAAAGACGCTGATTCATCAAGAGGCTATTAAAAATTGTAAATACATACACCCAATATCAGAACACCTAAATATATTAAGCAAACATTAACAGATCTAAAGGGAGAAACAGACCACAATGCAATAATAGTAGGAGTCTGCATTACCCTTCTTTTAACAATGGATAGGTCATCCAGAGATAAAATTATAAGAAAAAATGGACTTGAACTATACATTAGATAAAATGGACCTAACAGACATACACACAATATTTCATCCAATAGCAACAAAATAAACATTCTTCTCAAATGCATATGCAATATTCTCCAGGATAGATCATATGTTAGGTCACAAAATAAATCTTAACAAATTTACAAAGATTGAATCATATCAAGCATCTTTTCTGACCATAATGAAACTAGAAATCAACAAGAGGAAGAAAGCTGGAAAATTCACAAATAGATGGAAATTAAATAATGAACTACTGAACAACCAAGGAGTCAAAGAGGTAATCAAAAGGGCAAAGGAAACAACCCATTTACCATCACATCAAAAAGAATAAAATACCTAGGAATAAATCTAAATAAGGAGGCAAAAGACTTATACTCTGAAAACTATAAGACACTGATGAAAGAAACTGAAGATGACACAAACAAATGGAAAGATATACCATGTTCTTGGATTGGAAGAATCAATATTGTTAAAATGACCATACTACCCAAGGCAATCTACAGATTCAATACAGTCCCTATCAAATTACCAATGGGGTTTTTCATAGAACTAAACAAATAATTTAAAAATTTGTATAGAAATACAAAAGACCCTGAAGAGCCAAAGCAATCTTGAGAAAGAAGAACAGAGCTGGAGGAATCAGGTTGCCTGATTTCAGACTATACTACAAAGCTACAGTCATCAAAACAGTATGCCAGTGGCACAAAAACAGAAATAAAGATCAATGGAACAGAAGAGAAAGCCCAGAAATAAACCCACACATAGCGATAAACAATAAAGATCAATGGAACAGAACAGAAAGCCCAGAAATAAACCCACACATAGCGATAAACACCTACATTAAGAAACAAGAAAGATCTCAAACAGCCTAATTTTATACCTCAAGAAGGTAGAAAAAGAACTAAGCCCAAGTTAGCAGAAGGAAGAAAAGAGCAAAGATCAAAACAGAAATAAATGAAATAGAGAACAGAAAACAATAGAAAAGATCAATGAAACTAAGAGCTGCTTTTTGAAAAGATAAACAAAATTGTAAAACTGTTAATAAGACTAGCTAAGAAAAACAGTGAAGACTCAAATAAATAAAGCCAGAAATGAAAGAGGGGACATTACAGCTGATACCACAGAACTATCAATACAAAGGATTTTAAGAGACTGCTATGAACAATTATATGCCAAAAAATTATATAACCAAGAAGAAATGGGTAAATTTCTAGAAACATACGAACTACCAAGACTGAATCATGAAGAAATAGAAAATATGAACAGACCAAGAGTGAGTAAAAAGATTGAATCAGTAATCAAAAATCTCCCAGCATTTTTTGATTGGTTTTATTTTTTTTTGATACTGAACTGCATGAGCTGTTTGTATATTTTGGAGATTAATCCCTTGTCGGTTGCTTCATTTGCAAATATTTTCTCCCATTCTGAGGGTTGTCTTTTTGTTTTGTTTTGTTTATGGTTTCCTTTTCTGTGCAAAAGCTTTTAAGTTTAATTAGATCTCATTTGTTTATTTTTGTTTTTATTTCCATTACTCTAGTTGGTGAATGAAAAAAGATCTTGCTGCTATTTCAAAGAGTGTTCTGCCAAAGTTTTCCTCTAAGAGTTTTATAGTGCCCAGCCTTACATTTAGGTCTTTAATCCATTTTGACTTTATGATGTTAAGGAGTGTTCTAATTTCATTCTTTTACATGTAGCTGTCCAGTTTTCCCAGCACCACTTATTGAAGAGACTGTCTTTTTCTCCATTATATATTCTTGCCACCTTTGTCATAGATTAGGTGACCATAGGTGCATGGGTTTATCTCTGGGCTTTCTATCCTGTTCCATTGATCTATATTTCTGTTTTTGTGCCAGTACCATACTGTTTTGATGACTGTAGCTTTGTAGTATAGTCTGAAGTCAGGGAGTCTGATTCCTCAGCTCCATTTTTCTTTCTCAAGATTGCTTTGGTTATTTGAGGTCTTTTGTGTTTCCATACATAAAATGGGCATAAGATCTAAATAGACATTTCTCCAAAGAAGACATACATGGCCAAATAGCACATGAAAAGATGCTCAACATCACTAATTATTAGAGAAATGCAAATCAAAACTACAATGAGGTATCACCTCATACCGGTCAGAATGGCCATCACCAAAAAATCTACAAACAGTAAATGCTGGAGAGGGTGTGAAGAAAAGGGAACCCTCCTACACTGTTGATGGGAATGTAAATTGGTATAGCCACTATGGAGAACAGTATGGAGGTTCCTTAAAAAACTAAAATAGAACCACCATATGACCTAGCAATTCCACTCCTGGGCATATACCCAGAGAAACCCATAATCTGAAAAGATACATGCACCCCAATGTTCATTGCAGAACTATTTACAATAGCCAGGACATCTAAGCAACCTAAATGTCCACCAACAGAGGAATGGATAAAGAAGATGTGGTACATATATACAATGGAATATTACTCGGCCATAAAAAAGAACAAAATAATGCCATTTACAGTAACATGGATGGACCTAGAGATTGTCATACTGAGTGAAGTAAGTCAGACACAGAAAGACAAGCATCATATAATATCACTTATATGTGGAATCTAATAAAAAGGGTACAAATGAACTTATTTACAAAACGGAAGTAGAGTCACAGATGTAGAAAACCAACTTATAGTTACCAGGGGATAAGGGGCGGGAGGGATAAATTGGGTAACTGGGATTGACATATACACACTACCATATATAAAATAGGTAACTAATAAGAACCTGCTGTATAGCACAGGGAACTCTACTCAATACTCTGTAATGGCCTATATGGGAAAAGAATCAAAAAAAAAAAGAGTGGATATATGTATATGTATAACTGATTCACTTTGCTGTACACCTGAAACTAATACAACATTGTAAATCAACTATATGTCAATAAATTTTTTTTTAAAAAGTCTCCCAACAAATAAGAAGCCCAGGACCAGATGGCTTCAGTGGTGAATTTTATCAAACATTAAAGAAATGAATATGTATCCTTCTCTATCTCTTCCAAAAAACTGAAGAGGAGAACACCCTTCTAAACTCAATTTATGAGGTCTGTATTACCTTGATTCCAAAACCAGATAAGGATATTATAAGGAAAGAAAAGTATAGGCTAATATCACTGGTGAACATAGATGCAAAAATCCTCAATGAAACAAAGCAAACCAAATTCCACAGAACAATAAAAGGATCATGCAGTATTTATCCCTGGATGCAAAAACAGTTCAACATACATAAATCAATAAATATGACACATTACATTAATGGAATGAAGACTAAAAATCATATGATCATCTCAATAGGTACAGAAAGAGCATTTGACAAAATTCAACACCACTTTATGATAAAAACTCTCAACAAATGAATTACAGAAACTATGTACCTCAACATAATGAAGGCCATAGACAACAAGCCCACAGCCAACATCATACTCAACAGTGAAAAGTTAAAGTTTTTCTTCAAGATCAGGAATAAGACAAGGATGTCCAATTTTGCCACTTCCATTCAACTTAGTACTGGAAGTCCTAACCAGAGCAATTATTCATGAAAAAAGAAATAAAAGGCAACCAAATCAGAAAGGAAGAAGTTAAAATTTTTCTCTGTTTGCAGATGACATGATAGTATATATGCAAAACCTAAAGACTCCACCAAAAAACTAAACAAGGAATTCAGTAAAGTTGCAAGATACAAAATCAACATACAAAAATCAGTTGCATCTCTGTCATTAACAATGAACTATCTGACAGAGAAATTAAGAAAGCAATTTCATTTACAGTAGTATCAAAAACAATAAAATACTTAGGATTAAATTTAACCACAGAGGTGAAAGACCTATACACTGAAATCTATTGACTGACAAAAAACACTGAAGACATAAATAAATGGAAAGATATCCTGTGTTCTTTGATTGAGAGAATATTTGATTGAAAGAATATGTCCATACTACTCAAAGCAATCTACAGATTCAATGCAATCCCTATGAAAATTACTATGACATTTTTCATAGAAGTACAAAAAACAATACTGAAACTTGTGTGGAACCACAAAAGACCTTGAATAGTCAAAGCTATTTTGAGAAAGAAGAACAAAGTTGGAGGCACCACACTTCCTAATTTCAAATTATAACAAAGCTATAGTAATCAAAACAGTATGGGACTGGCATAAAAACAGACACATTGACAAGTGGAATAGAATAGAAAGCCTAGAAATAAACCTACACATATATAGCCAACTAATCTTCGACAAGGGTGGCAAGAACACACATAAAGAACATTCTTTTCAATAAATGGTGGGAAAACTGGATATACTCACAAAAGAATGAAACTATTTTATGCCACTCATAAATATTAACACAAAATGAATTAAAGACTTAATTGTTAAGACCTGAAACCATAAAGTTCCTAGAAGAAAACATACAAAAAGCTCCTTGACATTGGTCTGGGCGATGATTTTTTTTTTTTTTTGATATGACACTAAAAGCACAAGCAAACAAACAAACAAAAAAAGGTGGGTCTATATCAAACTGCAAAGTCTCTATATAGCAAATGAAACAATCAAAAAAATGAAAAGATAACATACAGAAGGGGAGAAAATATATGCAAGTAATTTATAAGTAATTTATATGATAAGGGGTTAATATCTAAAATGTACAAAAAACTCACACAACTGAATAACAACAACAACAAAACTCTTACTGAAAAATGGGCAAAAGACCTGAATAGACAGTTTTCCAAAAAAGACACACAAATGGCCAACAGGTACATGGAAAGGTGCTCAACATCACGAATAATCAGGGAAGTGCAAATCAAAACCACAATAAGATATGACTTCATACCTGTTAGGATGGGTATTATCAAAAAGAGAAGATAAAACAAATGTTGGGGATGTGGAGAAAAGGGAAGCCTTGTGCACTGTTGGTGGGAATGTAAATTGGTATGAGCATTATGGAAAACAGTATGGAGTTTCCTCAAAAATTAAAAATATAACTATTATATGATCCAGAAACCCACTTCTGGGTATATATCTGAAGAAAATGGAATCGGTATCTTGAGAAGACATTTGCACTCCCATGTTCATTGCAACATTAGTCACTACAGGCATGATATGGAAATATGGAAACCACCTAAGTGTTCAACGATGGATGAATGGTTGAAGAAAATGTGTGTGTGTGCGCACGTGCGCAAGAGAGAATAAAATATTATTTAGCCATAAAAAAGTTGAAGATCCTGCCATTTGCTATAAGAATGAATGTGGAGGTCATTACTGCTAAGTGAAATAAGCCAGACAGAAAAATATATGATATGACTTACATGTGGACTCTAAAAATAATAATAATAAAGTTGAACTCATAAAAACAGAAAGTAGAATGGTGGTTGCTGGCAACTGTGGGCCAGAGGTAATGGGAAGACGTTGGTCAAAGGGTACAAGCTTTCAGTTATAAACTCAGTAAGTTCTGAGGATCTAATGTACAGTATGGTGACTATAGTTAATAATACTGTATTGCATACTTGAAATTTGCTAAGAGAGTACATCTTAAACATTCTTACATGCATGGGAGCACATGCAACAAGATAACTGTGTAACGTGACAGATGTTTTAATTAACTTGACTGTGGTAAATACTTCACAAATATTTCATGAATCATCATGTTGTTCACTTTATAAACATACACGATTTTTTTTGTCAATTATAGCCCAATAAACCTGGAAAAAAATTCTTGTCTATCCTAGTCTGACAAGAAATAGTAAAATTAATAATAAAATTTATTAAACTAGGTTGGTCTTAACATATTAAGTGGTATACAATTATGGATATTTTTAATATACGGTTTTAATAAACCATTTTTTGTTAATGTGTATTAATGAAGGTTTTTAAATTGCCCTTTCATCAAGAAGTCAATAAGCTGGAAAATTCACAAATAGATGGAAATTAAATAATGAACTACTGAACAACCAAGGAGTCAAAGAGGTAATCAAAAGGGCAAAGGAAACAACCCATTTACCATCACATCAAAAAGAATAAAATACCTAGGAATAAATCTAAATAAGGAGGCAAAAGACTTATACTCTGAAAACTATAAGACACTGATGAAAGAAACTGAAGATGACACAAACAAATGGAAAGATATACCATGTTCTTGGATTGGAAGAATCAATATTGTTAAAATGACCATACTACCCAAGGCAATCTACAGATTCAATACAGTCCCTATCAAATTACCAATGGGGTTTTTCATAGAACTAAACAAATAATTTAAAAATTTGTATAGAAATACAAAAGACCCTGAAGAGCCAAAGCAATCTTGAGAAAGAAGAACAGAGCTGGAGGAATCAGGTTGCCTGATTTCAGACTATACTACAAAGCTACAGTCATCAAAACAGTATGCCAGTGGCACAAAAACAGAAATAAAGATCAATGGAACAGAAGAGAAAGCCCAGAAATAAACCCACACATAGCGATAAACACCTACATTAAGAAACAAGAAAGATCTCAAACAGCCTAATTTTATACCTCAAGAAGGTAGAAAAAGAACTAAGCCCAAGTTAGCAGAAGGAAGAAAAGAGCAAAGATCAAAACAGAAATAAATGAAATAGAGAACAGAAAACAATAGAAAAGATCAATGAAACTAAGAGCTGCTTTTTGAAAAGATAAACAAAATTGTAAAACTGTTAATAAGACTAGCTAAGAAAAACAGTGAAGACTCAAATAAATAAAGCCAGAAATGAAAGAGGGGACATTACAGCTGATACCACAGAACTATCAATACAAAGGATTTTAAGAGACTGCTATGAACAATTATATGCCAAAAAATTATATAACCAAGAAGAAATGGGTAAATTCCTAGAAACATACGAACTACCAAGACTGAATCATGAAGAAATAGAAAATATGAACAGACCAAGAGTGAGTAAAAAGATTGAATCAGTAATCAAAAATCTCCCAGCATTTTTTGATTGGTTTTATTTTTTTTTGATACTGAACTGCATGAGCTGTTTGTATATTTTGGAGATTAATCCCTTGTCGGTTGCTTCATTTGCAAATATTTTCTCCCATTCTGAGGGTTGTCTTTTTGTTTTGTTTTGTTTATGGTTTCCTTTTCTGTGCAAAAGCTTTTAAGTTTAATTAGATCTCATTTGTTTATTTTTGTTTTTATTTCCATTACTCTAGTTGGTGAATGAAAAAAGATCTTGCTGCTATTTCAAAGAGTGTTCTGCCAAAGTTTTCCTCTAAGAGTTTTATAGTGCCCAGCCTTACATTTAGGTCTTTAATCCATTTTGA
>NC_041214.2:104526663-104536712 GCF_002837175.3 Physeter macrocephalus | reverse complement strand
TGCAAATCAAAACTACAATGAGGTATCACCTCATACCGGTCAGAATGGCCATCACCAAAAAATCTACAAACAGTAAATGCTGGAGAGGGTGTGAAGAAAAGGGAACCCTCCTACACTGTTGATGGGAATGTAAATTGGTATAGCCACTATGGAGAACAGTATGGAGGTTCCTTAAAAAACTAAAATAGAACCACCATATGACCTAGCAATTCCACTCCTGGGCATATACCCAGAGAAACCCATAATCTGAAAAGATACATGCACCCCAATGTTCATTGCAGAACTATTTACAATAGCCAGGACATCTAAGCAACCTAAATGTCCACCAACAGAGGAATGGATAAAGAAGATGTGGTACATATATACAATGGAATATTACTCGGCCATAAAAAAGAACAAAATAATGCCATTTACAGTAACATGGATGGACCTAGAGATTGTCATACTGAGTGAAGTAAGTCAGACACAGAAAGACAAGCATCATATAATATCACTTATATGTGGAATCTAATAAAAAGGGTACAAATGAACTTATTTACAAAACGGAAGTAGAGTCACAGATGTAGAAAACCAACTTATAGTTACCAGGGGATAAGGGGCGGGAGGGATAAATTGGGTAACTGGGATTGACATATACACACTACCATATATAAAATAGGTAACTAATAAGAACCTGCTGTATAGCACAGGGAACTCTACTCAATACTCTGTAATGGCCTATATGGGAAAAGAATCAAAAAAAAAAAGAGTGGATATATGTATATGTATAACTGATTCACTTTGCTGTACACCTGAAACTAATACAACATTGTAAATCAACTATATGTCAATAAATTTTTTTTTAAAAAGTCTCCCAACAAATAAGAAGCCCAGGACCAGATGGCTTCAGTGGTGAATTTTATCAAACATTAAAGAAATGAATATGTATCCTTCTCTATCTCTTCCAAAAAACTGAAGAGGAGAACACCCTTCTAAACTCAATTTATGAGGTCTGTATTACCTTGATTCCAAAACCAGATAAGGATATTATAAGGAAAGAAAAGTATAGGCTAATATCACTGGTGAACATAGATGCAAAAATCCTCAATGAAACAAAGCAAACCAAATTCCACAGAACAATAAAAGGATCATGCAGTATTTATCCCTGGATGCAAAAACAGTTCAACATACATAAATCAATAAATATGACACATTACATTAATGGAATGAAGACTAAAAATCATATGATCATCTCAATAGGTACAGAAAGAGCATTTGACAAAATTCAACACCACTTTATGATAAAAACTCTCAACAAATGAATTACAGAAACTATGTACCTCAACATAATGAAGGCCATAGACAACAAGCCCACAGCCAACATCATACTCAACAGTGAAAAGTTAAAGTTTTTCTTCAAGATCAGGAATAAGACAAGGATGTCCAATTTTGCCACTTCCATTCAACTTAGTACTGGAAGTCCTAACCAGAGCAATTATTCATGAAAAAAGAAATAAAAGGCAACCAAATCAGAAAGGAAGAAGTTAAAATTTTTCTCTGTTTGCAGATGACATGATAGTATATATGCAAAACCTAAAGACTCCACCAAAAAACTAAACAAGGAATTCAGTAAAGTTGCAAGATACAAAATCAACATACAAAAATCAGTTGCATCTCTGTCATTAACAATGAACTATCTGACAGAGAAATTAAGAAAGCAATTTCATTTACAGTAGTATCAAAAACAATAAAATACTTAGGATTAAATTTAACCACAGAGGTGAAAGACCTATACACTGAAATCTATTGACTGACAAAAAACACTGAAGACATAAATAAATGGAAAGATATCCTGTGTTCTTTGATTGAGAGAATATTTGATTGAAAGAATATGTCCATACTACTCAAAGCAATCTACAGATTCAATGCAATCCCTATGAAAATTACTATGACATTTTTCATAGAAGTACAAAAAACAATACTGAAACTTGTGTGGAACCACAAAAGACCTTGAATAGTCAAAGCTATTTTGAGAAAGAAGAACAAAGTTGGAGGCACCACACTTCCTAATTTCAAATTATAACAAAGCTATAGTAATCAAAACAGTATGGGACTGGCATAAAAACAGACACATTGACAAGTGGAATAGAATAGAAAGCCTAGAAATAAACCTACACATATATAGCCAACTAATCTTCGACAAGGGTGGCAAGAACACACATAAAGAACATTCTTTTCAATAAATGGTGGGAAAACTGGATATACTCACAAAAGAATGAAACTATTTTATGCCACTCATAAATATTAACACAAAATGAATTAAAGACTTAATTGTTAAGACCTGAAACCATAAAGTTCCTAGAAGAAAACATACAAAAAGCTCCTTGACATTGGTCTGGGCGATGATTTTTTTTTTTTTTTGATATGACACTAAAAGCACAAGCAAACAAACAAACAAAAAAAGGTGGGTCTATATCAAACTGCAAAGTCTCTATATAGCAAATGAAACAATCAAAAAAATGAAAAGATAACATACAGAAGGGGAGAAAATATATGCAAGTAATTTATAAGTAATTTATATGATAAGGGGTTAATATCTAAAATGTACAAAAAACTCACACAACTGAATAACAACAACAACAAAACTCTTACTGAAAAATGGGCAAAAGACCTGAATAGACAGTTTTCCAAAAAAGACACACAAATGGCCAACAGGTACATGGAAAGGTGCTCAACATCACGAATAATCAGGGAAGTGCAAATCAAAACCACAATAAGATATGACTTCATACCTGTTAGGATGGGTATTATCAAAAAGAGAAGATAAAACAAATGTTGGGGATGTGGAGAAAAGGGAAGCCTTGTGCACTGTTGGTGGGAATGTAAATTGGTATGAGCATTATGGAAAACAGTATGGAGTTTCCTCAAAAATTAAAAATATAACTATTATATGATCCAGAAACCCACTTCTGGGTATATATCTGAAGAAAATGGAATCGGTATCTTGAGAAGACATTTGCACTCCCATGTTCATTGCAACATTAGTCACTACAGGCATGATATGGAAATATGGAAACCACCTAAGTGTTCAACGATGGATGAATGGTTGAAGAAAATGTGTGTGTGTGCGCACGTGCGCAAGAGAGAATAAAATATTATTTAGCCATAAAAAAGTTGAAGATCCTGCCATTTGCTATAAGAATGAATGTGGAGGTCATTACTGCTAAGTGAAATAAGCCAGACAGAAAAATATATGATATGACTTACATGTGGACTCTAAAAATAATAATAATAAAGTTGAACTCATAAAAACAGAAAGTAGAATGGTGGTTGCTGGCAACTGTGGGCCAGAGGTAATGGGAAGACGTTGGTCAAAGGGTACAAGCTTTCAGTTATAAACTCAGTAAGTTCTGAGGATCTAATGTACAGTATGGTGACTATAGTTAATAATACTGTATTGCATACTTGAAATTTGCTAAGAGAGTACATCTTAAACATTCTTACATGCATGGGAGCACATGCAACAAGATAACTGTGTAACGTGACAGATGTTTTAATTAACTTGACTGTGGTAAATACTTCACAAATATTTCATGAATCATCATGTTGTTCACTTTATAAACATACACGATTTTTTTTGTCAATTATAGCCCAATAAACCTGGAAAAAAATTCTTGTCTATCCTAGTCTGACAAGAAATAGTAAAATTAATAATAAAATTTATTAAACTAGGTTGGTCTTAACATATTAAGTGGTATACAATTATGGATATTTTTAATATACGGTTTTAATAAACCATTTTTTGTTAATGTGTATTAATGAAGGTTTTTAAATTGCCCTTTCATCAAGAAGTCAATTAAGAGCAAAAAAGTGAAATTTCAAAATATGAAAAAGTACTTGACTTTTAAAAATACATCTTAAATATTTCTACCCAATGGAGAATGCTATGTAGGTAACCAAAATTTATTAATTTCATAATTATATTATTTTAACAACCTCAAGGTATTCTGATTTTAAAATTCAGTTTACATTTATAAACAGGAAATATTTATAATATTCAAAATTATAGAATACATACCTTGAGACTTTTGTTTGAATAATCAACAAGCTTGTTAAATTAATGGAATAATCAGGGATTAATACACACAGAATTAAAGTCCTGATTTCTAGAATAAGTATCTGAGAAAAGCTGTGAAAATTTAATTTATTGCTACGTATGGAGTACTTTATTCAGAAGATTCCTAACATTTAAATTAATTTGATTAATTTTTCAGGAGCCTCTTAAAACCAGGAAAAAATAATGGGAACTAGTGCAATAACTTACTAAAAAATTGTCAAAAACCAGTAACTAAAAGAGCAGTTCAATAGATTTTGCCTCTTAAAAAGAGGAGAAATGTAACAGCCTCCTAGATGTCAGTTTCATATCTATTCATAGAATGTATAATGACATTCAGGGAATCAGTTAGCCAAGTGGAGAAGTAATAAAATTCAGTAACAAACTACCAAAGCAAAGCTTTGATGTTTTCAATCAAAATAAGGAAACCTAAAACAGTTTATGAAATCAAAGCACCAGGAAAATCTTAAGATGGAGAAGGTATTTAAATGAGGTCCTTGCCTTCAGGTAGTTCTGCGTCTAAATAGATGATTATATTCTATTTTTAAAGATCTCAAATACAAATTACACATCCATTCTCAGAGAACTATTGATCACACCTCCTCCTCTGTTGAATATTGTCCTATTCGTCATTACCTGTGTCATTCTTAGCTAAGCTAGACATGAAACCCTTGCTAAGCTGATCCATGGTGTGATCATTTATCCTTTATAGTCTTGATGGCATCTCTGGGTTAGGGATAGCAAACTGGTTTCAACTGATACGCCAACTCCCATCAGTTGGTAGTGAAGCCTGTACACTCTTGAGGCCAGTGGCCACTTATCAGGAAGAACTGCCATGATGGCTTAGAGAAGGTGTGGTGCATTTGAGATGAGAGAGGGCCTACATGATCACTTCCCAAAGAACTCTATTTAAATTGAGGCGAGATGAAACAAGGCAAGATGTCTTCAGTGGTGCTGAAGGTGCTTCCAGCACCATTCTTTCTCTTGGCTCGTGGATGTGGTGGAGTGGGGTTGGGTCAGTCTCATGGTACAGTACAGTCAATGGCAGAAGTAGGTGGCAGCTGCAGTCAGAATACCTTACCTCCTCCACTCTACTGTGAGCACAGCAGACTCCGCAGACTCCAGGAATCTACAGAATTGGTCCAACTTCATAGTAAGGTCATTAATTCACCTGACAATGTCACATCATTTTCTCCCGTTCCATATCAGCTGCTTCCCACGCGGATCTCCTTAAGCTGCAAAAATGATTTCAGGGCTTCCCTGGTGGTGCAGTGGTTGAGAATCCGCCTGCCGATGCAGGGGACACGGGTTTTCTTTCTCAAGATTGCTTTGGTTATTTGAGGTCTTTTGTGTTTCCATACATAAAATGGGCATAAGATCTAAATAGACATTTCTCCAAAGAAGACATACATGGCCAAATAGCACATGAAAAGATGCTCAACATCACTAATTATTAGAGAAATGCAAATCCACATGCCGCGGAGCGGCTGGGCCCGTGAGCCACGGCCCTGAGCCTGCACGTCCGGAGCCTGTGCTCCGCAACGGGAGAGGCCACAGCAGTGAGAGGCCCAAGTACCACAAAACAAACAAACAAACAAACAAACAAAACAAACAAACAAATGATTTCAGAACCACCCCCTGCTCCTGACTTGAGAAAATACATGATGACAAAAAAAATAAATAAATCATGAATTTAATCATACTTTTGTGTGATTTTACATCTTACTACCCACAACTACATCTATACGTATTTGAAAATCTGTAGCATGTACATGTACAAGACATAATGCCATCTTAGACAATCGCTAGTAGCCAGGGATTCAAGGACTCCAAGCCACCCTCTAAGGTCCCCTAGGGATTCCTGCCTACCAGTTCAGAACCACATCGTTCTGCACACTGGAGACTAGAAGGAAGATGGATGGAGGCCTCAGGGTGACAAATTTTCAAAAACAAACCTCAGGAGAGTTAGGTTTCTACTGGTTCTTTCCTTATAAAGGAGCAATTTAACTTTCACTTTTTAGGTTATACTTTTATTTCATGTTCATAGCTTTCTTTAGATATACTCATTTTTTCTTATTCTTTCTAAAATGTGGAAATCAAAATTAGACATAATAACAGAAATATATTCATAAAACATTCTGTGTTATCATGGGCAATAGCCTAGTTAGCTACCTAAGTCTCCTCAATACCTGGATTAGCATAATTTTTCTTTCTACCAGGACTCTCTTTACCTTACTCAGACATACACAAAGCCCCCTAACTGACTTAATGGTCTCAAAAGTGTAAAGACTCTTTTTGCTGTTGTTAATACAACTTGTGTTTAATTCTGATTGCACTGTCTTAATAGCAGAGTCATTAGATACAACTTACTCTTTCTTCTAAGGTACACATATGCAGACTAATGAAGAGAGTTTTGAGGTCTTGCTTCTGGTATGGCAGGGAAAAACCAAACTGTAAGAATCAAAGTGTATTTAATTCCAGACAAAAGAAGAAGGGCTGGCTTTTTCATATTTTATCTGCAATATAGGTGAGATTCTCTGAGATATTTTAGCAAGAAACTTCATTGTAGATGTAAAAAATGTCATTATCCTGATAATAATACAAGTGCAGTCAGAAAGAAAAGGAAGCATAAGTGCTGTCAATGGTGATAATTTCAATTACCAGGTGAAAGCAGTGTAAATGGATAAAATCTAAGAATGTGATCATTTTTAAAAAACAGAAATCAATCCACTGAACTCCTGAACCATCCTGCTATTTGCTGGGAGCTGGCACAAAGTAACAGTTTTAAACAGAGTACATATTTATGCCATATAAATCAGTTAGGCAAATGTCTATAATGTTTTTTAATATTTTAATTTTATCTCTAATTCCTCTCAAATCAAGCTTTCAGCCAATGTAATTTGTTTAGTCGTATAGAGTTCTATTGTTTCTGCTGTCAAATAGTAAATTACCAACTAACATGGGTAACCAAATAGTAGATGAAAAAAGTTTTTCTTTACAGAAGTATTAGAGTTAATAATCAAAGAAAATATGAAAGAATTAGAATATAAGATTTTGGAACTCTTAAGGGATCTGAGCTTTGATCATTAACTGTTAATATCATTAAAAGAGAGACAATCGAATGACTTATGGCTCCTAATAGAACACACTACCATCTCTGAAGCATCTTGATGAAACAACAACAAAAAAACACATCTGAATTTGGTCAAGCTGCTAGATTCTACCAATTTACAGAGAAATAAACAGAATTGAAGAATCTGTTAAACTACACCCAGTAATTCAGTCAGCAAAATTTAAACCATGAAAACTATAAGACAACCAACTCAGTTTTCCCTACAAATAAATTCCCCCTGCTAAAAAAAAAAAAGAGAGAGACAGAGAGTGAGCAGTAAAGAGAAATATGAGGATGGGGTAGAGGGGCTATGAATTATAATAGAAAATAATTCAAAATATAAAAGGCTGGATATTTTTATGATACTAAGAAAGTAGTGATAATTTTTTAGGTGTGATATTTGTATTGTGGTTATGTTTTTAAACAGAGTTCTTTCTTTTAGGAATACATGCTAAAATATATATGGGGCTTCCCTGGTGGCACAGTGGTTAAGAATCCGCCTGCCAATGCAGGGGACACGGGTTCAAGCCCTGGTCCGGGAAGATCCCACATGCCGCAGAGCAACTAAGCCCGTGCGCCACAACTACTGAGCCTGCGCTCCAGAGCCCACAAGCCACAACTACTGAGCCCGTGTGCCACAAGCAGAGCTTGTGGTGCCGCACACCTAGAGCCTGTACTCCGCAACAAGAGAAGCCACCGCAATGTGAAGCCCACACACCGCAACGAAGAGTAGCCCCTGCTCGCTGCAAGTAAAGAAAGCCCGCGCACAGCAACAAAGACCCAAGGCGGCCAAAAATAAATAAATAAATTTATTTTAAAAGTTCTTCCATGTTTAAAAATATATATACATATTATATATATATATTACACGGATATAATTATAAAGTGTCTGGAATGTCCTTCATAACCCAGTTGTGGGGGAGTAGGTGGGAGCATGGATAAAACCAGTTTGCCCAAAAGTTGATCACTGTTGAGGTTGGATGAAGGGTTTATGGATTTCATTTTCCTTAAATCTGTCTAATTTTGCAATTTCCCATATATATTAGTTTACTAAGGCTGCCATAACAAAACACCACAGACTGGGTGGCTTAAACAAGAGATTTATTTCCTCACAGCTCTGGAGGCTGAAAGCCCAAGATCAACGTGTTGGCAGGTTGGTTTCCTGTGAGGCCTCTCTCCACCTTCTCACTGTGTCCTCACATATTCTTTTCTCTGTGCACACCCATCCCTGGTGTCTCTTCGTGTGTCCACATTTCCTCTTCGTATAAGGACACCAGTAACACTGGATTAGGGCCCAGCCTAACTGCCTCATTTAAAATTAATCACCTCTTTAAAGGTCCTATCTCCAAACACAATCACATTCTGGGGGTTTCTGGGAGTTAGGACTAAAACATATGAATTCAGGGGAGGCACAATTCAGCCCATACCACCATAGCAAAAATGTTTTAAAATAAAAGATAAAATACAATATTTTAAAAATACAATAGAATAAATACATAAAATCCGTAACTTCAAAAACTGAATTTAAAAAAATGACTTGCTTCTCAACCTACACCTTCAAATAAACTTGTCTCATAGCCTCATCTTTCAATACTGACACAGGCCTCCTCACTCAACGTGTATCCCTAGCAGAATGTTGTGTTTCACTTTTCTTGAAGTGCCTTCCTGAGATCTCAGAGACTTAAGTATATAATGAGAAACAAAATTTTGTTGTGAGCAGCTAGCTACATCTAGCTACTGGACTGTTATGGGCTGAACATTTGTGTCCCTCCTAAATTCCTATGTTGATGCCTAATTCCCAAGGTGATGGTATTTGGAGGTGGGGCCTTTGGGAAGTAACGAGGTCATTGGGGGAGCCATCATGAATGGTATTGGTGCCCTTATAAGAAGAAGCCAGAGAGCTCACTCTCTCTTTTTCCACCATGGGAGGATACAACAAGATGTCAGCAGCCTGCAAACTGAAAGAAGGGCTCTCACCAGAACCCAACCGTGCTGGCACCCTGATCTTGGACTTCCAGCCCCCAAAGCTATGAGAAATAAATTTACATTGCTCATAAACTGGTCAGTCTATGGTATCTTGCTATAGCAGCCCAAGCTAAGGCATAGAGAGTTATACATTTTTAAAATAATTATTCATCTAACAAATATTATCCCTTACTTTCAAAATTACACAAACTGAGAAATTAATATGGTTCATTGTCCTCACCCAGTGTCTCATTTCTACCTCATTGGAGGTCATCGGTGGAGGGCCAAGTGCTTGATTTCTGTATCCAGCACAACAGGATTTAAATAAAATCAGAGAGAAAATACTGGCCAAACCTAACATATCAGGAAGAATAGCACATTAGGTAAAAGTCACCATTAGATTCCAAACACGGTCCTGACATGAAAAAAATGAGACTAATAAGGTGATAACATTTAATAGGAATAAATGTAGGATTTTACACTAGGGTCCAAAAACACTTACTGGAAAAATATAAAAGAAGTATGGCTTAACAAGAATACACATTAAACATTTTATTAAGAACTTAAATTGGTAATAAAGATACTGAGGGTCAATAGCTGGGGGGAATGTAAATTGATACAGCCACTATGGAGAACAGTATGGAGGTTCCTTAAAAAACTACAACTAGAACTACCATGCGACCCAGCAATCCCACTACTGGGCATATACCCTGAGAAAACCATAATTCAAAAAGAGTCATGTAACACAATGTTCATTGCAGCTCTATTTACAATAGCCAGGACATGGAAGCAACCTAAGTGTCCATCAACAGATGAATGGATAAAGAAGATGTGGCACATATATACAATGCAATATTACTCAGCCATAAAAAGAAATGA
>NC_041214.2:104512160-104526510 GCF_002837175.3 Physeter macrocephalus | reverse complement strand
TAGAGGGGTGGGATAGGGAGGGTGGGAGGGAGGGAGACGCAAGAGGGAAGAGATATGGGAACATGTGTATATGTATAACTGATTCACTTTGTTGTAAAGCAGAAACTAACACACCATTGTAAAGAAATTATACTCCAATAAAGATGTTAAAAAAATAAAAATAATGTGCTTACTCAGAATATATTAGGCTATAGCAACAGAATTTCAACTTAAAGAGATGATGATCCCATTTTATTCGTTTTCATCTGAAATTTTTGTTTCCAGGTAATAGACTTCACAAAAAATAATGTGAAAATGGTGAATATATTTAATGCCTTGTCAAATAAAGAATAACAACAGAACTTGGAAATGTTAGGATAATATAAGACTGAAGAGAGACAGAAAACTTCAAATAGAGGGCTGTCATTTGAAAAGGCTTTAGACCTATCCTTCCTGGCCCCAAGGGGGAAGAATGAAGTTACCCTTGCTAACTCCTCCTCATCCTTCAGGAAGTATCTCTTCCTCAGGGAGGGCTTCTCTGGCCTCTAAACTGTGAGCTCCTGATCACTGGCTCCCAGTTCTCTGTTGGGCACCAATCCCATTTCTAATTGTCAAATTGCGTTAGCCCTGCTAGACTGTAAATTCCCAGAAAGGGTGGACCACATCTGATGTGTTGGTCCTATAACACTCCATGCCTGGCACAGATGAATGAGTAAAAGAACATATGAGAAATAGACTTGACATTAACATGAAAATGTATTTTCTAACACAACTGTGCAAAGATTCATGGGCTGCCTCGAGAAGTAGCGATTTTTCTTTCATGGAAAACCCTTGTTCAGGCTTAAAATGGCTTCCACTTGCCTAGGGCAGAGGTGCATGAGGTAGAGGGGAATTAAAGCATGGGGTGGGAGGTAGTGACTCAATTAAATGATTTTTAACCTTCTTACCAACCTGAGGCCCTATGATTTGAGTGCTGCTAGGAAAGACTGTGCTTATTACATCATAGATTTCATTTTAGCATGCCAGCTATATTCTGATGCATTTTGGGAAATTTTAGTAATACACTTCTACATATTTGCTGCTGCTCAAACTCAAATTCCATTTGATATTTCCCTCCATCTTCTTCTTCTCCTTCTCTCCCTATTCCAAAAAGCTGATGATTAATATTTCCATTTTACTGTAAGGATGCATAAAGTTTGAGAAAACATAGTAGCAGACAGTGAGGTGAGGACAGACTCAGAGACAAGAAAAACACTTCTGAGATTCTTAGCACGAACTGTGCCAAAAGTAAATGCAGATTTGACAAATGACACAAAAGTCATTACCTCTCCATTCCCCTTTCTGCTGATTCGATTTTTACAAGGGCCCAATTTTCCACAGAAACTGATCAGACTTGCAGCAAATACAGACTGCATCTTTCATTTATAAGGCAAAAAATCTACCCAAATACTTTTCATTAAAATTGCGTGTCCTGTAATACTAGCTTTCAGAGTATTAGTCAAGCATTACATAACTTTGCTTACTCCTGTGGGAATTAATAAGCAAAGACCTTGAAGGTCGATCTCAGCACAGTTCCTGAGACTACCAATTCTGACCTTGATCACTTGATTCAGTTTGATAATGATGTCTGGGGATGAAATTGTGAGATACGTGAGCAAACGCACATCCTCACTGTCCTTTCTCCACTCTCTGCTTTCCTTCTAGAGGAACATCTTTTGTGAGAGTATCCTCTAGCCCTAAATCAATTCATAGACAATTATGGAATTAGGAAATCAACATGTTATTAACCATCAATAATTACAATACAAATATAACTTACTAATCTTGAATCTTATTACATCTACTGAGAAGGTTTTGAAAATTTAGGTAGATAAGATAGAAATAGGAAGTTACATACAGGGGGGAAGGCTGGCAAGTCACACCTTGGAGTTGAGAGTACAAAGTTGGGAGGCTACCCACACTCCACACAAAGGAGCTTCCAGAGAAAATATATGAGGATGGGGGAAGTGACATAATTTTCAAATGCTCAGCGTTTTCTTTTTGAACCATGTCATGCTAGCATTTAAAGACCAGCAGGTAGATCATTGATTTATACCACCTCACCCTGTATATTCCTATGTCTTCTACAGCTTTAAGCACAGCCAGCCAAATAATGTAGTCATTCCTACATTCAGTATACCTTCAAACATGTCTCTCAGAAAAAAAAGAACACATGTGAAAAAAGTATGCCTATGCTAGGCAAAAGATGTACTCTTCAGAGAAGTGCTTCTGAAACTTCAGCGTGCATACACATCCCCTGGAGATTTTGCTAACATGCAGATTTTAATCCAGTAGTTCTTGGGTGGGACCTGAGAATCTGCATTTATAACAAGCTCCCAGGTAATGCCGATGCTTCCGGTCCACAGACCACACTCTGAGGAGGTTTTAGACTGTGACAGGAAAATCCAGTCTGGGCAGGAAATCTGTGCCCTCAACTTCATTCCCCCTTTACATTTTTTCCCCTGAGTTCCTGCACTCTTTCCTGTTTAACTGGTATGAGAAAATTTCAGAACCAAGCAGAGTGGGTACAAAAGAAAAGAAAATATTCTAAGATTACAACTTCAAGTGGGACAATAATAAGATTTTAAGTTGTCTCAAGGTTAGAGACATAATTTTTGATATGCATGAATTATACATACTTCATGAAATTCACTGAACAAATACACAGTAGTAGCCTATTTCTTTCCATAAATGAAGTCCTATGTCTGCACAATTTAAAGGAAGTTTATTTAATTAATGCACAGCACACCACTGTTCAGGTAACTGGAGAGTGAGGTGATCTGAAAAAGTCAAATTTTCCAGATAACTAAAGTTTATCTTTTTACGTTTCCAAGCATATGTATTTTAGTGATTTTTTTCATCTAAATCTTTCTGGAGTTAACATATTCAAGACTTATTAGATATACAAAACATGGTTTAATATATCTACAATTATCCAGGGTCAACAATGGTTATTCTACAGCATGATATAACAATACTGCAGGTGCTACTGAGGTCCATGTGGGACTCTGCACTCCTACACAGTAGAGTCCTAGAGTGTCCTTTGGGGGTTTCTCAGCTTATTTCCAGCAAACTTCTGCCCCCTCTCTACATGATCAGCTGCCATTTCATAGTGCTCTCTGATTGCCCTCCTCTTAGAATTTTTAATCTGCTGCTTTATTTCTCACATAATATTCTGGGGAAGATTTTAAGACTAATTTCCCTTATGTTTGTTTTTTTAATGCAGGCACTCTCTTTCAGGGTTTGGGGTTACTGGTTACCCGAATCAGTACAATCATTCCAGCTTAAAGACATCACCAAGTTAATCTCCCATTAAGTATCTCTTACTATGACTACTGAATACTCACTGATTCCAGTGTCCTTACAGTACTGGACCAAGTATTGTCCCATAACTTTTAGAAGATGATTATACTCTTGGACATTGAGAAATTCCTGCTTATTATGGGATGGTTCCATGATCTCCAAAGGTATATCAACAATTCCAACCACACCTGCACCACGTCTGGAAGAATAGATACATATAGAAATTATATGAAATTGAGCTAAGGAAACAGAAAAAGCTAATATACTCTCATCTTTCAAAATCAATTTTTTAAAAAACAAATTCAGTCATTTGGTCCAAACCATGTCAAAGTTAACAAGTTATCTTATAACTGTACTTTTTAATGTAAGTCTATGGTTATCCTAGTTGTGCTTGGTCCCATAATACAAAATCTCTTAATACATCATTACTGAATTAATATGACTCCTTTTCCAAACCTATAGCCTGACATGGGGAGTCAAGGTGGGTGGTAAGAGGAGGCCTTTTAGCAATAAACATCCCTAACAATCCCTTACAGCAATAAACTGACATGGTCCTCTTAACAACATGAGCCAGTCACTTTTTTCATCCTCATTTCATCTGTCGGGGTAGATTTCTCCTCATCACTGCAGAGGTCCACAGGTGCTCAGTGGGAATATATGGGCTGTATTATCTGAGAAGTAACAGCCTGATGGATAAACTCAATTTTTTTTTTCACATTTTTAGCAGCTCATGAAGTATGTAGCTGGGATATTCTGCTTAGTGCTACATCCTGTTTAGGGAAAGGGCATCCAGAAGTCTAGCTCTTCAGGGGCTCCCCATTGCCTGCAGCCTGGCACACAAGTCACACCTTCCCAATTTGGGGCCGCTGCCTATCATGTTTTTCATTACTTTCCCCTTCCACCCTGCCCTCCCTTCAGCCAGTCATTCTGTAAGTCTGAATTTGGGCATCATTTCTTCCAGGAAACCTGACTTAAATTCCCCCAGTTTCATTTACTGCCCCTCCTAAGAGGCTTTTTGCACCTGATACTTGCCTCTAACATATATTTGTTCGTTCATCAATTCATTCACGCTCAGCACCTGGCCCTATTCGAGGAACTAGGAATACATTATGAATAAGAAAGACAAGGTCCCTGTTTATGAAGTTTCTCTTCTATTAAAGGATGACAGCCATTAAGGGTGATAAGGGCACTTCAGATGGCAATAAGTGGTATAAGGAAAATACAGCAGGTGCTGTAATCTGTGAAGAGAGAAAAGGTGGAGAGGGGTGATGGCAGGGGCTGATTTTAATTAGTCTAAGAAGACCTTCCTATGGAGCAGACTTCAGAGCTGGTGCCTGAGTGACATGCTAGGACCAGCAGTAAGAAGATCTGAGGACAGAAGGTTCAAGGCAGAGGGAACAGCAAATGTCAAGGCCCTAAGGCAGGAACAAGCTTAGGATGTCAGAGGAACAGGGAACCTGCTGGTGTGAGGGGAATGCAGGCAGAGGCTGGGGAGGGGTGGGCTGTGTCCCAGAGTCAGGCAGAAGCCAGATCACTGGCAGACTATGAAAACCAGTTCTATTCTACATGCACTGGGATTTTAAGCAAGAGAATAAACTAATTTATGTTTTAAAAGATCATTCTTGCTGTTCCCACACAATAATAAATACGTATTTATACATTTGTCCATCTCACTGGACTCTAAGTTCCTTAGCAAAAGGTAGTAGGTTTTCAACATTTTGTCTGCAGAGCTTAGTACAGTGCCTGGCACAAAATACTGCAATACAAGTGCTTGTTGAATGAACAAATGAGTGAATCACTAATTCCTTGAGAGTGAGGGAACAAGATGAAGAACTGTCCCCCTGAGCCATCCTATTGTTTGTGGTTATCCTGTCTGACTCTGTGCTTTTCTATGGTCTCTCTTCGGGATTCTACATAATTCATGAGAGCAGCTTGTGGAGTTTCAGACCCACCACTGGGAAAGCACCAGAATGTATTACTCTGGGATCGAAGCAGGCTGAAGAGTGTTAAGAATATACGCTCATGCAGGTAACTGGCAGGAACTCATACATGCAGGGGCTGCACAAAATGTTAATAGGGCTGTGGTATAAGACTACGGATTTTTCTTTTCTACAATTTCTTTACTCTGCTTACATTATTTTTTAATTGGTGAAATATCAGAAACTTAACCCTAGCAGATGGCACAAGAAATGGTAAAATTTCCAAAAGCGTGCTTTTTCCTTAGAGCAGGCACACAGCTCCACTGACATTATAAATTAGGCAGATGAATGCCTGCACACTGATGGGAAGGGTGGATGGGGGATATGACACCTGCTCCCATTATGATTAATCACTTAACTCCACAGACAAAATCTTACTGCAACTTCCCTCATCCTGCCTGTGCCTCTGAAAACAAAAACATACTTACAAGGACTTCAGTTTCAACTGTGGGCCCACTTTCTCATACATTTTGATCAAGCGGCTATTATTGTAAATGAACATCCCAGCTTGGCTTCGGTTTTCTATGTTCACACCAAAGAACAGGGTGAGTGTCCTTGCTTTTTTTAATTCTCTAGCATTACATTTAGAAAGTTAAAAAAATATATTAATAAAAATATACAGTTTACAAACTGTTAATAAACAAACTCAGAAGATAAATATCAAAGGAACTATATACATAAAATATACAGATATTTTGCAAAACTTAGTAAGCACACTCGGTATCTCTGTATGGCCAAGTATTTTGCATAAACGTGATAGGCAATAACAATACCAGTCAAACACAAGCACTCTTTGATTCAAAAATGAGTTTGCCAATTTAAATTTACAAGAACTAGAAAGTTTACAGTTTACAAGAACTAGAAAGTGCAAGTTATGAAATGTTAACTGGTCTAATATGTACATCCAGCATTTTTTGAAAAATGATGATTTGACCATTTTTAAATTTAGGTATTTCTAACTTTCAGCATGCTCTCAAACCTCCAAATATTCTACACAGATTGGAATGTGCCAAAAGATATTCTTTAGTTTTCTCTCTTTTTCCAAATTCAAAGGTAAATCAAAGTTTATTGAGCAAGTTTACAAGGGCAACAGACATTAGCTCCTGTTTTTCTGACTCTGTCTGCTATACTATGTTTTATGTGACTTTTGTATTAAAAGTGTAAAAATAGAAAATGAGACATAGCAGACATGACAGAAACAGTCATAATAACAGGAGGCTGCTTGGAGCTATGAAAAACACCTGGATGTAAGAACCAGAAAGATGGATGTGACTTCAAATACAAGCTTGTCTTTGTAACAACCATGTGACTATGAATGAGTTGCTTCAACTTTCTGTCTCGTCTGAAAAATGGGAATAATACCTGCCTAGCCGCTTGGGATTCCGTGAGGAGTAAAACAGATAATGTTCAGTATAAACCTGGAAGACATTAGGTCCCTGGCAAATGTTATTCTCCTTTCCCAACCAAGAATGGTACCAAATATAATTCTTTCCCTCCACCCATCCTGTAGCTCCTCTCATTCCACAAAAACAGCTTTTCTTTTCAAATTCATGATCATGGGCTATTACAACTGACATAATATACTTACTAGACAGATTAAATATATCTATTGTTAAAGGACAATGACAAAGTTGTATCAGTCCTTCTATACGGATATGATATACAGAGTACATCAGACTTTCTGAGGGAGTTGACATGAATTAATATATTATGTATTTTTTAAATGCATATACATGTAGGGTTAAATATATATGAATCAAAGTTTTTCTCAAAAATGTCTACTCTATAATTAGGTTCCCGTTGTTTAACTAAATAGAATACTGACTTTGTAAGGGACCCCAAAACAGAGTATTGGAGGGTATGACATAATCACTCTGCGATAGTAAATGGCATACTGATTGTCTTCAAATTTAAAAAAAGCATTTTGCTATAAAAATAAGCTCACACCAACTGGCATTATTGTAATAGGATGGTCACCTTTCATGCCTATCATTGTGATGACAAAAAAGTCATCAGCTTTTTCTTTCTGAAGGCTTTAAAGAGGCCTTTGCTTTTCACTGAAGATTTCTATGACATTTATTTTATATTTATTTTGATAAATGCATAATTAACATTTCAAATTTAAGTTTTGAAGAAAGTTATGGTTATATAGCACACCACAGGTCACACAAACCAAAAAATGCTGAAAACTAATAACACTTCCCTAAAAATTTGTTTCTCAAAGTTATCACAACTTCCAAAGTCTGACTTTACTTGGACAACAGTGATTATTTTCTATTTAACTTGATTAACACCTGAACTGGACATCAAGTCAACCTTACCAATGTAAACAATGGTTTTGTAATATAGGCTTGCTATTTTCATTTTAACCGTATATAAGTGATACTTTTACTTGAAGCATAAATTGTAAGCAGTACTAGAAGAGGGAAGGAACTGGGACCAACCCTCCAGAGTTTAAATGGCAAAGGACACAGGGAAAGTGAAGTTGTCAGCTGGACCCCTGGGCAGTTCTCTTCTTCATCTAAACAAACACTGAACTAATTTTTCACTCTGTATTGAGAAGTTTTAACATATGTGTACATGAAAATATATATTTTATAAATACTTTCCATTGATTACGTTGGTTGGGGGATTTTGACCATATTATGCTTAAGATCGTAAGATGTCACAAGCTAAGGAAGAGAAACTGTCATAATAATCACCAAATCTGCCTACTCAGAAATCAGAATTTGTTTTAACATAGTACAGAGGATTCTAGCAAACAGAAAATCTTATGTCTTACCTCCGTTTCTCTTGAAGAATCTTCTGCTTTGCTTTTACATCTTCCAAAGCTTTCTGTAATACATCCTGGAGAAGTACATTTGGTTAGGAGAGCACATAATGCCATTAAATAAATGAGAGCTGAGTTGATATTTATTATCCTATTATCTAAAGGTTTCACAAGGGTAATAGTGATAGGTCACATTGCCTAATGCAATTCTACAATAGCAGATACTCAGTAAATACTTGATAAATGATTAAGTTCCAATAGCTAAGAAGACAAACCAAATCCAAGCCCACAGTTCTCTCTTTGCACATATCCCAATGTCCTCTCTGGCTTTCAGAGAAAGAGTCACTGCTTCCTGTAATGTCACAGTGGCTTTCACACAAACTATGTGAAAGCTTGGGAAAGTCATTCAATGCACCTAGACTCTGGCTTTTGTCTGTGAGAACAGAAAATGCTGAATCATGTGATCCATCACTAAGGTTTCCTTCAGAAAAAAAAAAAATTGTAGTTAAAAAATTTTATCAGAGGCCAAAAGAAAATGAAACTGAGTTATTTGTAATGAGGTGGATAGACCTGGAGTCTGTCATACAGAGTGAAGTAAGTCAGAAGGAGAAAAACAAATACCATATGCTAACACATATATATGGAATCTAAGAAAAAAAATGTCATGAAGAGATTAATGGTAGGATGGGAATAAAACACAGACCTAGTAGAGCATGGACTTGAGGACATGGGGAGGGGGAAGGGTAAGCTGTGACGAAGTGAGAGAGTGGCAGGGACATATATGCACTACCAAATGTAAATTAGGTAGCTAGTGGGAAGCTGCCGCATAAAAAAAAAAAAAAAAATCTATCAGAGGCCAAAAGAAAATGTCTCCTCTATATCAAGTTCCATATACCCCTAACTAATCCTCCGCAAACTTTCCCTTTATAGGATATCCCATACTGGGCTTTCTCCCTTTCAGAGTGCCTCAATACCGGTACCCGCCTGTCTTTCTTCTCTTCTCTTTTAATTTGATATACCGGCTCATTCACTACCCTATCTCTAGTATGCTCTCTATAACCAGGCAGAAAAAAAACAATGCATTATTATTATTTCACAAATAAGAATAGACTTTTAATGTGCTCCATCCACTTGATGTGAAAGATGGGCATCTCATTTGATGGATATACCACTGACTGAACCTTATTTTCACAGCCTCTAAAGTAAAAGAAAATGGTAAATGTTTGGTAAGCATTTCACTTCAAATTCAACCACCCAACCGCCTAGAGGAATTTAAGAGGTCAAAAGCCGAGGTCATTCTGCTTAGCTCTCTTCTCTGAATTAAAGAAACCAGTGTGCATCAGAACAACAAAGCAAGCTGCTCAAAGACATCCCTGCCCTTCCTGTCAAAGAACTTAGAGCACAGAGCAAAGAGGCAGCAAGAGGTAACTGGCTAAGGCAAGAAGAAAGCAAGGTCCTGACCCGTTAGAAAGAGTCTGTTTCTCTTGTCTCCCAAATACATACAGCCAAGGAAACTGATTTTTTTAGAGACAAAATAAAGAAAGCTTAAACTCTTCCTTAAAAGTCAACAACAATAAGATAGGTCTACGTTTACCTTAAAAAAATAAGTGAAAAGAAAAAGGTACAAGAATTTGGGGAAAGTCATGGATAGATCTGGGGAATTAACATGTGCTACTCTTTGATTTCATCCCATATTCATGATCATTAGATATGAGAGCTCTTTATCAGACACGCTCTTGAAAGTTTGAGGTCAAATTACAGAAAGAATTCATATACTGAGTGTGCAGAAGAGGATGAAGGAAGGGTGAAGTGAAGCATTTTTTTCTCCCTATACCTCCTTATCCCATGCAAGCACGTAAATATGTCATGCAATGACTTACTGTGGTAGAAAGCTTGGTACCATATTTTTGGTAAAAGTTAGCAAACTTACAATACATGTCCTGCCGCAATATTCTTTTTCTCTTAGTTGCTATGCATTATAATTAATAATAATAGTTATTTATAACCTATCTTACTCATGGGCATATTGCAAGGATTACAGAGAATGTTTATGAACTGTGTGGAGCAACTCATAAGAAAAGAGCTTTGTAAGCTGGAAGCATTGTTATTAATTTTCATAATTATAGTACATAATTCTTAGCACTAGAAAGAAGGATTGCTTATTAGTCTTCTCCTTGCTCTCCCTATTTACTTAGGTACATAGGGAGCTATAATTTGAAGAGATATTTTCAGGGAGACTTGACAGGCTAGTTTTTTCTGCTAGCTTTTCATTATTTTCTCCTTTTCTCTATTACTTTTCCCTTCCTTTTAAAGAAATGAGTTGTGATGATCTTCCCTACCTCTCAATTCACCCCACATTTTGTTCACCTTTGCTCTCAATCTCAGCCTTCCCCCCACTTGCTGAGTTTCCTCCCCTTTCTCTGCACCCATCTATTCTGTTTACCTGTGTTAAAATTAACAATCTTCTGAGCTTGTTTAAAGGTTTAAGAAGTAAGTGATAAGAGTCATCTGTGTACAGGAAAAAGCAAATGACCCTGTTCACCATTTAAGAAGACTACTCTATATGTCATACCTTGGCAGGAGAAGACAAAGAAGTTCTGTCAGAGTGGTTTCCTTTGATTTGTGCTTCTTTCAATATGAGTTCAGCTAGAAACAGAAGCAAGATAATTCAATAAAATGAAACCCTTTGAAGCATCTTTAAATGAATATTACATATATATAATATATCCATGACCAGTAAGAATGGCTTACAGATAATAATCTCAGAAAATCCCGTATTCCTTCTACAGCTTTCACACATTCCAAGACTAGGTAGCCATACAGGGTCTTCTAAGGCATGACAACTTACAGGGCACATATATATATATATATATATATATATATATATATATATATATATATATACACACACATATATATATATACATATATATATATATGTATATATATATATACACATACAAATTCAAAAGTCATGACTGAATGTTCGGCTGACAGAAAACTCTCTAAAATCCATGAAATATGGATATAGAGCTACTCCTCACTCCTGGATCATTGTGGAAGGATGGCTTTGTCCTTTTGTGGGAGGAGTGAATGTGTAGAGCATGCCTTCTTAAAGTGGATGCAACACCAGTCTCTAAAATAATCTAACTCTGCATCAGGACAACCCTAATATACATCAATCTAGTTCCAAGTGTGTACTCAGAACTTGAATTACTTTTATAATAATAACATTATATTTAGACAAAACCAAAGATGGAAAACGTGTTATGAAGTTCCTTAGAGGTAGGAATTACATTTGATTACTTGTGTTTATTCCTATAATGCCCAAAGCAGGGTATGTCTCAGAATAACTGCTCAGTTAACATCTGCTGAATAAATTAACAATAATGATGTAGGCCATAGGTAATTACATACCTATCTTTACTGCTTCTTCTGCCTTTTTAACTTCATTTTTAAATGCCCCTTTAAAAGAAGATGTGACATACAGATACTTTCTGAAATGAAACAAGAAAGAACGTAAGTCATATTATCATTTTAAAGTTCACAATACAAAAATGTTCTTTAGGAAGACTATATACTCCAGAGATATGTTATTATTAAGAAAAAGTCATCAAGTTAGTTGCATTCAGCTGGTAAGTCAGCAAAGTTTAGACCTAAGAAAAATTTCTTGCCTTTTAATACTTGGCAATTTTGCTTTAGTAAGGGAACTTCAGGAGAGATATAAGAAAATCTCTGCCCACACAAATGTTCACTTATACATGTAAAATAGGACAATTTTCTTAAAAAGAAAATTTTCTATGTAACTGCTCCATTATCAAAGTTTCTGGTTAATATACCTAGCCCTCTTACCCAGATCATCACTGATACTGGATAAACTGCTTCTCCCAGTCCCTAATTTTGTCTGATACCCATGTAAACTCAGGAGCTTAACATTCTCTGATAACTTCAATGTTTAGAAAGGCAATGTTTAGAAAGGCAGTGAGAGGTAGATGGAGAATTCTAGAACATCTCTTGAAGCCAAAACATTTAAAGACATATAAAAAGAGGCATCTGTTCAGGCAGAGGAGAAAGTCTACATCTATATGCCCAATGAGCCTATGCCAGGCATAGGCAAAATACTGCTCGTGGGCCTAATTAGGCCAGCAGCTTGTTTCTGTTACAGTCTAAGACCTAAGAATGGTTTTTCCATTTTAAAGGATTTTTTTAAAAAGGAAAAAATTAAAATATGCAAAAGAGATAGAATGTGTCCAGATATTTACTCTCAGGCTTTTTCAGAAAAGGTTGGCCAATCCCTGGAATCTAGGCTAATAGCAATGGCTTTTGAATAACAGCTTGACCTAGCATTGCTTTTCCATGCCCTGACTTTTAAACAATGTAAGCAATAATACAAATTCTTCACAATACAAACAGGTCACACATAATTTACAATGGTTGCTAGCTGGAGTCTGTTTGCTTAAGACTCTTCCATTATCTCAACAGAAGCTGTACAGATATACTCAAGACAGAACATCGTCATGATTAATCATTAAGAGTTGGGCTACCTGGGCTTCCCTGGTGGCACAGTGGTTAAGAATTCACCTGCCAATGCAAGGGACACGGGTTCGAGCCCTGGTCCTGGAAGATCCCACATGCCGTGCAGCAACTAAGCCCGTGTGCCACAACTACTGAGCCTGTGCTCTAGAGCCCGTGCTCTGCAACATGAGAAGCCACCGCAATGAGAAGCCCGCGCACCGCAACAAAGAGTAGCCCCCGCTCTCTGCAACTAGAGAAAGCCGTGCGCAGTAACAAAGACCCAATGCAGCAAAAATAAATAATAAATAAATAAATAAATTTATTTTTAAAAAAAGTTGGACTACCTGGAGCCCTTCTATCTGGGTTAAATGTCTTGGTGTGGCCCTTACTAGTACTGAAAATTACAAAAGACTGGGCAAATTACTTCATTTTCTGGGATTCCATTTCCTTATCTGTAAATGGAGATAAAAACAATGGCGTCTATCTCACAGGGTTGTTATGAGAATTAAAGGTGTTGATACAGCTAAGGAACTTAGGACAATGCTGGTTCATAGTACTTAATACATGTTTTATATAATAAACACCTTATAAGGTGTGTTTATTAAATGTGTAATTTAAAGAAAATATGTATTTTAGAGGGAAAATACATTGGGAATGAGGAAATAAAATGAGTAGTTGAATGATTTTTCTTTTAAAAATCTGAAAAATTTGCAGCAGTTTGCCCAATTACCCACACTAAAAAGGCTTAATGCTAAAAAACAAAAACAAAAAAAAGCAAAAAACTTTACTAAATGGCGTCCTGTATTCATCTACTTCAATGGTTTAATGAACAATTCAAGTTATAATAACTAACTGTGTATCTTTACCTCTGACTTCAATGTTCACTTTCAGAGAAAATTTATACAGTTAGCACAGGAAAGGAACACCCATAAAAAGCTAAAGTAAAACATTTTTTTTTAGATTCCATTTATATGTGTTAGCATACGGTATTTGTTTTTCTCTTTCTGACTTACTTCACTTTGTATGACAGACTCTAGGTCCATCCACCTCACTACAAATAACTCAATTTTGTTTCTCTTTACGGCTGAGTAATATTCCATTGTATATATGAAGAACCTAGGGGCAGGACAGGAATAAAGACGCAGATGTAGAGATGGACTTGAGGACACAGGGAGGGGGAAGGGTAAGCTGGGATGAAGTGAGAGAGTGGCATGGACTAATATACACTACCAAATGTAAAATAGCTAGCTAGTGGGAAGCAGCTGCATAGCACAGGGAGATCAGCTCGGTAGTTTGTGACCACCTAGAGGGGTGGTATAGGGAGGGTGGGAGGGAGACACAAGAGGAAGGGGATATGGGGATATATGTATATGTATAGCTGATTCACTTTGTTATAAAGCAGAAACTAACACACCATTGTAAAGCAATTATACTCCAATAAAGATGTTTTTTAAAAAAACTAAGGTAAAGCAATTCTCAGTTTGTTCCCTTGATTTTCTTTTACAGTAAACATTATTCATTTAAGTCATAACCTAGGTGTATTTCAAATCAGTTTCTATTACATTTAGAGAATAGCAAAATCGAAGTTTTAAAGTAGGAAATCATTGGTCCCTATGTACTGGAATTATCTTTTTTTTTTTTTTTTTTTTTGCGGTACGTGGGCCTCCCTCTGCTGTGGCCTCTCCCGTTGCGGAGCACAGGCTCCGGACGCGCAGGCCCAGCGGCCACGGCCCACGGGCCCAGCCGCTCCGCGGCATGTGGGATC
>NC_041214.2:104494565-104512137 GCF_002837175.3 Physeter macrocephalus | reverse complement strand
CGGCCCCTCCCGTTGCGGAGCACAGGCTCCGGACGCGCAGGCCCAGCGGCCACGGCCCACGGGCCCAGCCGCTCCGCGGCATGTGGGATCTTCCCGGACCGGGGCGCGAACCCGGTTCCCCTGCATCGACAGTCGGACGCGCAACCACTGCGCCACCAGGGAAGCCCCATTTGTTTTTTAAATCACATATTAATCACATAATTAATCTCGTTTGAATCATTTAAATCAAATTTTTTTAAAAAAATCAAAGTGAAATCAAGGAGAAACTGAACAATGAGGTAATCCTTCAAAGATGATATGCATTAAACTACTCAGGCATTTTTATAGACTACGTGTTTACAGCCATAGAAAGTATAGGTGGCATAAAAGGTGCCAACTCTGCATTAGTGCTTAATTTGAAACAACAAAGACCAAAAAATGCTCTCTCCGTGGTTTGCATCATTGAGAAAACCTGGTCCCAGATGATCTGTACATCTCAGATGACATTTAAAATTTTACAACTGCTCACAATAATTAAAGAAAGCTAAGAAATATATGTAACTTTGTAAATCCAGTGTAATAAATCTCCCCATTCTCATAAAAGAAAGAATCACTGATGAAATCTCCATCTACAATCAGAAGCCCCCATCAGCCTCACAACTATTTTTCCCTACTAGTGGACTCTGGAAGGTAAAAATGCCTCAGAGCCAGAGTAATACTTGCTCTGGAGGACAAGGAAGAGAATCCATACAGCTCTGTCTGTTCCTCAGTCCCTGCAACATTCCTTGCAAGGGAATGGTGTCCCCTCTGGAAGTAGGCTTCCAGTTTCTCAGTGGTTAGAACTCTTCAAACCCATCTCCCAAACTTTGTGTTTACTTGAACTGTGCCCACCACCAGAGGCTGCGGTCTCTGTCTCCATCTTGTTTCTGCCTCTTTCTGCCCCATTTTAGGTCTCCACTTTTCCTCACGCATTTTACCTTCTACCTCCCTACTCTCTTCCGTCAGTGAAACTGTATTCAAATATTTTGCTTATGTCCGCTCTCTACCAATTTATTGAATATTTATTGAATATTTTATTTAATATTTTCTTCTAAAAGAGCTTAAAAACATAAGGTCAAAGAAAAGTATTGAGGGAAATAAAAATTAAAACAATATAAAAGTTTTGCTTCTTAGAATGGCAAAAATAAAATAAGAAAATACCGTTAATAGCAAGTATGGATTTGGAACCACACAAAAGTACAATCTTACACAACTGTTGGTATAAAAATAAACTGGTCTCTACTTCTTGGAGGGTAAGTTAACAGCACCCATCAAAATTAATGGGTACCTATCTCCTGACCCAGAATTTACTTCTGTAATCTGTTGTATAGAAATCATCGCATATGAGCATAAATATACATATGTCCAATGATGCCCTAGCATGACCAGTTTAGTATTGTAACAATGAAAACTCTAAAATCCTAAATATACATCAATAAATAGTTAAATAAACCACAGAGTACAATATATTTAACAATGACAGAGAAAGATCTCCAAGAGAACATTCGTAAGTGAAAAATCAAGTTGCATATAATTTTATATTAAAAAAAAACTCATGTGTGTGGTTTGTGTGTGTGTAAATGTGTAGAAGACGATCTAGAAGGGTATTTATTAAACTCCAGGCAGAGGTTCTCCTTTGGGGTGATTATGGATTGCTAGAGCACAGAGTGAATGACAAGTGATAAAGGGGACTTTTAGTTATTTGATCTTCTCCAGTCTCTCTGTATTGTTTGAATTTTTATTAATTTTACTATCTTAGGAGCAAAACAGATCTACATCCCCTAAAGAGAAATAAACCCTTAAAGAGAAATAAAAATATAAAAAATATTGAGTAATTTTTAAGATTTTATGTGGCAGAAGTATAGAGTATAGCATAATACAGCATTTTGAGTAACTATTTTAATCAGAATCATCTACAGAAATTTAAACTTTCATGGGTATTTAATACTCACACTTATAAAATTTGTCCAAAACATGTTGGCTAATATAAAATAAAATATGTTTTTAAATTTTAAGTTGAAAAAACAGACTACAAATAAAGAAAACTAAAGTTCTAAACTTTTAGTTATGCAGAAAAAATTAGCCCAGTTATGAATCACAACTACATTATAGTATTCACAATCATAATTATTTTCTTTTTTAAATTATGAGTCTGCCTGATTAGTCATACTATAAAATTGTTATAGTCCTTAATTATTCATCAAAACATGTAATGAGGAATGATCAAGAATTTTCTGGCTAGTATAATGCTGACAGCGAGACCTGGGTGTCAGACCTCTCAAACTTAGTATGTCCAGAACAGGTAGAAAGAATCCCATCACCATTTCTCCTAATCCCCACACCTACACCTCCCCTATCATTCCCAAATTTTTGCTCAGGGAAAAAACTTAGAAGGCTTTCATGACTCCTCATTTTCTCTTCACCTCACACCAATCCATCAGCAGGTCTTGTTGGCTCTATCTTTACAACATATCTGTAATCTGAACAGGTCTCATTACTTCCACCACTACCACCCCAGCTCAAGCCACTATAATTTCTCACCTAGAATATACTAATGGTATCCTACCTAATTTCCCTTCCTCCATTCTTGCCCCATAAAATCAATTCTCTACTGAGCAGCCACAGTAATCTTCTAAAATAATAAAATTAAGTAACATCACTCCTCTCAGAGTCTTTACATTCTCAATATAACCACCTCTTCTTGCTATGTTGCTCAAGGCCTTATGGGACCTGCCGCCAGCTACCTGGCCTCTTCCCAATCACTGTGCTGTAGCTATACTAGCCTTCCACCTGCCCCCACCCCCCCGCCCCACGCCTTTACCTGGTCTTCTCGTCCCAGAAACATCTTCCCATAAAATTCTTATATGATTGACTATGGTATCCACCCTCCAAAATGTCCTTTAACAGTTCTTACCTCCTGGTGTTCATGCCTTTGTGTAGTCCCCTCCCACACTGAATCTAGACTGTGTGACCAAAATAATACAGAGGAAGTGATGGTAGATGACTCTTGAGTCTACGTTCTAAAAGACTGCTGTTTCTACTTTGTTCTCCTGAACTGCACACTCTGGTGGAAGCCAGTCCCTGTACCATGACAAATACTCAGGTGGCCCTGTGTAGTGGCCTTGTAGAGAGGAACCATTGACCAGCCATGTGAGTCAGCCACCCTGGAAGTCTGTCCTCCACCTCCCATCAAGCCACAGCAGGCCCTGCCAAAATCTCTTACCAACTTTATGGGACATCCCCAAATAAACCCACCCTACGAAGACACTCTCAAATTACTGAGCCACAGACACTGAAACATAACACATGGCGACTTTATTATTAAGTCATCTGGGGGTGATTTGTTATGCAGAGATAGATAATACATTCACTTTCTCAGTTTATTCAGCTTTCTGTTCAGAAGTTATTTATTTAAAAGTAACTTCTTTGATTTCCTATCTAAAATAGTCATCCACGAAGTGAGAGAGTGGCATGGACATATATACACACCAAATGTAAAATAGATAGCTAGTGGGAAGCAGCTGTATAGCACAGGGAGATCAGCTCGGTGCTTTGTGACCACCTAGAGGGGTGGGATGGGGGGGTGGGAGGGAGTCGCAAGAGGGAGGGGATATGGGGATGTATGTATATGTATTGCTGATTCACTTTGTTACAAAGCAGAAACTAACACACCATTGTAAAGCAATTATACTCCAATAAAGATGTTAATAAATAAATAAGTAATTAAAAGGCAAATGGTCCTTTAAAAATAAATAAATAAATAAAATAGTAATCCAATACCCCTGTTTCTTGCCCTACTTTGTTTCCTTTCCTGGCACTTAAAATTATCCACAATTTTTTTTTCTTTTCTTTTTTTTTTTTTTTTTACTTACTGCCTTTTCCCCCACTACAGTGTAAGCTTCTCAAGGGGAAGAATTTGTTGTTGTTCATGCTGAATCCCTAATGCTTACAATATTGCCTAGCATGGGGTAGACATCCCTTCCATTTCTTATTCACTGTTATAATAATTACAACCACTGTTTATTCTCAAATATGTGGGAACTATGCCAAATATTATGTTTAAAATAAGACATATTTTTATTTTAATCCTCATAGCCACCCTGAGGGGCAGAGGAATTCCCAACAGTGGAGAAATGTCAGGCTTAATTGCTGAAGGTCCACAACTAGTAAATGACAAAATCAAAACTCAGATCCAAGCATGGCTGATCCAAATTTTGCTTTCAACTACTTTACTATATTGAAAGATTAAATGATTTAAGATAATAGAAACTCATGAAGGAATACATAAGATGCACAGTTTACAAAAGAGACACTTCTAAAACATTATTAGTCTACATAGGTGGGTGGGATGTGAGAAGTTGGGGAAATCTCCCCAAAATGAAGACTGTCCCCAAAGCATAGTGTTGCAGAGTATTCAACAGCAGACCATAAACTTAGTGTCCCTGAATAACTTTAAAAGGATCATGCCGCTCCTATGAAAGCAGGGGGACTCCAATTCCATACCACTTGGGCTCTTTCATGCATTACGAGTCCACAGCAAAGCAGTGTTGACGAGGAATGGAGATCTTCAAACAGATACTTTGGCTCCATCTTCCTTAAAGAGCTTTCAAACGTGACCACTCCATGTCCTTCCTTAGTCTTAATGTGCAGAGATTTAATGCCTACATAAATCTGAGAGTTATTTCTCTACTAAACCTAAAGAATTCAAAGCCAAAGAAAATCAGTAACGTCTGTTGCCACAGATCTAGTAATATAGCCATATATTAGCCTGTCTTATTATATAGGCAAACAAGACCCCAAGACTTCTAAAATCTTTAAGTTGAAAAAGACCTTAGAAATCACCTAGCTGAACTTCTTTCCCAAATAATATTTCTTTCTACAATCTAGGCTCTTTCAGGGACAAATGTGTCCTCGTCTCAGATGGGAGTGCCTTCCACTGCTTCATTAATCTCATGCCACACTCACGATTCTAGGCTGCTATACCTCGTGTCATGTGTGTCTGGAGAAACTAAATTTGCCATCCTAGACATACTGAATTTAGTATTCTGAACGTCAAACCTGCTAACTGGACCAGGGACTGGTGTTCAACCAGAAGAAGCTGTGTAAGTGATCAAACCCTTCTGGTGTGTCTTATCCCCAAACTCTGTCCAATAAGAAAGCTTTGAACTTGTTGGTGGAAAACCCATCCTTAGAGAAGCAAGTACTAAGTACACACAGCAAAGCCAGCTCAGTAGAGCCCAGGTATAACCTGAGCAACACTGGGCTGTTGCTTCAGTTCTCTAGAACACCCCAGTCATGGAAACACTGAGACAAAGGTGACAGCAAGGGTGCTGTATGTTGCCCAGCTCCTTGAACTCTTTGAATATCCTTATATTAAACACCAAGGGAGGGACTTCCCTGGTGGCACAGTGGTTAAGAATCCACCTGCCAATGCTGGGGACACAGGTTCAAGCCCTGGTCGGGGAAGATCCACATGCCGCGTAGCAACTAGGCCCACGTGCCACAACTACTGAGCCTGTGCTCTAGAGCCCGCAAGCCACAACTACTGAAGCCCATGTGCCACAACTACTGAAGCCCACGTGCCACAACTACTGAAGCCCGTGCACCTAGAGCCCATGCTCCGCAACAAGAGAAGCCACCGCAATGAGAAGCCCACTCACCGCAACGAAGAGTAGCCCCCGCTCTCCGCAACTAGAGAAAGCCCCTCGTGCAGCAACGAAGACCCAACTCGGCCAATAAATAAACAAATAAATTTAAATAAATAAATACCAATAGAAAAAGGTAACCTGTGTGTCTCTGCCTTGCAAAAACAGCCTAACACTCTCATGCTGAGCTAGCTCTGTCTTCCACTTCTATCCAGCCATCCAAGTTCTGCCCTCTAGAATTGCAACCATCATATGGCAGCTTTTCATGTTTTCACTCAGGTCCTGTGTCTTCTCTCATCCACGGCATGATGCTCAATTCCACCAATGACCCCCTATCAGTTAACCAGATAGTTAATTTATACTGTGAGCTAGGAAGTCCCCTTCCCTCTTAAGGCAACCTCATATGAACATCACCCTCCAGACATGGTATAAGCAGGACATGGTTTATTGGTAGTATTACCATCTTGTTCTTTTCTTTTTTTTCTTTCATAATTGAGATTTTATTGGTTGTTTTGAGGATCAGTATACAGATATTTCAATTTGTACACAATTCTCAATATACGTACCAAAAATCTAAAAAACCAGGTAGTTGTGATTCTTTTCCGAACAGTTATTCCAGTGACTTTGCAGCTTAAAATTTGGAGGCAAATTTTCCTTCACAGGATATCAAGTACCAATATCTTCAAATGTTAATATGCTATTACATCGTAAGTCCCACTAATTCACAATTTAATATCATATACACTACATACTCAAATTGTCAATTGTTCACAGCCCATTAACAGTTACTAGAAGAACTGGACTACCATTACCAAAGATGTTACAAAGTGCACAAAATTCTGCCCAGGAGAGCCAAGATCAAGGGGTGAGTGGTTTCCTTTAGGAAACAATTCTACCAAAAACAACATGGGAAGAGAAGTAATTTAAAGCATTTAAGACATTAAATGCACAACTGTCTCCAAACTGCCATTTAGTACGCTTTGTATTATAGGATATAAAAGCTACCCCCCATCTGTGGAATGTTAAGCTGACACCCAAGACAATCAAAGCCTCCCATATTCAATACCCCACTATTTTCTGGTTGTACCAAAAAATAAACAACCAGCAAATGATTTCACCTCTTAAAAAAGAGCAGGTACACTTAAAAAATGGGATGAGGTGGGATTCCCTCCTTTTAAAAAATGTTTCTAGAGCTACTAAAAAACTTGCATTTACAAAATAGTTGATAAAAATATTCCTCTGGATTGTACAAGGAAGGAGACAGGGACCCCTGATAGGACCAGGTGTGTGATATTAATCAGACTTGGCTTCTTTCCCTCCTGCTTCATTAGAAGCTGGGCTCTCCTCGTTTTTAGCTTCTCCATTTTCTGCAGGTGAGTCTTCTTTAGTGTCTTGGTTTGCCACTTCAGCCTGTTTTGTCAGTCGTTCACAGCCCATTAACAGTTACTAGAAGAACTGGACTACCATTACCAAAGATGTTACAAAGTGCACAAAATTCTGCCCAGGAGAGCCAAGATCAAGGGGTGAGTGGTTTCCTTTAGGAAACAATTCTACCAAAAACAACATGGGAAGAGAAGTAATTTAAAGCATTTAAGACATTAAATGCACAACTGTCTCCAAACTGCCATTTAGTACGCTTTGTATTATAGGATATAAAAGCTACCCCCCATCTGTGGAATGTTAAGCTGACACCCAAGACAATCAAAGCCTCCCATATTCAATACCCCACTATTTTCTGGTTGTACCAAAAAATAAACAACCAGCAAATGATTTCACCTCTTAAAAAAGAGCAGGTACACTTAAAAAATGGGATGAGGTGGGATTCCCTCCTTTTAAAAAATGTTTCTAGAGCTACTAAAAAACTTGCATTTACAAAATAGTTGATAAAAATATTCCTCTGGATTGTACAAGGAAGGAGACAGGGACCCCTGATAGGACCAGGTGTGTGATATTAATCAGACTTGGCTTCTTTCCCTCCTGCTTCATTAGAAGCTGGGCTCTCCTCGTTTTTAGCTTCTCCATTTTCTGCAGGTGAGTCTTCTTTAGTGTCTTGGTTTGCCACTTCAGCCTGTTTTCCCTTTGCTCCCCTTTTCCCTTCTGTTTGCACTTTTTTGTCTGAAGATTTATCCTTTCCTGCCGCCTTTTTTGGCTTCGTTTCTACTTTTGCAGGAGCCGGTTTCTCCCTTTTGGGCATTGTGGCGGCGGGGCGGGCGCGGGCCGGGTGCCTGCGGGCGCAGAGCCTTCGCGAAGCTGGCCTGCCTGGCCGCTGCCGCTCCTCCCACCGCCCGAGCTGCCGGGACCCGCGGCGGGGTTGGGGAGAACGGATGGCTACCATCTTGTGCTGCTCGCTAAGTTCCATAAATATTTTCAGCAACGCTGTCACACTATCAGCTTAGATTAAGCTTGTGGTCAATGAAAACATCTATTTTTTTTCATGTAAATCACTGTCCAAGTCTAGTATATTAACAAAATAGATTTTTAAAATCTAAATTCAGGACTGTAGGTTATTTATACTACATTTATCTTTCGTATTTCAACTCTCTCACATCTTGTTCGCATTATGCCAGATATAAGATACTCCTTCTAGTTCAGGGTCTATTATGAATTCAAACATGCCTGTTTTTTACCCAAGCTATTGATAAAAACACTGAACAGAATATGATTAAGGGAGGAAACCAATGACATGACACCAAAAATTCCCCCCTAGCCCCTTCTGAACTTGTTAGAGACACTGGGGTAAAGGAACTACAGCAACTGTAAGTCCATCCACACAATTAAAATCGAATCTTCTTTCTTCTGTTTGCTACGGAAATATAGAGCAACTACTGACCATAAAGTATAGGTATGTATTCTTATAAATAATACTTCAGGGTTCATGTCTAGAAGTTTATTGGAGCCTGGGTGGTCAAGTGGACAGAGTATTTAATCATTTTTAATACATTTTACATGCTTCTACTCTGGTCCTATAGGGTCATTCCCAGCTTTTAATTTGTTTCCATACAGCCATTAGAGCTAGAGTGCCTTTTAGGAAAGAAATAAAGTAAGGGTCACCCCACTAGGGGTGAGATAACATGGAGAGAACGCCACATATTTCTTACACAAAACTTTTGCCACCAGAGAAGCTGTGAGGAAAACAATATGCAAATAAATAAGTCAAATGGAGAGAAAGTTAAGCCTAAGGGATAAAGCCATGAAAAATTAAACCTGTCTATACTGTAGATCCCCAAACATATCAGACTTAACAGTTTATCAGAGCCCCATGTAAGTATCAGAGCCTCCTTAAGTATCTTTTAAGGAATAAAATAAATATTTATATTATATCTACTTCCTGGTAAGATATATCTAAGAACATTACACTGAAAGGTGCATTAAAAAATATACTAGGGTGGGAAACAGCCATCACTTGATATAAGTAATTTAGGTAGATGAAATTCAATTTAATAAAATTCCCTCAGAATATAGAGATAAATCCACATTTTCCATTGGCTTAAACCATTTTTTACCCAAACTCACTGAGAGGAATAATTTAATTTGAAAAGATCAGCTATATTGATTGATCCAGGAGACCCTTGGTGCTTCCCAGAAGAATAAGACTTATGAAAAGGAAGTATCACTTTGATATGAATTAGGGAACAAACAGATTTATAGAGTAAGTCTTAGGCTTGGTATACTTCATTTTTCAAAATATGACCTGCAGTAGAATCAGAAATCAAAAGTAAAGCTTTTGAGGAATCCATTCTTGTGTGGTCAGGGCATTCAGTTCAGAGATCCACAATTTTTAATATTAATATCAATATGAGTGATTGCAAGGCCCCAGAACAGCAACTACTTATTCATGGAAATAAGACAACATAACAAATGTGGGTCTGTTATAAAGAATTAGTGTGGTATAGGGGAAGGAGCATGGAATTTGAATTGGTAAAGAATTCAGAGCCAGAAGATTTGAGTTCTTATCTAGTTCTGACATTTATTTATTTCTAAATGATGATAAAACATAACCCACAGGGTCACTGCAAAAATTAAATAACATAATGTATATCAAAAGGTGTACATATAGACAATGTACAAGCATTAAATGTTCCTCCCAGTAGATGGTAAACGCCTGAAAACTAGAACTAATCTTATCCTTCTAGCACAATCTCAGACTAACAGAAGGTTTTGATAAATGTTTAGAAAATAAATGAATGACCACCCACACACCACACACCAAAAAAAAAAAAAACTGTTCTCATAGCATGCATAGTTGTGCAAGATAAGTTATATAATATGCAAATGTAAGCTTAAAAAAAGCTTATGCTAAAATATAAATGGTAATTAAAATATAAGTGAACCAGATGTATATCTATACATATGTGCATTCTATATATAAAATATACATACACATATATGTCTATGACTTAATAGTTCAAATATATTTGAGTAAAAAGAAAATATAAGTGAACAGATTTTTTTAATAGAACCCATTACAATCAAAGCATCTAGGAGTCACTGAAGTAAATAACATATTCCTACTTGGGGGGACCATCTAACTTAGAGTGTTCACTGCAGTATGTTCCTATTATGGCCAAATATTTGTTTCATATGATTACTCTTCAGCAAACCTTCCAGAATGCAGTTTGAATTTTATTTGCAATTGTAAAAATCTTACTATCAAATTGTAAAAATCTTACTATCAAATCACTTTAACAATTGGGGTGGGAGGTATTTTACAAATGACAACTCTACGAAGATAAATGAACAAAGGTGAGTTACCTGGGTCTGTAGAGGCAATAACATAGGTATTTTGTTTTAACTCTTTTGGCCTGAATGAATATTCTCATCCAAGGGTCAAAATACAGAACAGATGTATAGGCTCTGAGCGACCATCTCTCTGGAAAACTGGAAAAGAAAATATCAAAGGCCATACTGTAGACAATGTAATAATGACATTATTTGAGAAGAAAAAATAAGACTACCAAGTCATAATGGTTACTACTAGCAGCTTCAGGAACTTTTTTCTAAACCTAATGACACAACAAATACCAGCAAATGCTGCAACACTCACACATCCCTAAATACAAGGGCTTCCGTGAATAACCTACACATTGATTAGAACTGAACTCTGGTTGGCAACTAGCCAATTAAAAGTAGACTTACATCAGCAATAGAAAAGATACTTTTCATTAAAGCTATCAGCCCAGAAGGACAAAACCACATCAAATAAACAAAACAATCCCCCTGCTCAAACATAACAAAATGAATCGAGGCCCACATGAATGAAATACATTTCCATGAAGTTATTGCAAACAGAGAAATACAATAAAATGTTTCATTTGCTTTGAAAATTATGAACAAGAAACATAAAACTTCATTCTGTAAGTGCAATTAAGTGTTAAAATAAGTATTAATGGCCAGCTGAGGGGAGGAGTCTGATAACATGATAAGTGAAAAAGAAAAGAGAAAAATAAAGGGTGGAAAGGCAGTAAAATGGGAGCAGAAACAACATAAACAGCCTATGAAGAAAACTACCCTTGTAAAGCTGCACATTGTTGAGAAGTCGCTGTGTTGCTGTAAAACAACAACTCCAGGGACCTTCTATATTAAAGTCTACTTGTGAACTGTAAATCCTCGCCAATTAGACAAGAAATAAAGATCAAAAACAGGCCCAGCCATGTTTAAGAAGTAGAGCTCTTCATCTACTGGGTCCTAGAAAAGTCTACAAGGGAAGGGGCTACAAGGCACAAATAGAAAGCAGAGAACAGTAAACCTATCATTTTTACAATCCTACCTCAGTCAAGAGGGAGACAAGTTGGTGGAAAGGAAATATAAAGCCTGCTGGGGGGTGGCTGCTCAATGGGGTCACATTATTGGCAGTTACTCAGTAAGAAAGAACAGAGCTCCAAGGAATTTACAAAAATGAAGACAAAATCCATAGGCTGTCCAAGGATTTCCTGGTTGGTTCTAAGTTCCTCCAGGCAGGATCTGAAGCTCATTATGAAGTCAGGAATTTCTATTAGCTGTTTAAAAAGAAAGCCTTCAGTAGAATTTCTCAATATAAATTATATAAAAGTATCTAGTCCATGGCTATTACTCCATAAATACAAGTACAGCTTTAATGTGACACGAAAGGCTATCTGCATGACTACAGTAATGTAGTCAATTATTAGTATACCAGAAGCTGCACAATCAAGTAAGTCCTCCCCTGTTAAGAGAGAAAAAATAAGTCACCTTGGGACACTATAAAAATTCTGAGGACTTCTGCCATTATTCAAATCCTTTCTGGATCTTCTGACTTGAAATTGCCATTACAGCTAGAAGCTCCTTCTTCTGAGTCTCCTCAAAGCTAACACTTCTTTGTCATTTGAAGGTAAAAGTCAAAAGTAATTCAGAGACAAGTTTGAGAATTTGAGAAATTTGGTGAGAGATCCAACTGGGTTAGACAAGTTTTGGTTAAAAAAATATTATACAAATATAAAATAAGGACACTAATATGTCTACCTCTTAATAGGTCACTTCTTTACTCATTCAATTAATATTTATAGGTAAATATTCATAGCATGTGTGCTAGGGATCCTCAAGACCTCCCCTATGTGAGGAAGATGCCGCTAGAAGGTCTCATGGGACTTAGCATGTAATTGTATTCATGGTTAAGCTTTATCATGGTGATGTAGTAAGGATATACAGTGGCTCCTATGGAAAAGATAGGTGGTGTCTGGAGGAATCCTCGTGTGGCTTTCTAATGTTCTCCCCCTCTCATGAAGGGTCACACAGAGAATACTCTTTCCCCAGCTATGAAAATGTAGCAACATGTGTGTGATGCTTCTGCCTCAGGAAGCCCATTAGAGACTCTGGGCCCTCAAGGCTTTTTCATCATTGTTTGTTCTTTGCTTCTGTTTTTGTTTTTGTTTTTTTACTGGGGCTGGTCATATAAACACCCTCTGCCTAGCATGTATAAAAATTCCAGAGTCCCAGAAAAAAAGTAGATTTTCAGCATATATCATGTTATTTGCACAGTATGGACACAGTGAGCCACCCTCACCTGTTATGGAAAGTTTTATATCAGTGAGGAGAACTGTTTACCAGCCAAGTTCCCAGAAGCCAGCCAAGGGCCAATCTTGCAAGCAAGACTTCTAGCATTAACCCTTTTCTACACACACACCTACTTTTGAAAGTTCCCATTTACTTGTGACAAAGAGAACAGCAATACTTCTTAAACTATTATCATGTCACTGATGGAAAGACAAAGAAGGCTAAATATGACATCTGTATATGAAACAGGCTACCCAATGTCACTTTCAAACGTCTTTATATGATATATAAGGTCCTTCATGATCTGGACCCCACTTAACTCTCCAGCCTCGTCTCCTGCCAGCTTCAGTCTAGCCATTTAGGACCACTTCAGTTCTCCAGATATGGGGTCATGCTTTCTCACCCCCAAGCCTTGGCACTTTCAATTCTGTGGTCATTTTCAGTTAGCTCCTCTTCACGCTTCCGATCGCACTCCTCTCAAAGCCTTCCCTCACTCCTCAAGATTGGGTGAATCACTCTCCTACGGTGCTCCCCTCCTTCTTCTGTGGACCCCTCCACAGCACTTGCCACTTTGTGGTGTTGTTGACTACTTACTTACTTGTATCTCCATCAGGCTGTACCCTCCATGAGGCCAGCATCCTCATCAATAAACATTTGTTGAATAAATGATAATTATTCAGGACTTCCTTGGCTTAATTTAGAATGAACAACAGAGGGTTCCCTATATAAGACTTTTTAATGACTGATCATCTTCAGTGATGATGTTACCAGTGTTTACAAATAAAGCCACCCACTGGGGAAACTGAGATACAAATGTACTCCGTCATCATGGTATCTTCAGAAGATCTAAGAAAAAATATAGTGTTACTCTCCATCATGCAGGAACTGCTTCATATATCTTCTCCAAGAGGTGTTTGTCTCTTGTTTCCTCCTAAATGGCTTTTCCAACCTAAACGTTTCCAGAAGTATCCATATCTCTCTCTCTTTGTATCATCTTTCTCTCTTACTTTCTATTTAACTGGCTATAATAAACTGAGAAAGGAAGAGAGAGAGCAAACTCCCTTACACACACACACACACACACACACACACACACACACACACACACACACCCCGTCATGTGACAGACTTGAGAAGGGAAAATTTTCAGGCAGAAACTGACTTTATAGTCTGTGGAATATGATAGGAAGAGCTGGGGTAATCTATGTGCTTGTCCCCTGCTCAGCAATGGGTATTCTCAAAAAGTCTCAAATTTATCCTCCAGCTGTGGCTGTGGCCTCTGTGTGGCCTCTTTCTTCTCCCAGCCTATCCACTCTGTCCTTCTGCTGTTGGAAGTGTTGCTCCATATGTGGCATATCATGGGTGGATTGGTGTGTTGGGACCACCAAACTATGTTAAGGGTAGGAGAGGGTCCAGAAAGAGAGGTCTCCTGACCAAGGTCAAATCTCCTTTATCTACCGATTCAGATTCTCTGTGGCTGGAGTCTGAGAATGTGAATATTTTTTAAACTATCCAGGTGTTTCTTTAACTCTACCAGTTTTAAGAACCACTGCCTGGTAGACCTACTGGACAGGGTAGTATGTAAAGCAGTTTTCCTGAAACAAGGGAGCAGAACAATCTCTTGAAGGTGTTTGGACCTAGGACACCCTCCACATTTATCTACACTGGGTACACAGACAACAGACTCCCATCCAGTCCAACCACTGAGCTCCCTTCCATAGTTGAGAAAACAACTCTAAAATCTGGGCAGCAGACTAAATTAGATCCCTTTTGGAGTATCGCTGAAGTGCCATATTTCTATTCATGAAAATACTGTATACTATAACCAAAACTGGTTTATAATTTTCTAAATTTATTGCTAAAGTCCCTATAAAATCTCTGAAGAGGTCTTAAAGTTGAAATTAACAAGGCCTATATTATCTTGAATATAAAGAAGTGCATAAAGATTTTTAACTAGTTTAAGTTCTGAACTATAAAGGGGCTAACCAAATTTAATCTCAGGGTAGATTATACCTAAGAGAAATGTCAACTCAAAGAGGCAATTTAAAAGAAAAGTTATAAGCTACGCAAAGTAATGAAAGTGCTTCTGCCATAACCACAGTATAGCAAGCACTACATTATAACAATTTGAAGCTGTGACTTCTGATGTGTTCCTAGCCAGCTCAGTTAAGACATAAACTAGAGACATTATGGAATGCTGCCCAATGACTGTCAATTTAGAAACACACTGGCAACATGACACCTAATTTCAAAACATTACTTAGCACAAAATTTCGACTCCATTACTCCGTATTATATCATTACTTTCAGAGCTGTTGTTTTTTTTTTTGATGGATTCCTCTAGTTGCCTGAGATCCTGAGCCATGATGGATTCCAGGGGCAAGAAATGCCCTTTTGATAACAGCCAATTCCATGACATGCCTTTTTTTTTTTACTAGAGTCCGTGGTTTCTTCCATTTTTTCATAAAGTTGAATATGTTAAGAAGATATTAAGTAATTGAAAACAACATGGGCACAAGTAAATTGCATATATAACAGACCAAGTGAAACGGTCATATGATCCTGGCCCCGCAAAAGGGAATCAGGAAAAATGCTATAGGAGTGATCAAGCCTTCACGGTTTGGAAGTCAAAAAAGATTTCAAAGGTAACAGAAGCACTTTACAAAATTTCCTAAAACTCCCTCTCTCATCCTAATAAAGGTCCCCAATGATCTTCAGGGATGGAGGACAGTAGAACCCACTATGGAAAGTGCCAGCACCTTCCAATGAAAGTATTTGCAATATCCTTAGAAAATTACCTAGACGTTGACATTCAGTTCGGTTTACCTAAATTCATTTGTTATTTGCTATGTACCAGGCACTGAGTCAGTTTACAGAGCATTATAGTAATTGCAAGAAAGAAGTGCTATGGGAGAAGAAGAATGGACAGAACTAAAATGCACTGAGAACTTCCACATGCTGAGTACTGTGCCTCTTCTGTTTCTACAGTATTCGTATTAAGTAGCTGATGCAATAGCCTCATCCTGTAGATGAGAACACTGAAGTTCAGAGACTACAAATAACTTACCATTAGAATGAAAGCTCTCTCAACAGAATTCAAGCCACGTGGGGGCAGAGATATTTGTTTTCTTCCCTGATATATCCCCAGATCCTAAAGCAAGGCCTCATACTTACACTCAATAAATATCCACTGAATGGGTGAATGTAAAATGAATCTATCTATAGTCCGTTACTCAGTGGAAGAACCAGAATTTGAGACCAGTTCTAAGTGACTACAAAGTCCACGCTTTTTATAATGTACCTACTGCCTCCAAGGCTGAGTGGCTGGATGCACAGCACTGATGCGGAGTGGTGGGAATTAGCGGACGGGCTCAGGCAGCCTCCATCCACAGCCCCTACCTGCCTGTAAGCCTGAGGTTCTGGCTCCTTCAACTCCACCCACAGATCAGGATTCAAGGATATGGTGCCCATATTTTCTAATTCTGTATGGACTTTACAAAGAATATATGATATGGCATTAGACTGCAAATGCTGCCCATTCATTCAATTAACCCTAATGTCTCTGCTGACAGACCATGACATCATATAAAGGAATATTTTTTTAAAAATCAAAGACATAGCTAGAATCAAGTTGGTAGACTTAGAACACATACTAGTCTCCTGCTGAAATCCAAGGAAGAATAGTAAGGATGCTTGGGTGCCTAGAGAGGAATGAGAAAAAGGGGGAAGAAGATCAGAGAAATATAGGTGACTAATATACAGGATGCTGCAGGACACTGTACAGACATTGACTTTTTCTCTGGGTGAAATGGGAAGTCACTGGAGAATTCTATACAGAGACTGTTTAAAAGACTACTCTGGCTGCTACAGAGGAGCAAGGGTAGAATAGTTTTTACAGGGCCAAGGGTGGAAGCAGGAAGACCAGTGGACCAGTGGGAGGACTTCTGCAGTAATCCAGGTGAGATATGAGGGTGGCTTGGACCAGGATCGTAGCAGCAGAGGAGATGATAAGCGGTTGGATCTGGATCTATTTGAAGGCAGAGCCCATATGAAAGTAATAAGTTACAAGAGTCCTCCAACTGCTGAGTATGAAGAATTAGAGAAAGACAAGACCCACATTATGGAATTATTAAAGGTTAAGAGAAAATCCTAAAAGCTATGCACAGGAAAAATGAGTATTACAAAATTTTAATAATTACATCTGCATCAGACTTCTCACTAACAACATGGATTCAAGAAGTCAAATGAGTAGTAAGTACTGAGAAAAACAATTTTTAAACCAATAGTCCTTTATCCATTTAAACAAGTACTGAGGTAGAAAGGGGAAATAAAGGTACCTTTTTTCGAATTTTATTTTTTTTATACAGCAGGTTCTTAATAGTCATCTATTTTATACATATTAGTGTATTTATGTCAACCCCAATCTCCCAATTCATCCCACAACCAGCCCCCCTTTCCGCCCTTGGTTTCTTCTCTACATCTGTGTCTCTATTCCTGCCTTGCAAAACAGTTCATCAGTACTATTTTTCTGGATTCCACATATATGTGTTAATATACGAAATTTTTTTTTCTTTCTGGCTTACTTCACTCTGTATGACAGTCTCTGGGTCCATCCACGTCTCTACAAATGACGCAATCTTGTTCCTTTTTATGGCTGAGTAATATTCCATTGTATATATGTACAACATCTTCCTTATCCATTCATCTGTCGATGGGCATTTAGGTTGCTTCCATGTCCTGCCTATTGAAAATAGTACTGCAATAAATATTGGGGTGCATGTCTTTTTGAATTATGGTTTTCTCTGGGTATATGCCCAGTAGTGGGATTGCTGGATCATATGGTAATTCTATTTTTAGTTTTTTAAGGAACCTCCATACTGTTCTCCATAGTGGCTGTATCA
>NC_041214.2:104493158-104494228 GCF_002837175.3 Physeter macrocephalus | reverse complement strand
ATGGTGTTAGGGAGTGTTCTAAATTCATTCTTTAACATCTAGCTGTCCAGTTTTCCCAGCCCCACTTACTGAAGAGAATGTCTTTTCTCCATTGTATACTCTTACTCCCTTTGTCATAGATTCATTGACCATAGGTGCGTGGGTTTATCTCTGGGCTTTCTATCCTGTTCCATTGATCTATATTTCTGTTTTTGTGCCAGTACCATATTGTCTTGATTACTGTAGCTTTGTAGTATAGTCTAAAGTCAGAGAGTCTGATTCCTCCAACTCCATTTTTTTTCCCTCATGATTGCTTTGGTTATTTGGGGTCTTTTGGTCTCCATACAAATTTTAAGATTATTTGTTCTAGTTCTGTAAAAAATGCCATTGGTAATTTGACAGAGATTGCACTGAATCTGTAGATTGCCTTGGGTAGTACAGTCATCTTCACAATATTGATTCTTCCAATCCAAGAACATTCATTTTCACAATATTGATTCTTCCAATCCAAGAACATGGTATATCTCTCCATCTGTTTGTGTCACCTTTGATTTCTTTCATCAGTGTCTTATAATTTTCTGCATACAGGTCTTATGTCTCCCTAGGTAGGTTTATTCCTAAGTATTTTATTCTTATTGTTGCAGTGGTAAACGGGAGTGTTTCCTGAATTTCTCTTTCAGATTTTTCATCATTAGTGTATAGGAATGCAAGACATTTCTGTGCATTAATTTTGTATCCTGAAACTTTACCAAATTCATTAATTAGCTCTAGTAGTTATCTGGTGGCATCTTTAGGATTCTCTATGTATAGTATCATGTCATCTGCAAACAGTGACAGTTTCCATTGTATATATGTACAACATCTTCCTTATCCATTCATCTGTCGATGGGCATTTAGGTTGCTTCCATGTCCTGCCTATTGAAAATAGTACTGCAATAAATATTGGGGTGCATGTCTTTTTGAATTATGGTTTTCTCTGGGTATATGCCCAGTAGTGGGATTGCTGGATCATATGGTAATTCTATTTTTAGTTTTTTAAGGAACCTCCATACTGTTCTCCATAGTGGCTGTATCAATTTACATTCCCATCA
>NC_041214.2:104491370-104492205 GCF_002837175.3 Physeter macrocephalus | reverse complement strand
AATTTCTCTTTCAGATTTTTCATCATTAGTGTATAGAAATGCAAGAGATTTCTGTGCATTAATTTTGTATCCTGAAACTTTACCAAATTCATTAATTAGCTCTAGTAGTTATCTGGTGGCATCTTTAGGATTCTCTATGTATAGTATCATGTCATCTGCAAACAGTGACAGTTTTACTTCTTAGTTTCCAATTTATGTTCCTTTTATTTCTTTTTCTTCTCTGACTGCCATGGCTAGGACTACCAAAACTATGCTGAATAATAGTGATGAGAGTGGACATCCTTGTCTTCTTCCTGATCTTAGAGGAAATGCTTTCCATTTTTCACCAATGAGAATGATGTTTGCTGTGGGTTTGTCGTATATGGCCTTTATTATGTTGAGGTATGTACCCTCTGTGCCCACATTCTGGAGAGTTTTTAACATAAATGGGTGTTGAATTTTTTCAAAAGCTTTTTCTGCATCTATTGAGACTGATGACAGCCATTCTAACCAGTGTGAAGTGATACCTCATTGTAGTTTTCATTTGCACTTCTCTAATGATTAGTGATGTTGAGCAGCTTTTCATGTGCCTCTTGGCCATCTGTATGTCTTCTTTGGAGAAATGTCTATTTAGGACTTCCAGCCATTTTTTGATTCGGTGGTTCATTTTTTTAATATTGAGCTGCATGAGCTGTTTATATATTGGGGAGATTAATCCTTTCTCCATTGATTCATTTGCAAATATTTTCTCCCATTCTGAGGGTTGTCTTTTCATCTTGTTTATAGTTTCCTTGCTGTGCAAAAGCTCGGAAGTTTCATTAGGTCCCATTTGTTTATTTTCGTTTTTATTTCCATT
>NC_041214.2:104487657-104490334 GCF_002837175.3 Physeter macrocephalus | reverse complement strand
CTATTGAGATGATCATATGGTTTTTTTCCTTCAATTTGTTAATATGGTGTATCACATTGATTGATTTGCATATATTGAAGAATCCTTGCATCTCTGAAATAAATCCCACTTGATCATGGTGTATGATCCTTTTAATGTGTTGTTGGATTCTGTTTGCTAGTATTTTGTTGAGGATTTTTGCATCTATATTCATCAGTGATATTGGTCTGTACATTTCTTTTTTTGTAGTATCCTTGTCTGGTTTTGGTATCAGGGTGATGGTTGTCTCATAGAATGAGTTTGAGAGTGTTCCTTCCTCCGTGATTTTCTGGAAGAGTTTGAGAAAGATGGGTGTTAGCTCTTCTCTAAATGTTTGATAGAATTCACCTGTGAAGCAATCTGGTCCTGGACTTGTAAAAAAGATCTTGCTGTAATTTATGTCAAAGAGTGTTCTTCGTATGTTTTCCTCTAAGAGTTTTATAGTATCCAGTCTTACATTTAGGTCTTTATTCGTTTGTTGGCAGATTTTTAATCACAGTTTCAATTTCACTGCTTGTGAATGGTCTGTTCATATTTTCTATTTCTTCCTGGTGCAGTCTTAGAAGGCTATACCTTTCTAAAATTTGGTCCATTTCTTCCAGATTGTCCATTTTATTGGCATAGAGTTGCTTGTAGTAGTCTCTTAGGATGCTTTGTATTTTGCAGTGTCTGTTCTAACTTCTCCTTTTTCATTTCTAATTTTACTGATTTCAGTCCTCTCCCTCTACTTCTTGATGAGTCTGGGTAAAGGTTTATCAATTTTGTTTATCTTCTCAAAGAACCAGTTTTATTTTTATTGATCTTTGCTATTGTTTTGTTTCTATTTCATGTATTTCTGCTCTGATCTTTATGATTTCTTCCATTCTACTAACTTTGGGTATTGTTTGTTCTTCTTTCTCTGGTTACTTTAGGTGTAAGGTTAGATTGTTTATTTGAGATTTTTCCTGTTTCTTGAGGTAGGATTGTATTGCTATAAACTATCCTCTTAGAACTGCTTTCGCTGCATTCCATAGGTATTGGATCATCATGTTTTCATTGTCATTTGTCTCTAGGTATTTTTTTATTTTCTCTTTGATGTTTTCAGTGATCTCTTGGTTATTTAGTACCGTATTGTTTAGCCTCCATGTGTTTGTGGTTTTTATGGCTTTTTCCCTGTAATTGATATCTAATCTCATAGCTTTGTCATTGGAAAAGATGCTTGATATGATTTCAATTTTCTTACATTTACAGAGGCTTGATTTGTGACCCAAGATGTGGTCTCTCCTGGAGAATGTTCCATGTGCACTTGAGAAGAAAATGTAATCTGCTGTTTTGGGATGGAATGTCCTATAAATATCAATTAAATCTATCTGGTCTATTCTGTCATTTAAAGCTTGTGTTTCCTTATTTAGTTTCTGCCTGGATGATCTGTCAATTGTTGTAAATGAGGTGTTAAAAGTCCTCCACTATTACTGTGTTACTGTCGATTTCCTCTTTTATAGCTGTTAGCAGTTGCCTTATGTATTGAGGTGCTCCTATGTTGGGTGCATATATGTTTATTGTATCTTCCTCATGGATTCATCCCTTGATCATTATGTAGTGTCCTTCCTTGTCTCTTGTAACATTCTTTTTTTTAAGTTCTACTTTGTCAGATATGAGTATTGCTACTCCAGCTTTCTTTGGATTTCCATTTGCATGGAATATCTTTTTCCATTCACTCACTTTCAGTCTGTAAGTGTCCCTAGGTCTGAATTGGGTCTCTTGTAGACAGCATACATATGGATCTTGCTTTTGTATCCATTTAGCAAGCCAGTGTCTTTTGGTTGGAGCATTTAATCCATTCACATTTAAGGTAATTATCAATCTGTATATTCCTATTACCATTCTCTTAATTGTTTTGTGTTTGTTTTTGTAGGTCCTCTTCTTCTCTTGTGTTTCCCACTCAGAAAAGATCCTTTAGCATTTGTTGTAGAGGTGGTGGTGCTGAATCCTCTTAGCTTTTGCTTGTCTGTAAAGCTTTTGATTTCTCCATCAAATCTGAATGAGATCCTTGTCAGGTAGATTAACCTTGGTTGTAGGTTCTTCCCTTTCATCACTTTAAATATATCATGCTGCTCCCATCTGGCTTGTAGAGTTTCTGCTGAGAAAGCAGCTGTTAACCTTATGGGAATTCTCTTCTATGTTATTTGTCATTTTTCCCTTGTTGCTTTTAATAATTTTTGTTTGTCTTTAATTTTTGTCAGTTTGATTACTATGCATCTCAGCGTGTTTCTCCTTGGCTTTATCCTGCCTGGGACTCTCTGCGCTTCCTGGACTTGGGTGGCTATTTCCTTTCCCATGTTAGGGAAGTTTTCAACTATAATCTCTTCAAATATTTTCTCGGGTCCTTTCTCTCTCTCTTCTCCTTCTAGCACCCCTGTAATGCGAATGTTGTTGTGTTTTATGTTGTCCCAGATGTCTCTTAGGCTTTCTTCATTTCTTTTCATTCTTTTTTCTTTATTCAGTTATGCAGTGGTGAAATCCACCATTCTGTCTTCCAGGTCACTTATCCGTTCTTCTGCATCAGTTATTCTGCTATTGATTCCTTCTAGTGTATTCTTCATTTCACTTATTAAATAGTTCATTGCTGTTTGTTTGCTTTTTAATTCTTCTAGGTCTTTGTTAAACATTTCTTGCATCT
>NC_041214.2:104475607-104487157 GCF_002837175.3 Physeter macrocephalus | reverse complement strand
AAGCTGGAGTAGCAATACTCATATCAGATAAAACAGACATTAAAATAAACAACGTGACATTCCATGCAAATGGAAATCAAAAGAAAGCTGGAATAGCAATACTCACATCAGATAAAATAGACCTTTAAAAAACTGTCACATTTGATAAGGAAGGACAGTGCATACTGACCAAGGGATCAATCCAAGAAGAAGATATAACAATTGTAAATATATATGCACCCAACATAGGAGCGCCTCAATACATAAGGCAACTGCTAACAGCTATAAAAGAGGAAATCGACAATAACACAGTAATAGTGGGAGACTCTAAAACCTCATTTACAACAACAGACAGATCATCCAGGCAGAAATTAAACAAGGAAACACAAGCTTTAAATGATACAATAGACCAGATAGATTTATTAATATTTATAGGACATTCCATCCAAAAATAGCAGATTACACTTTCTTCTCTAGTGCGAATGGAACATTCTCCAAGGTAGATCACGTCTTTGCCCACAATCCAAGCCTCAGTAAATTTAAGAAAACTGAAATCATATCAAGCATCTTTTCTGACCACAATGTTATGAGATTAGAAATCCATTACAGGGTAAAGAACGTAAAACCCACAAACACATGGAGGCTAAACAATACGTTACTAAATAACCAAGAGATCACTGAGGAAATCAAAGAGGAAATCAAAAAGTACCTAGAGACAAATTACAACAAAAACATGATGATCCGAAACATATGGGATGCAGCAAAGCAGTTCTAGGAGGTAAGTTTACAGCAAGACAATCCTACCTCAACAAACCACAAACAAGAAAACTACCTCAACATAATAAAGGCCATATATGACAAACCCCCAGAAAACATCATTCTCAATGGTGAAAAACTGGAAGCATTTCCTCTAAGATCAGGAACAACACAAGGATACCCACTCTCACCACTATTATTCAACATAGTTTTGGAAGTCCAAGCCACAGCAATCAGAGAAGAAAAAGAAATAAAAGGAATACAAATTGGAAAAGAAGAACTGAAAATGTCACTGTTTGCAGATAACATGATGCTATACATAGAGAATCCTAAAGATGCCACCAGAAAACTACTAGAGCTAACCCATGCATTGGGTAAAGTTGCAGGATACAAAATTAATGCACAGAAGTCTCTTGCATTCCTATACACTAATGATGAAATATCTGAAAGAGAACTTAAGGAAACACTCCCATTTACCACTTCAAAAAAAGAATAAAATACCTAGGAATAAACCTACCTAAGGAGGTAAAAGACCTGTACTCAGAAAACTAAAAGACACTGATGAAAGAAATCAAAGATGACACAAACAGATAGAGACATATACCATGTTCTTGGACTGGAAGAATCAATATTGTGAAAATGACTGTGCTACCCAAGGCAATCTACAGATTCAATGCAATCTCTATTAAATTACCAATGGCATTTTTTACAGAACTAGAACAAATAATCTTAAAATTTGTATGTAGACACAAAAGACCCCGAATAGCCAAAGCAATCTTGAGGGAAAAAAATGGAGCTGGAAGAATCAGACTCTCTGACTTTAGACTATACTACAAAGCTAGAGTAATCAAGACAATATGGTACTGGCACAAAAACAGAAATATAGATGAATGAAACAGGATAGAAAGCCCAGAGATAAACCCACGCACCTATGGTCAACTAATCTATGATAAAGGAGGCAAGGATATACAATGGAGAAAAGACAGTCTCTTCAATAAGTGGTGCTGGGAAAATTGGACAGCTACATGTGAAAGAATGAAATGAGAACACTACCTAACACCACACACAAAAATAAACTTAAAATGGATTAGAGACCTAAATTTAAGACTGGACACTATAAAACTCTTAGAGGAAAACATAGGAAGAACACTCTTTGATATAAATCACAGCAAGATCTTTTTTAATCCCCCTCCCAGAGTAATGGAAATAAAAACAAAAATAAACAAATGGGACCTAATGAAACTTAAAAGCTTTTGCACAGCAAAGGAAGCCATAAACAAGACAAAAAGACAACCCTCAGAATGGGAGAAAATATTTGCAAATGAATCAATGGAGAAAGGATTAATCTCCAAAATATATAAACAGCTCATGCAGCTCGATATTTAAAAAACAAACAACCCAATCCAAAAATGGGCAGAAGACCTAAATAGACATTTCTCCAAAGAAGACATACAGATGGCCAAGAAGCACATGAAAAGCTGCTTAGCATCACTAATTATTAGAGAAATGCAAATCAAAACTACAATGAGGTATCACCTCACACCAGTTAGAATGGGCATCCTCAGAAAATCTACAAACAATAAATGCTGGAGAGGGTGTGGAGAAAAGGGAACCGTCTTGCACTGTTGGTGGGAATGTAAATTGATACAGCTACTATGGAGAACAGTACGGTGGTTCCTTAAAAAGCTAAAAATAGAATTACCATGTGACCCAGCAATCCCACTAATGGGCATATACCCAGAGAAAACCATAATTCAAAAAGACACATGCACCCCAATGTTCATTGCAGAACTATTTACAATAGCCAGGTCATGGAAGCAACCTAAATGCCCATTGACAGACAAATGGATAAAGAAGATGTGGTACATATATACAATGGAGTATTACTCAGCCATAAAAAGGAAAGAAATTGGGTCATTTGTAGAGACGTAGATGGATCTAGAGACTGTCATACAGAGTGAAGTAAGTCAGAAAGAGAAAAACAAATGTCGTATATTAACACACATATGTGGAACCTAGAAAAATGGTACGGATGAACCAGTTTGCAGTGCAGAAATAGAGACACAGATGTAGAGAACAAACATATGGACACCAAGGGGAAAGCTGGGGGGAGGGGTGGTGGTGTGATGAATTGGGAGATTGGGATTGACATATATACACTAATATGTATAAAATGGATAAGTAATAAGAACCTGCTGTATAAAAAAATAAATTAAATAAAATTCAGAATCTCAAAAAAAAAAGAAATACACAAGAGCTACATGAAGAAATAATAATAGCTAACAATTACTGGGTATGAACTATGTGCCAAGAAGTGTTTTAAGCACTTTTTACATCATATATTGCTTAATCTTCACAACAACCTGTGATATAACACTATTATTATTATTACCATTCTCAAATGAGTAAATTGAGGCTCTGTGAGGTTAACTACCTTCCCCATAATAACACAGGAGGTAGAAGTATAAATTGAACTAAGACAGTCTCACTACCAAAGCTCTGTTCTTAATTAGATATATTATACTGTTATAAAACTCCACTCAGCTATATAATAGAAGACAGGAATAAGAACCAAAACTTAAAAATGCTAGTTCTCCCCCAATTAATCTATAAATTCAACGGACTACCAATCAAAATGCCAAGAATTTTTTATAATAAAACTTTAAAAGCTTATTTTAAAATTCATATAGAAAAGAACATCTACAAGCATAGACAATTTAAAAAAGAATTTAGGGTTACTTCCCTTCCCAAATAACAAAACAGATTATAAGGGCTATAGCAATTTAGAAATTCTAATGGGGCAGGAATAAAAAATTATTTCACTGAAAAGGAACAGATTGTCTAGAATCAGATCCATGTATGGTGGAAATCTAGTTTATATTGACAATGCATTTCAAATAAGTAGGAAAGGCTGGACTATTTTAAAAATGCTATATCCATGAGGAAAACATGAAATTAATCTATCCTTCCCCATGTGCACACACTTCAAAAACAAATTCCAGATGGATTAAAAGGCTATACAGAAATAAACTACAAATGTTAAAAGAGATTATAAGAAAAAACACATTTGGCTGAGGAAGGACTTTCTGAGTTTAGAATGCAAAAGTAAGAAGCACAGAAAGGAAAACACTGAAAGAACTGACCTCAAAAAATCAAAAATATCTATAAGACAAAGGACAATATTAACAATGTTAAAAGTCAAGTGGGGAGAGAGAAAAGGAGGTATGTGTATTTATAAAAAGCAAAAGGAAGGATCCTTGTGCTGATGCATTGATGGATTTGCATCAAAGTTGGTGGACTGTATCAATGTCAATATCCTGGTTGGAATATTGCACTATAGTTTTGCAAAATGCCAACAATGGGAAAGCTGGGTAAAGGGTACATGGCCTCTCTCTGTATTATTTCTTATAATTGCATGTAAGTCTACAATTATCTCAATGAACATTTCAATTTAAAAAAGGCCAAGTATCACACTGGAGGAAAATATTTTCTGCATATTTAACACCCAAAGTATTAATAGCTAGACTAAATTAAATATTCCTATAAATCAACAAGAAAAACTACATAATAGAAATATAAGCAAAACACACAAGCAAATTATGGAAGCAAAGTAAGGTTCAAACAACATGAAAATATACTCAATTTTGTCAACAACTAGGAGAAAACTAGAGTGCAGAGAAATATTTAATCTACCCGCTAAATTTTTTTAAAACAACAAAAAAATCATTGTATCACAGTTCTAGAGGCTAGAAGTGTGAGATAAAGATGTCACCATAGTTGGTTTTTCTGAGGGCTGTGAAGAAAAATCTGTTCCCTGACTTTTGCCTAGGTTCTGATCGTTTGCTACCTGGCAAAATTTTAAAGACTGATTGTATAAGTTCTTGGTAAAAATCAGGGCATTAAGAAAACTCAGACCATTGGTTGGGTGTATAGAAAATTTAAGCATTTCACACAATACTTTAGCACTATTTAAATTTAAAATTACCACCACTTAATCTGGCAATATTTTTTCTGAGAATACTAAAGAAATATCAATACTTGTGCATGTGCCCCAAAATATAAGTATAAAGATCAGCATTGTTAAAAGAGTGAAAAAAACTGAAGCCCCATCAACAGGAGAGTGTTGATGTATAATATCATGTTATACATTATATTATAGTGTATAGTAACTGAATATTATGCAAAATTGTTATATACCAACATACAGTAATTGATCAGTATACAGCTATTTCAAAAATTAAGTATACCATCTTTAAAAGAGTCATCTTTTAAAATGAAATATAGCATTATCTACTAAAGGGAACCAGGGTTCCTTGGAGAAATGGCTTATTGCAGACAGGGGAAATAGGAGTATAATATAAGCCTGGAACATCTTGTGGTTCCAGCAAGTACAGAAATGTTCAAAAATAATGGTGACATGAAAAGAACATAAGATTCAGCTTAAACAGGCTCCTACTAGCCAGAGCCAAATCTAGGACAACTTTAGACACAAAATTCATATTGATAGTGATGGATTATAACCCTTAGAATAAGAGAGAATCCATGGATCCACAGTACATATAAAGAGAGGAAGAGTGAGAGGTTGAAAGATAAAGCAAGTGCAGTAAAATAACATTTGTGGAATTGGAGTGCAAAGTATACTGGAATTCTTTGTATTATCTTTGCAACCCTTCTGAAAAGTCTAAATTATTTCTAAATAAAACGTTAAGAAGAAAAATGTCTGAGTTAAATCTAATATAAACTTACAATTACTAGAAAAAAAACTAGTTGATATATTTGAAAACTCAACTTGCAGAATTATTTCTATAGAAGAAGAGAGACTAAGGGAACTGGTGTGGAGAATGAGGAAGCACTATTACTCTGATCTGTGTGTTTATGCATGTTTGAATAGTTTTTAATAACTAATATTTGTGTACTACTTGAAGCCCCTCCCTTCATACACACTCCACCCACCCTCTGCCCCAAAGATTAATGCCTCTGGAACAGGTGATGGACCACCAGGTAAACAGGAAGAGTGAGATATAGGAGAGAATAAATAAAACTAATACATGGATACAGGATTCACTGGCATATCTTACATGAAATTTCAAAATCTCAGTTATGAAATTATAATTCCATACCAGTATCCACATAAAAAAGTTGTATGTCTTATGAATGAAATTTAAAACATCCGAATCACAGAATTATAATTCCACACCTGGCATCTACATAAACTCTCTGAGTAAGGAATGCCGAAGTAGAATTACAACCCTGAAGATTTTGCAGATGCCAATTTATACTAACCACATATGAGGTAGTGATGGGCACTGACTCATTTTAAAACCGTCCTCCAGCCTGTCATCTTCCATTTGCTTAGTCCTACTGCACTCTGTCAATACAGGACCTTTGAAAATGACTCTAAATTTCAGTAATTTGTATGACTGTGATTGAAGGTTACTAACAGGCACCAGTGAGAAGGAGAAAATGGATTAACTTGATTCTGTTTTGCACAAATGGACTACTTCAAAGGAAAAAAATACAACTTGGTGGGGGGAAAAGTTACAAAGGTTTGAGGTGTGGGACTTCGTTCAGAGTTCCAAAAATTACCACAACATAAACTAATAAACAAAAATTGTCTAAGCAGGCCCTAAAGAAACATCTTGTTTTCTGTTACTAGTCCACTTTTATTTCTCTAATATTCAGTATTCTCAGCCTGCCCCTGCACCTCCATTTTGTTCCAAACTCTTGATTTTCTTCTGATTTCTTACAAAGCTATTTTTCATATCATCTTCTTCCCTTTCTGGGAACTAAGTTTAACACGATATAATTCAACATGATTCTTTCCCTGCAGATACAACTCACTTTCTGCATGTCACCCTGGAACCTCTGTACGCTTCCCTGGCACTCTCCACATACCACAGTCACAGATTCAAACTGCAGTTTGATATATCACACATTAAATGCAAACTTCTGCCTCACCTGCATTCTGAAATTCTGAGATGACTGTTATCTATCTACATACAATTTTTTTAATTTAAGTGAAAACAGTTGTCTTTAGACTGACATTGCCAAAGCACATGCCACTACCCTGTGCTTAAACATCACTCCTAATGAAACTTTCATGAGGTTGTCATCTTGAAACAAGGCCCTGCCAATGGTCAGATTACTGCTCTTAGAGCTTCAGACCAAAGCAGAACGATAAAGGGTTTTGATTCCTAAGTTTAAAACTGATACCAAATATTCACAAGAACTGTATCAAAGTTCAGACCCTTTGACTCACTGGTTCCCATCCTGGGAATCTGTCTTAAGAAAATAATTCAAAAAATAAAAAATATATATCTGTATGAATATGTTTATTCCAACATCATCCACAAATAATGTGAAACACTGAGACCAATGTCACTGTCCAAAAATACAGGAATTGTTACATAAATTATGACGAATCAGTTCAGTGGTCACTTATCAAGAAATCATTGTGAAATGAGGCTTATTAAGACTGTATAACTTAGAATAAAGTTTAGAAGCAAATAATAAATGAAAAAAGAAAAATGAGAAACTGCACTTAAAAAAACACTAGAATGGAATAATAAATTAATAATCAATTATGAGGGGCTTTCCTGATGGCACAGTGGTTAAGAATCTGCCTGCCAGCGCAGGGGACATGGTTTCGAGCCCTGGTCCGGGAGGATCCCACATGCCGTGGACCAACTAATTCCGTGCGCAGCAACTACTGAGCCTGTGCTCTAGAGCCCGCGAGCCACAACTACTGAGCCCATGTGCCACAACTACTGAGGCCTGCATGCCTAGAGGCCGTGCTCTGCAACAAGAGAAGCCACCACAATGAGAAGCCCGCGCACCGCAACGAAGAGTAGCCCCCACTCTCAGCAACTAGAGAAAGCCCGCATGCAGCAGCAAAGACCCAGTGCAGGCAAAAATTAAATAAATGAATAAATAAATTTTAAAAAATAATTAATTATGATACAGAAATTCTTTTCCTTAAAAAGTTAAAAAATATTGTTTATTTTTGATTTTACAATAAACAAAATTGGAAGAAAGTAAATAATACCAGGAAACCTCTTCTCTGAGGCCAAACAAAAGTCTGAAATCCTGGATTTTCCTATTCATATGTAGAAAATTATTTTCAGAATCAGGCTGATCCATTTTCTTTATTTTGTAATTAACTGCCTAAATGCTTTAAGAAGCTTCTGGCTTCATTAAACAATCTGGAAATAGTAAGAATTTTTCCCAAAGAATTAGCTGTCAAATTATTCCTCTAATAATGTATTGCTTCCTGATGCTAGTGTTGAAATGCCAAGGCACTCTGAGAGATAACTTTTGGAAAATTTGAGCTCAAACCTTTTAAATAGTATAAGATATTGTTTTTGGAACCAGCTGTTAAGCAGAGGACAAGGCCAGAAAGAAAAGGAGGACACAGTAATGGAGTTGCCAGTAACAACTCTGGGTCTCCTTTCTGACATTGGCACATTAATGTTGGCAAAAGGGTTCCCAGCAATTGCAGAACAGTAATTAGGCTGGATATTTTTTTCCAAAAGGAAAAACACCTCATTTCTGTGTAAATTAAGAACTCCACATGTTAGAATGAGATGAGAAAAAATATAAATTAGAAAAATATAGAAGAGCTAATCTAAAGTAGGTTATCAAATGTTAAATTCTCTAACTGGTAAAAGAACTTTCAAAATTTCACTTCCAAGGAAAAAGAAAAAGAAGTTGTCTTTTTTGTTGTTGTTTTTTTGTTTTTTTGTTTTTTTGGGTTTTTTTTTTTTTTGGCGGTACGCGGGCCTCTCACTGTTGTGGCCTCTCCCGTTGCGGAGCGCAGGCTCCGGACACGCAGGCACAGCGGCCATGGCTCACGGGCCCAGATATGTGGTATATGTGTAAAACACACACTGGATTTCAAAGATTTAGAATGGAAAAAAAACAATGTAAAATGTCTCAATATTTTGCATACAGAAATTGAAATTATAATATTTTATATATACCAGATTAAATAAAAACATTATTGGGGGGAGGAGTCAAGATGGAGGTGTGGGAAGACACGGAGTTAGCGTCTCCCCACAACTAGGGCAACTGCCGGCCACTGGTAGGAGACCCTGATGCCCAAGGAGACAGAAGGAACCCCAAAGTGAACTGGCAGGACACAGGGGGACTGGGGGGGAGGAAAAGTGGAGGCCAGACAAGATCGGCGCCCCTGAGGCCAGGGAGATCAGGAGAGGCCGGTGGGAGGGACTCTCCAGGAAGAGCAGGAGAGGAGCAGAGAGCGATCGCCTGACCCACTTGGGCCAGGGAGCCTGCTGAGCTCCGAAGCCAGTACCCCCCCCAAGGCCCCATCCAGGTGGCGTGGGTCCTGCGGGCATAGGAGGGAGGCTGGGGAGATCAGGAGAGGCAGGTGGGAGGGGCCTTCCCAGACCCCAGACCAGAGAAGCAGGAGAGGAGAGGAGGGCATTTACTGGTTGCTGACTCATCTATATTTTTATTTTTACATTATTTCTATTTTACATTCTTTCTATATCTCTTAGCTTCCTAGTCTAATTTTATTTTTTACTTTGTTATTGTTCTCTCTTTTTTTTTTTTTTTTGGCCACCCCACATGGCTCCTGTGGTGGGAGCTCTGAGTCCAAACCACTGGACTAACAGAGAACCTCAGACCCAGGGAATATTCATTGAAGTGAGGTCTCACAGAGTTCTTCATCTCAGCACCAAGATCCAGCTCTACCAAATAGCCTACAAACTCCAGTGCTGGAAGCCTCAGGCCAAACAACCAATAAAACAGGAACACAATCCCACTCATAAAAAAAAAGAAATGAGACAGCAAAGGAAGGAGCAAGGTAAAAACCTATAAGACTAAATAAATGAAGAGGAAATAGGCAATCTACCTGAAAAAGAATTCAGAGTAATGATAGTAAAGGTGATCCAGAATCTCAGAAATATAATGGAAGCATGCACGGATTGAGAAAATACAAGAAATGTTTTACAAAGATCTAGAAGAACTAAAGAACAAAAAAACAGAGATGAATAACACAGTGAACTGAAATGAAAAATACACTAGAAGAAATCAAAAACAGAATAACTGAGGCAGAATGAATAAGTGAGCTGGAAGACAAAATGGTGGAAATAACGGCCAAGGAGCAGAATAAAGAAAAAAGAATGAAATGAATTGCAGACAATCTCAGAGACCTCAGGGACAACACTAAATGCAAAAAGAATTCAGAGTAATGATAGTAAAGGTGATCCAGAATCTCAGAAATATAATGGAAGCATGCACGGATTGAGAAAATACAAGAAATGTTTTACAAAGATCTAGAAGAACTAAAGAACAAAAAAACAGAGATGAATAACACAGTGAACTGAAATGAAAAATACACTAGAAGAAATCAAAAACAGAATAACTGAGGCAGAATGAATAAGTGAGCTGGAAGACAAAATGGTGGAAATAACGGCCAAGGAGCAGAATAAAGAAAAAAGAATGAAATGAATTGCAGACAATCTCAGAGACCTCAGGGACAACACTAAATGCACCAACATTCAAATTATAGGGGTCCCAGAAGAAAAGAGAAAAAGAAAGGATCTGAGAAAATACTTGAAGATATTATAGTGGAAAACTTCCATAACACGGGAAAAGAAATAGCCACCCAAGTCTGGGAAGCACAGAAAGTCCCATACAGGATAAACCCTGGGAAAAACACACCAAGACACATATTAATATCATTAATCAAACTAACAAAAGTGCATCGGCAGGCAGACTCTCAACCACTGCACCACCAGGGAAGCCCAAAAAGAAGTTGTCTAAGCTGATGTGTTTACTTGGGTCTCAATATCTTAGTCTAAAGCTGCACTGTCCAATACGGTAGCTACTGGACATGTGCAGCTATTGGGCGCTAGTCCAAATTGATATGTGGTATATGTGTAAAACACACACTGGATTTCAAAGATTTAGAATGGAAAAAAAACAATGTAAAATGTCTCAATATTTTGCATACAGAAATTGAAATTATAATATTTTATATATACCAGATTAAATAAAAACATTATTGGGGGGAGGAGTCAAGATGGAGGTGTGGGAAGACACGGAGTTAGCGTCTCCCCACAACTAGGGCAACTGCCGGCCACTGGTAGGAGACCCTGATGCCCAAGGAGACAGAAGGAACCCCAAAGTGAACTGGCAGGACACAGGGGGACTGGGGGGGAGGAAAAGTGGAGGCCAGACAAGATCGGCGCCCCTGAGGCCAGGGAGATCAGGAGAGGCCGGTGGGAGGGACTCTCCAGGAAGAGCAGGAGAGGAGCAGAGAGCGATCGCCTGACCCACTTGGGCCAGGGAGCCTGCTGAGCTCCGAAGCCAGTACCCCCCCCAAGGCCCCATCCAGGTGGCGTGGGTCCTGCGGGCATAGGAGGGAGGCTGGGGAGATCAGGAGAGGCAGGTGGGAGGGGCCTTCCCAGACCCCAGACCAGAGAAGCAGGAGAGGAGAGGAGGGCATTTACTGGTTGCTGACTCATCTATATTTTTATTTTTACATTATTTCTATTTTACATTCTTTCTATATCTCTTAGCTTCCTAGTCTAATTTTATTTTTTACTTTGTTATTGTTCTCTCTTTTTTTTTTTTTTTTGGCCACCCCACATGGCTCCTGTGGTGGGAGCTCTGAGTCCAAACCACTGGACTAACAGAGAACCTCAGACCCAGGGAATATTCATTGAAGTGAGGTCTCACAGAGTTCTTCATCTCAGCACCAAGATCCAGCTCTACCAAATAGCCTACAAACTCCAGTGCTGGAAGCCTCAGGCCAAACAACCAATAAAACAGGAACACAATCCCACTCAT
>NC_041214.2:104472904-104475028 GCF_002837175.3 Physeter macrocephalus | reverse complement strand
AACAAACAAACAGAGATGAACAACACAATAACTGAAGTGAAAAATACACTAGAAGGAATCAATAACAGAATAACTGAGGCAGAAGAACGATTAAGTGAGCTGGAAGACAAAATGGTGGAAATAATTGCCAAGGAGCAGAATAAAGAAAAAAGAATGAAAAGAATTGAAGACAATCTCAGAGACCTCTGGGACAACACTAAATGCACCAACATTCGAATTATAGGGTTCTCAGAAGAAGAGAAGAAAAAGAAAGTGTCTGGGAAAATATTTGAAGAGATTATAGTTGAAAACTTCCCTAACATGGGAAAGGAAAGTCCAGGAAGCACAAAGAGTCCCATACAGGATAAACCCTGGGAAAAACACACCAAGACACATATTAATATCATTAATCAAACTAACAAAAGTTAAATTCAAAGAAAAAGTATTAAAAGCAGCAAGGGAAAAACAAAAAATAACTTAGAAAGGAATCCCCATAAGGTTATCAGCTGATTTTTCAGTGGAAATTCTGCAGGCCAGAAGGGAGTGGCAGGATATTCTTAAAGTGATGAAAGAGAAAAACCTACAACCAAGATTACACTACCTAGCAAGAGGCTCATTCAGATTCGATGGAGAAGTCAAAAGATTTTCAGACAAGCAAAAGCTAAGAGAAATCAGCACCATCAAACCAGCTTTACAACAAATGCTAAAGAACCTTCTCTAAGCAGAAAACACAAGAGAAGAAAAAGACCCACAAAAACAAACCCAAAACTATGAAGAAAATGGTAACAGGGACGTATATATTAATAATAACCTTGAATGTAAATGGATTAAATGCCCCAACCAAAAGACACAGACTGCTCAATGGATACAACAACAAGACCCATATATATATGCTCTCTATAAAACACCCACTTCACACCTAGGGACACATACAGACTGAAAGTGAAGGGATGGAAAAAGATATTCCATGTAAACGCAAATCAAAAGAAAGCTGGAGTAGCAATACTTGTATCAGATAAAATTGACTTTAAAATAAAGTCTGCTACAAGAGATATGGAGGGACACCACATATTGATCAAAGGATCAATGAAAGAAGAAGATACAAAAATTATAAATGTTTATGCACCCAACAGAGGAGCACCTCAATACATAAGGCAAATGCTGACAACCATGAAAGGAGAAATTGACAGTAACACAAAAATAGTAGGGGACTTTAACACCCCACTTACACCAATGGACAGATCATCCAAACAGAAAAAAAATACGGAAACACAAGCTTTAAATGATACAACAGATCAGATACATCTAATCGATATTTATAGAACATTCCACCACAAAGTGGCAGAATACACTTTCTTCTCAAGTGCACATGGAACATTCTCCAGGATAGATCATGTCTTGGGTCACAAATCAAGCCTCAGAATATTTAAGAAAATTGAAATCATATCAAGCATCTTTTATGACCACAATGCTATGAGACTGGAAATCAATTACAGGAAAAAAAACTGTAAAAAACACAAATACATGGAGGCTAATCAGTGTGATACTAAATAACCAAGAGATCACCGAAGAAATCAAAGAAGAAATTTAAAAATACATAGAAAAAAATGACAACGAAAACACAACAAACCAAAACCTATGGGATGCAGCAAAAGCAGTTCTAAGAGGGAAGTTTATAGCAATTCAATCTCACCTCAAGAAACAACAAAAATATCAAATACACAATCTAACCCTGCACTTAAAACAACTAAAGAAAAAAGAACAAAGAAAACCAAAAGTCAGCAGAAGGAAAGGAATCATAAACATCAGAGCAGAAATAAATGAAACAGAAATGAAGAAAACAATAGCAAAGATCAATAAAACTAAAAGCTGGTTCTTTGAGAAGATAAACAAACTTGATAAACCCTTAGCCAGACTCATCAAGAAAAAAAGGGAGAGGATGCAAATCAACAAAATTAGAAATGAAAAAGGAAAAATCACAACTGACACTGGAGAAATACACAGGATTAAAAGAGACTACTACAAACAACTATATGCCAAAAAAATGGACAACCATAAAGAAATGGACAAATTCTTGGAAAGGTACAATTTTCCAAGACTGAACCAGGAAGAATTAGAAAATATAAACAGACCTATCACAAGTAA
>NC_041214.2:104471599-104472889 GCF_002837175.3 Physeter macrocephalus | reverse complement strand
GAAATTGAAACTGTGATTAAAAATCTTCCAACAAACAAAAGTCCAGGACCAGATGGCTTCACAGGTGAATTCTATCAAACATTTAGAGAAGAGCTAACACCGATACTTCTCAAACTCTTCCAAAAAATTGCAGACAGAGAAACACATCCAAATTCATTCTACAAAGCCACCATCACCCTGATACCAAAACCAGAAAAAGATATCACAAAAAAAAAGAAAATTATACATCAGTACCACTGATGAACATAGATGCAAAAATCCTGAACGAAATACTAGCAAACATAATCCAAAAGCACATTAAAAGGATCATACACCATGGGGCTTCCCTGGTGGCACAGTGGTTGAGAGTCTGCCTGCTGATGCAGGGGACATGGGTTCATGCCCCGGTCCGGGAAGATCCCACATGCCGCGGAGAGGCTGGGCCCATGAGCCATGGCCGCTGAGCCTGCGCATCCAGAGCCTGTGCTCTGCAACAGGAGAGGCCACAATAGTAAGAGGCCCATGTACTGCAAAAAAAAGAAAAAAAAAAAAAAAAAGGATCATACACCATGATCAAGTGGGACCTATCCCAGGGATGCAAGGATTCGTCAATAAATGCAAATCAATCAGTGTGATACACCATATTAACAAATTGAAGAATAAAAACCATAAGATCATCTCAATAGATGCAGAAAAAACTTTGCCAAATTTAACACCCATTTATGATAAAAACTCTCCAGAAAATAGGCATAGAGGGAAACTACCTCAACATAATAAAGGCCATATATGACAAACCCACAGCTAGCATCACACTCAATGGTGAAAAATGGAAAGCATTTCCACTAGGATCAGGAAAAAGATAAGAATGTCCACTCTCGCCACTCTTATTCAACACAGTTTTGGAAGTCCTAGCCACATCTATCAGAGAAGAAAAAGAAATAAAAGGAATACAAACTGGAAAAGAAGAAGTAAAACTGTCACTATTTGCTGATGACATTGCACTATACATAGAAAATCCTAAAGATGGCACCAGAGAGTTAATTGAACTAATCAATGGATTTCATAAGGTTGCAGGATACAAAATTAATGCGCAGAAATCTCTGGCATTCTTGTACACCAATAATGAACAATCAGAAAAAGAAAATAAGGAAACACTCCCATTTACCACTGCAACAAAAAGAATAAAATACCAAGGAATAAACCTGCCTAAGGAGATGAAAGACTTGTACTCAGAAAACTATAAGACACTGATGAAAGAAATCAAAGATGACATAAACAGATGGAGAAATATACCATGTTCTTGGATTGGAA
>NC_041214.2:104467149-104471139 GCF_002837175.3 Physeter macrocephalus | reverse complement strand
TGGGAAAACTGGACAGCTACATGTAAAAGAATGAAATTAGAACACTACCTAACACCATACAGAAAAATAAACTCCAAATGGATTAAAGATTTAAATGTGAGACCAGACATGATAAAACTTTTAGAGGAAAAAACATAGAAAAAACACTCTTTGACATAAACCACAACAAGATCTTTTTTGACCCATCTCCTAGATTAACAGAAATTTAAAAAATAAACAAATAGGACTTAATGAAAATTAAAAGCTTTTGCACAGCAAAGGAAACCATAAACAAGACAAAAAGACAACCCTCAGAATGGGAGAAAATATTTGCAAATGAAACAACAGACAAAGGATTAATCTCCAAAATATACAAACAGCTCTTGGAGATCAATATCAAAAACACAAACAATCCAGTTAAAAAATGGGTGGAAGACCTAAATAGAATTTCACCAAGGAAGACACACAGATGGCAAAGAGGCACATGAAAAGATGCTCAACATCACTAATTATTAGAGAAATGCAAATCAAACCTACAATGAGGTATCACCTCACACAGGTCAAAATGGCCATTATCAAAAATGCTAGAAACAATAAATGCTGGAAAGGGTGTGGTGAAAAGGGAACCCTCCTACACTGTTGGTGGGAATGTAAATTTGATACAATCACTATGGAAAACAGTATGGAGGTTCCTTAAAAAAAAAAAAAAAAAAAAAAACTAAAAATGGAACTACCATACGACCCAGCAATACCACTACGGCATATACCCTGAGAAAACCATAATTCAAAAGGAGGCATGCACCACAATGTTCATTGCAGCACTATATACAATAGTGAGGACATGGAACCAACTGAAATGTCCATCAACAGATGAATTGATAAAGAAGATGTCACACATATATACAATGGAATATTACTCAGCCATAAAAAGAAGTGAAATTGAGTTATTTGTAGTGAGGTGGATGGACCTAGAGACTGCCATACAGAGCAAAGTAAGTCAGAAAGAGAAAAACAAATACCGTATGCTAATGCATATATATGGAATCTTTAAAAAAAAATGGTACTGATGAACCTAGAGGTAGACATAGAGAATGGACTTGATGACATGGGGTGGGAGGGTGAAGCTGGGGCAAAGTGAGAGTAGCATTGACATATATACACTACCAAATGTAAAACAGCTGGCTGGTGGGAAGCAGCAGCATAGCACAGAGAGAAAGGCTTGGTGCTTTGTGAGGACCTACAGGGATGGGATAGGGAGGATGGGAGGGAGACTCAAGTGGGAGGGGATATGCGGACATGTGTATGCATCTGGCTGACTCGCTTTGCTGCGCAACAGAAACTAACCTGGTATTGTGAAGCAATTATTCTCCAATGAAGATCTATTTAAAAATTATTAAATTAATTTCATCTGTTTCTTTTTACTTTTCTTAATGTAGCTCCTAATAAATTTACAATGACATATGTGGTTAATGTTTTGGCTCTCACTATATTTCTTTCTTCTTTAATTTTATTTTATATATTTTTTTATACAGCAGGTTCTTATTAGTCATCCATTTTACACACATCAGTGTATACATGTCAATCCCAATCTCCCAATTCATCCCACCACCACCCCCCACCCCTGCCGCTTTCCCCCCTTGGTGTCCATACGTCTTTTCTCTACTTCTGTGTCTCAATTTTCACTCTGCAAACCAGTTGATCTGCACCATTTTCTAGGTTCCACATATATGCATTAATATACGACATTTGTTTTTCCCTTTCTGAGTTACTTCACTTGGTATGACAGTCTCTAGATCCATCCACGTCTCTAAAAATGACCCAATTTCGTTCCTTTTTATGGCTGAGTAATATTACATTGTATATATGTACCACATCTTCTATATCTATCCATCTGTTGATGGGCATTTAGGTTGCTTCCATGACCTGGCTATTGTAAATAGTGCTGCAATGAACATTGGGGTGCATGTGTCTCTTTGAATTACGGATTTCTCTGGGTATATGCCCAGTAGTGGAAATGCTGGGTCATATGGTAATTCTATTTTTAGTTTTTTAAGGAACCTCTATATGGTTCTCCAGAGTGGCTGTATCAAATTACATTCCCAACAAAAGTGCAAGAGAGTTCCCTTTTCTCCACACCCTCTCCAGCATTTGTTGTTTGTGGATTTTCTAATGATACCCATTCTGATTGGTGTGAGGTGATACCTCAATGTAGTTTTGATTTGCATTTCTCTAACAGTTAGTGATGCTGAGCAGCTTTTTATGTGCCTCTTGGCCATCTGTATGTCTTCTTTGGAGAAATGTCTATTTAGGTCTCTGCCCATTTTTGGATTGGGTTGTTTGTTTTTTTAATACTGAGCTGCATGAGCTGTTTATATATTTTGGAGATTAATCCTTTGTCCGTTGATTTGTTTTCAAATATTTTCTCTCATTCTGAGGGTTGTCTTTTCATCTTGTTTATGGTTTCCTTTGCTGTGCAAAAGCTTTTAAGTTTCATTATGTCCCATTTGTTTATTTTTGTTTTTATTTCCATTACTCTAGGACATGGATCAAAAAATATCTTGCTGTGATTTATATCAAAGAGTGTTCTTCCTATGTTTTCCTCTAAGAGTTTTATAGTGTCCAGTCTTACATTGAGGTCTCTAATCCACTTTGAGTTTGTTTTTGTGTACGGTTTTAGGGAGTGTTCTCATTTCATTCTTTTCCATTTAGCTGTCCAGTTTTCCCAGTACCACTTACTGAAGAAACTGTCTTTTCTCCATTGTATATCCTTGCTTCCATTATCATAGATTAGTTGACCATAAGTGTGTGGGTTTATCTCTGGGCTTTCTATCCCATTCCACTGACCTATATTTCTGTTTTTGTGCCAGTACCATATTGTCTTGATTACTGTAGCTTTGTAGTATAGTCTGAAGTCAGGGAGTGTGATTCCTCCAGCTCCTTTTCTTTCCCTCAGGACTGCTTTGGCTACACGGGGTCCTCTGTGTCTCCATACAAATTTTCAGATTTTCTGTTCTAGTTCTGTAAAAAATGCCATTGGTATGTTGATAGGGATTGAACTGAATCTGTAGATTACTTTGGGTAGTATAGTCATTTTAACAATATTGATTCTTCCAATCCAAAAACATGGTATAACTCTCCATCTGTTGGTATCATCTTTAATTTCTTTCATCAGTGTCTTATAGTTTTCTGCATACAGGTCTTTTGTCTCCCTAGGTAGGTTTATTCCTAAGTATTTTATTCTTTTTGCTGCAGTGGTAAATGGGGGTGTATCCTTAATTTCTCTTTCAGATTTTTCATCATTATTGTATAGGAGTGCAAGAGATTTCTGTGCATTAATTTTTTATCCTGAAACTTTACCAAATTCAATGATTAGCTCTACTAGTTTTCTGGTGGCATCTTTAGGATTCTCTATGTATAGTATCATGTCACCTGCAAACAATGACAGTTTTACTTCTTCTTTTCCAATTTGTATTCCTTTTATTTCTTTTCCTTCTCTGATTGCCGTGGCTTGGATTTCCAAAACTATGCTGAATAATAGTGGTGAGAGTGGACATCCTTGTCTTGTTCCTAATCTTGGAGGAAATGCTTTCAGTTTTTACCATTGAGAATGATGTTCGCTGTGGGTTTGTCATATATGGCCTTTATCATGTTGAGGTAGGTTCCCTCTATGCCCACTTTCTGGAGAGTTTTTATCATAAATGGGTGTTGAATTTTGTCAACAGCTTTTTCTGCAACTATTGAGATGATCATATGGTTTTCAGTCTTCAATTTGTTAATATGGTGTATCACATTGATTGATTTGCATATATTGAAGAATCCTTGCATCCCTGGGCTAAATCCCACTTTATCATGGTGTATGATCTTTTTAATGTGCTGTTGGATTCTGTTTGCTAGTATTTTGTTGAGTATTTTTGCATGTATATTCATCAGTGATACTGGTCTGTAATTTTCTTTTTTTGTAGTTTCTTTGTCTGGTTTTAGTATCAGGGTGATGGTGGCCTCATAGAATGA
>NC_041214.2:104466580-104467139 GCF_002837175.3 Physeter macrocephalus | reverse complement strand
CTCTTCTCTAAATGTTTGATAGAATTCACCTGTGAAGCCATCTGGTCCTGGACTTTTGTTTGTTGGAAGATTTTTAATCACAGTTTCAATTTCATTACTTGTGATTGCTCTGTTCATGTTTTCTATTTCTTCCTGGTTCAGGAAGGTTATACCTTCCTGAAGGTTATACCTTTCTGATAATTTGTAAGGTTATACCTTTCTGATAATTTGTCCATTTCTTCCAGGTTGTCCATTTTATTGGCATAGAGTTGCTTGTAGTAGTCTCTTCGGATGCTTTGTATTTCTGCGGTGTCTGTTGTAACTTCTCCTTTTTCATTTCTAATTTTATTGATTTGAGTCCTCTCCCTCTTTTTCTTGATGAGTCTGGCTAATGGTTTATCAATTTTGTTTATCTTCTCAAAGAACCAGCTTTTAGTTTTATTGATCTTTGCTATTGTTTTCTTTGTTTCTATTTCATTTATTTCTCCTCTGATCTTTATGATTTCTTTCCTTCTGCTAACTTTGGGTTTTGTTTGTTCTTCTTTCTGTAGTTCCTTTAGGTGTAAGGTTAGATTGTTTA
>NC_041214.2:104464354-104465530 GCF_002837175.3 Physeter macrocephalus | reverse complement strand
CCTTTCCTCCTTTTTGGTTTCCCCCTTGAAGAAGTTCTTTAGCATTTGTTGTAGAGCTCGTTTGGTGGTGCTGAATTCTCTTAGCTTTTGGTTGTCTGTAAAGCTTTTGGTTTCTGCATCGAATCTGAATGCGATCCTTGCTGGCTAGAGTAATCTTGGTTGTAGGTTCTTCCCTTTCATCACTTTAAATATGTCATGCCACTCCCTTCTGGCTTGTAGAATTTCTGCTGAGAAATCAGCTGTTAACCTTATGGGAGTTCCCTTGTATGTTATTTGTCATTTTTCCCTTGCTGCTTTCAATATTTTTTCTTTGTCTTTAATTTTTGCCAATTTGATTACTGTGTGTCTCGGCGTGTTTCTCCTTGGGCTTATCCTGTATGGGACTCTGTGCTTCCTGGACTTGGGTGGCTATTTCCTTTCCCATGTTAGGGAAGTTTTCGACTATAATCTCCTCAAATATTTTCCTGGTTCCTTTCTTTCTCTCTTCTCCTACGAGGTCTCTTAGGCTTTCTTCATTTCTTTTCTTTCTTTTTTCTTTATTGTGTTCCGCAGCAGTGAATTCCCCCATTCTTAATTGTTTTTCTGGGGTTTTATCTTTTTCCTTCATCTGGTACATAGTCCTCTGTCTTTTCTTCTTGTCTTATCTTTCTGTGAAGGTTTTTGTTCCACAGGCTGCAGGACTGTAGTTCTTCTTGCTTCTGATGTCTGCCCTATGGTGGATGAGGCTATCTGGCTCTCACTATATTTCTATTGCACTACAGTGGTTCATGAAATAAATCAGACTAGATTAAATTCCTTTAAAATCCCTTCTAGCTCTAAAGGGAACCCTCTTGCACTGTTGCTGGGAATGTAAATTGATACAGCCACTATGGAGAACAGTATGGAGGTTCCTTAAAAAACTACAAATAGAACTACCATACACCCCAGCAATCCCACTATTGGGCATATACCCTGAGAAAACCATAATTCAAAAGGGGACATGTACCACAATGTTCATTGCAGCACTATTTACAGTAGCCAGGACATGGAAGCAACCTAAGTGTCCATCGACAGATGAATGGATAAAGAAGATGTGGCACCTATATACAATGGAATATTACTCAGCCGTAAAAAGAAATGAAATTGAGTTATTTGTAGTGAGGTGGATGGACCTAGAGTCTGTCATACAGAGTGAAA
>NC_041214.2:104400918-104464088 GCF_002837175.3 Physeter macrocephalus | reverse complement strand
GGTGTTTTGTGACCACCTAGAGGGGTGGGATAGGGAGGGAGACGCAAGAGGGAGGGGATATGGGGATGTATGTATACATACAGCTGATTCACTTTGTTACACAGCAGAAACTAACACAACACTGTAAAGCAATTATACTCCAATAAAGATGTTAAAAAAATAAATCCCGTCTAGCTCTAGCATGCTGACACTAAGAGACTATAGGCTCAAGCTAGTAAGTTTTAAATTCAAAGTTACTTTAGAGAAATCCAGGGTTAATTACTATTTCATATTTCTCCACACTTTTTCACCCATGCCCCCTACTGTTTTCTCAATTCTGTTTCCTATGGGTCCCCAATAGCCAAGAAAAATGAATGTCCATTTATTTATTTATAAACTGCAAGTATATAGTTCATAGGGCCATTTTGAATTGTCATTCAGTCATATTCCTCTGAATCACCTGTGGAACATATGAAAAATATTGATTCCTAGGCTTGATATCTCAAGATTCTGACTCAGTACATTTGGTATGAGATAGGATCCTATACTTCTCAAGAAGCTACCTACGTCACTCAGAGGTTCAGCCAGGTTTGGGAATCAGTTGTCTAGCCTAACTTACTTCATCTGTAACTGGGGTAAAATTAATTGTTCTAGAGTCAAGGCCTGGTGGCCCCCGACCTGGAATGAGGATGTAGAGCTCCTAACTCCAGCTCACTGCCATTGTTGACACCTGTTCTGACAAACACTCATATTACTCACTCCTCAAGAGCTCCAGCCACCAGTATATCTTCCTTGTCAGTTTTAACATCCAACTCAGGTTCTCCACTAAGCAGAAGCTTCAAGTTATAAATAACCAGCAAAGTACCTAGTGGAAAAATAGACATTTGACTCGTCAATATTTAACTATACTATGTGTTAGTCATGGTGCTATTATCTCACCTATGGAATTAAGCCTGCTATAGACCAAATTTCTTTTTGTACTTCAGTAAATAATATGCTTGGATAAGTTCCAAGATATACGTCTTATAGCAAATTCCACTCTCTGCCAAACAGTGTTGAGTTTCTACAGTACAGCGCTTCTTTTTACTATTCAATTCATTATGCCTTTCAATGTGGATTCTTAAACTTTGGAACTCTTTTCATAATTTGCATTACAAGAACTGTTAGAAGCCTGAACCAAATTTGTATTATAGGCAAAGCTCTCACTGGCAGAACTGAAATCAATGCACATAAGAACAAAGATGAATTTTCAACATTTGTATAAATATGAAGTACTGCTTTTAACCCTGAAACAGGCGTTGGTAAGCATTTTCTGTAAAGGGGAAGATAATAAATACTTCAGGCTTTGCAGGCCTCTCACATCTACTCACAACTCAACTCCACAGTTGTAGCATGAAAGCTGCCATAGGGAATACACGAATGATGTGGCTATTTCCAATAAAAATTTATTAACAAAAACAGCTATGGGGCCGATATGACCTGAAGGCACTAGAGTTTGCTGACCCCTGCTCTAAAGCACAGTAAACAAAAAAATCCAAATTCTTTATGAAGTTGATTGTAATATAAAGACAAACACCATTGTCAGAGAAATTTTAAGAACAACCAATTACACTTTTTTTGGTAATACTAAAACAGAAGGGAGAACAGCAGAGTGACTAAAAATTTGGACTTGGTCTTGGGAGCCTAAATACTTAGGTCTACATCCTGGATCAACCATTTACTAGCACAATGACCTCAGGTAAGTTTCCTAACCTCTCTGAATCTAAGTTTTCTCATCTATATGATGGAGCTCATGAGGTACCTAAAACACTGAGTTGTTTAGAGGATTAAATGAGTTAATTTTTATAAAGCATTTAGAAAAGTATTCAGGAAACAGTACATCTTTCATTTATATGAGTATTTCACAATTAGAAGGCAACTAAGAGATTACATTAACTGTCCATAAAGTATGCCGCATATGTTAATGAAATGACTATTTATTTAATTGCCACTATTTTTCCACTGTGAGAAAGGGAAAAGGATGACATAAAACATCACTTTTAAACAAAATGCCACAGATTAGAGAAGAAATTTTGAAGGTAACACAGGCCAAGTCACAAAAAAAATTCTCAGAATTTTGCTATAAGCATTACATAAAACATAATTTTAATATAAACATAACAGAATCTTGCATATAAACATTACAAAAAGCAGAATGCAAATAGTTTTCTCTAGAGTAGGAAATCTTTTTGCTTTCAGATGTGAAAAGTGGTAGAAGTCTGGAGAAAGACTGGCACAGAAACCTGGATTTGTTATTTTATAAATTGCTAACTCTCTTATAAACCCTGGCATCATCTAAACTTGGATGCTGCAGTAAAGCATCTGGTGCAGAGACTGTGATTCCCTGCGGTAATAGCCTGTATCATCCTCTTCTTATCCAGTTTCACCAAGCTCACACAAGTACAAACCTTTCTCCCAATGTCAGGGACTTAAGAATTATTCCCGTTTGGATTCTCCTGAAACAAAACTTATAGAAATAAAATGAATAACTGCCCCATATTAGACTCCATGTGATATTGTAAATAGAAGAAAATACGGAATCATATTTATAGTCTTTCATAAGACACTGAAAACAAATACTTTCACATCAAAATTTCAGTGTTGTGATGATCTTACCACATTTCCCATAGATCACATCAAACTGCTGCATCAATTCCGCTTTGGTTTTAAATGGAGAATACTTATAAATTATAGACAATTCCGTTGAGAATTTCTGAGGATCATCTGTGACAGATTCTCTGGTTCTTGTTAACCATGAAGGTATTGGAACCACAACCTATTAAAAAAACACACATTAATTTACTATGAAATACACAAAACCCATCATTCTTTTGTCTGATCCTAATTCAGTTCATTTACCATCCAGCCAAATTATAAAACACTAAGTTAAATGTTTATTTTTCCCAGGTATTCTAGCTTTATATGGAAGAGACACATGACAAATATGTATACTTGGAGTTTTATTCTAAAATGTTCCACTGTAGAATGTGGGAACACATGGAATCTACCTCAACCCCCTATGGAATTATGGGTAGAATGGCAGAGGGGACAACAGTATCAGCATTTTAGAAGTTGAAAAGCATATCCAAGCATGACAGCACAACCAAGAAGTATGACAGCATATCCAAGTAACCAATCCAAAGCCCGTGCCAGGCAGGAGAAGCACTAGCCTGATTTACATTTCAGGGTCCGCTAAAAGGCTCAGAGATTGATGGCATGAATTAACTCTGGAGGTAGGGTAAAAGGAGAAGAGAGCTAGAAGTAGCATCCAGATCCCCACCTGGCAATAGCTCCTCCCCCACCTCCACAGGGACTGATGTTTATTAACTGGAAAGAGTGGAACAAAGCATGTCTGGATTAGAGGATATATCAGGCACAGTTGGCAGGGGACCTTATTTAGATTAGAGGGATTAAATAAAAGTATACATATTGGATGCTGAGAACCCCAGATCTCTTCTCTCATTTGGCTCCCAGGAAGCTGTCAGCTGGACCTTCAGGCAGAAGCCTGTAGGTGTCTTCTTTGAGATATCTGAGCAGCCCAGAAGGAAAGACATAAGGCAAATTATATTGAGGATTTTCCAATAAAACATCCCAGTTAGATCCCATTATTGTGACCTGCATAGCTGTCAAGCCCCACCCACACTCTCAGAGCTTTCAATTGGCACTTTATTGAACTAATCTTTAAAGTATTCAGGATTAACACTCATCTAAGAAAAGCCTCTAATGTGACAGACAGAGACCAAATAAACAAGCACAAACAAAGCAACTCAGTGGTAACAAAAACCATAAGAGGAAGATGAAAATTTCAAGGGGAAAAAAATCAATCATAGTTAATATCTTCAGAGTTCTAAGAAGAAATACTATATCCATGAAACAAGAACTACATATCTTTAAAAAGGAATATTGAGGGGCTTCCCTGGTGGCGCAGTGGTTGCGCGTCCGCCTGCCGATGCAGGGGAACCGGGTTCGTGCCCCGGTCTGGGAGGATCCCACATGCCGCGGAGTGGCTGGGCCCGTGAGCCATGGCCGCTGGGCCTGCGCGTCCGGAGCCTGTGCTCCGCAACGGGAGAGGCCACAGCAGAGGGAGGCCCGCATACCACAAAAAAAAAAAAAAAAAGGAATATTGAGAGACTAAAAAGACTCCTTAGAAGTAAAGAATATGATTACAGAAAAAATTTTCTTTTTAAGGGTTGGAAGAGAAATGTAAGAAAATCTCCCAGAAAACAAAACAAAAATATAAAGGACAGAAAACAGGAGAGAAAGGGTAAGAAAACTAAAGAACTGTCTCTAGACATCCAAAAGCTAAGAACAGATGTTGTAAAAGGAGAGAAAAGATAATATGGATGGAAGAAAATCATGAAATATTACAGGAAAATATCCCAGAATTAAAGGACATGAGTTTCCAGACTGAAAATGTTCAACAAGCACCCAGCATGATGGGTACAAATAGACCCACCCAAAACACTCAAATCAGAACAGAGGGGGGAAAGTCCTCCCCAAAATAGAGGGGGAGGTGAGGAGAATGGGTCACCTAGAAAACTCAGGAATTTAAATGGCTTCAGACTTCTCAACACTAGAAATTATAAGATCATGGAGCAATGTCTTCAAAATCCTGAAAGAAGACTAATTCCAAGAAAAAACATCAAGCCAAACTATCATTAAGTGTTTGGGTGGGATAAAAACATTTTAATGTACGTGAAGTCTCAAAATATTTTACCCCTCATGCACTCTTGCTGAGAAAGCTAATGGAGGATATGTTACACCAAGAAGAGAGAGCACACTAGGAAAGACCTGACACAGAAGAGAAGTAAAGAGAATTGCCAGAATGATGGCAGGGGCATATCCCAGGATAGCAGCTGAATACCAGCCATGGAAAGCAGGAATGTGAGGGGCAGCACATAAGACGATTCCAGAGTAGAGTTCTTCAAGATGATTCCAGGTAGAGTTCTTCAATTCTTCAATATTCAGTGATAGCAATAAGCATACAGAACACTAAGCAGGCAATTAGTAATTATTAATTTAAAGTTTTGCAGGAGAGAGAAAAATAATAGTTTATGACATGGTATAATTGTATGTAGTGCCTATATAGTCTCTAATGTAAACAGTGAATATTGGCACAACCAAAATTACAACTGAGCCATAACGAGGGTGGAGAATTGGGAGGGTATGTATGTGTGATGGGAGCAAAGAAAAAGAAAACAGATAAATCCTCCTCTTTTATAGTGGGAGGTTAATAGAATAGATAATGCCTAAATCAAATCAAGAAGTAGCAATACAAGCATGTTATATAGAGATTTACAGAAAAACAGCAAAAGAATCAGCTAATACTGTTGAAAGAGATTGCCTCTGTAGAAGTGGAAATGGAAAGGGGCTGCAGGCTTAGTTTAAAAAATATAAAAGGAAATGGCCCATTTTAGGAAAACTATAACCTCAGCTTTGGCCCAATTTCCCATGCCCTTCACATACAAAAAGTACAATATAAATGCTTAAAGTATTGCTTTTCCTCATGTCAGAATCCCACTCAGCTACTCCCTATTGCTTCCAGACTATTCCTGTTAACCAGCCCCACTCCACTGCTGCCAGCGGGCATGCTGGGCTCCTGCTGGACAGTCCCCCATTTCCACACTGTCCCTCCAAACTTGCCACGTGCTATTTCTCACCATATACCAACCTTTCCAGTTACACGTTGTCCTCTCCCCATAAAACCCTCGTTGGCCACTCAAGGCTCTCATCCCTCCATCCATATCACTGCTTTTGACAATTGAGTAACAGCAGGAACACATACTCATTGAACAGCATGCTTTTTAAACACCCCTGTTTTTTTTATTTATCCAGTTCATACGTGTCTGCCTTATTTGGTGATAAGACTGAAAATACTGATGGTCAGGTGGTCCCGCTTGTTTTCTACCTTCCACAGAGTCTACCCAGTGCTAGGCAGACAGCAGTTCCTCAACATGTATTTGCTATATTGAATTATAACTGATGTTCATAATACTAAACTCAGACACTGCAAATTAATAAAATGTCTCTGGGTCAGCAAATGGAATTGAAATTATGGTCAACAGAGTTACAGTTTTAAGTCTGTTTGGCATTCAGTTTCTTTAGATGTTGTTTTCCAAGTCTTTTGAATCCAATATTCTATTTATTTTAAAAATGATACTCTAATTTACAGACAAGTGATGGAAATGTTTTGCAAGCTTCTTCCAAAAAGCTCATTGTGCCAAAGGGAGCCTCTTATTCTGGAAAATTTGTGTACATGGATAATAAAAATAAAGTACTGAAAACTGTCTAGGAGTTACAAACCTACTCAAGGAAGGATCAATAGGACAGGCCTCCAATGACCCCAGAATGGCCAGCTACCCTCTCTCCATTTCCCAAATATACTCTTAAATTTCTAAAGCACAATCAGAAAGAACCCATGGTAGACTTTACCTCCTGAAACGGTAAATGAAAACAATTCCATTACCATGGGAACCGAAGGAAAATTCTCAACCCTTACCTCACTTAGACCTTCTCTTTCACAAAATGTCTGAGAAAAAAACACACAGGTCATCGTTTCTTCCTTCTTTGTGAAAAGAATAAAGTCTTTTCCAATCCTCATGGATCCACTATATTAAAAATCAAGAACATAACAGTTTACATCTCAAACACTAGAAAGAAGAAACAGGCAAGCATGATATCGTGTACTGTACCAGGTTGTTCTTTTCATAGAAATAACTCCACTGTTTTGCTGACTCATCACCAAGAGTGTATAAGTATGATTTTTTTTTTTTTCCTCAAAGCAGAGCAGAATTTGAACTAATCCAGGCCCACATTCTGGCTTGAGATAAGGTACTGTCCATGGCTCCAGCAAAGAACAATCATTTGTCCCTGGCAGGTGCTACACAGGTGATCACAGTCTCATGTCCTCACTTTTCTTTGAGGCAGACCAGTAACATAAGCTGTGGACACATATAACACTTACACTAAGATACGCTTTGAGAAACAATAGGACATAGAGATGTGATGAAGCTTTAAGCTACAGGGGTGCTACTTCAGCCATCTCTGAAAAAAAGATTCATCATCTATTTAAGAATTAAATTTTAAATTTTAATTTTAATTAAATTTTAAAACATTGTAAAGGTTCAAGTCAGTTATGGGTAGTGGAAATTCTAAAACAAGATAGGACTCTCAAGTTTATATTTGTTTCTAAGATTTCCTTTAACCAAATATTATTCCCAATAATCAAAATCAATAATATATGCATTAAGGAAAACAATTCTCACCTTTTAAGACCATTGCCATATTGCCCAATAAACTTCAAAGTTGATAACCGTTTCTTGGATGTTCCAAAGTAAATGATATCTGAAGCTTCCTCTATAATTGACAAAGACATGTAAGTGGTTAGGACTTATGAGTCATTCACACCAGTCAGAGGTCCAGTTGTCAGGATGTCACACATATATTAGGACAAATCCATACTTCTTGGGTCAGCCCAAAGACAAGGATCCTTGTCAGGCCCCATAATCTCTGACCAGGATCATAACGGCAATACATTGAAGGAGGTCAGACAGACCTAGCCACGTGACCCTGGGGAAGCAGAGCCTTAATTTCCTTGTCCCTGGGTTTCCCTGGTAGTGCAGTGGTTAAGAATCTGCCCACCAATGCAAGGGACATGGGTTCAAGCCCTGGTCCGGGAAGATCCCACATGCCACGGAGCAACTAAGCCCGTGTGCAACAACTACTAAGCCTGTGCTCTAGAGCCCGCGAGCCACAACCACTGAGCCCACATGCCACAACTACTGAAGCCCACGTGCCTAGAGCCCATGCTCTGCAACAAGAGAAGCCACCGCAATGAGAAGCCCATGCACCACAAGGAAGGGTAGCCCCCACTTGCCACAACTAGAGAAAGCCCATGCTCAGCAATGAAGAGCCAACACAGCCAAAAATTAATTAAAAAAAATTTTTCTTGTCCCTAAAAGGGAACTACTAACACTTATATCACATATTTGTTGATGAAGATAATCGAAATGAATTAAATGAGATGATGTGTTAACCTTAAAGACAATACATGCCATTTAATAAATGCTAATAAATTAAAGGTGCTATAATTATTTGTACCACTAGTAATTTTCTATGCTTTTGGTACTTATCCAGTCCCATGTGAGACTGAGGAGGGCAGAATAGCTTTTGGTCTGCTACTAACTGGGAAGGGCTACTTATTTCAGACTTTGAGAGTTATTCTCCTGATCTCTCCAGGGCATTCTGGAATTCTAGAGAAGAATCCTCTGAACTGCAGAATATACATACCTCCAAGAAACAGGAATGCTCCCAGGGAAATAGGAAAAGATAGAAATGGGTCTCCCAATTGGGCTACCTGAATACATGCTCCAGAATTGCCCTGAGGACCCTGTGTCAGTCTGGGGGCAGACATGCTATAGTTCAGTGGCACGTGGCATGAGGTGTGTAAAGACACTCTGCTTGTCTGAAGCTAACTGGACATTTTATCACATGTTCTTATTAAGGGTTGGCTATTAGACGAGGGTATACATAATGATAATATTAGCTACTGCTTATTATTTAGTATGTCCCCTATATCATATACTTTATTTGCACCAACTACTTAATATTTATAACAAGCCTACAAGGAAGATACTATTATTATTATTATCTACACATTACAGATGAGGAAATTTAAGTTTTAGGAGTTTATGTAACTTTCCCAAGGTCACACTGATAAATGGTAACCACAGAACTATCACCCAGAGTTGCAGAAGACCAAATCCCATGGTTTTTATCACACACCATACAGACTCCCACGTATGGTGGCCAGAGTTCTGAGCACAGGGACAGAAAACTGAATAGGACAGGCATGACCCCTGTCCTCAATAACTTTATGTCATGGTAGGAGAAAGAAGTAGACAAACAAGATCCTTTCGGAGAGCACTAAGTAAAGGAAATAAAACCAGGGTAATGTTACAGGGAATTAACAAGAATGTAGCCTGCAGATAGAATGCTCAGGGAAGGCCTCCTTCATAAGGTGTCATCTGAGATGAGATTTAAATGATGAAGGGCCAGCCAGGTGTGGCTGGAGTGCTATAAGCAAGGAAGTGCAAGGTACGAGAAAAGGTCAAAGAGGTGGACAGAGGCCAAATAATGCAAGAAATTGAAAGTGTTGCTGAGGAATATGAATTTTATCCTAAAGTAATGGAAAACCACTAAGGGTTTTAAGCAGGGGTATCAATATGATCTATTAAAAGAAAAAAATGCACTCAGGATTGCTGTGTGGGGAATGCACTATAATGGGGCAAGACTGCAAGTGAAAAGAGTTTGGAAATCACCGCAGTCATCTTCTAAGGGTCAAGACTGATCGAGCTCAGCTTGGACAACAGACGGATTCTATTTTCAGTCATCAGAAAAACTCTTCCAACTTATCACCTGAGTTCCAACATTAATAAAGAATTGCTCTCAACACTACTGGGCCTTTTTAAAATACAACTGTATATGTCAACTGAAGTGAATTTCTTCTGAAGATCTGAATATTTGTCACTTGCCTGTGTTTTGATTATTTTGTTTGTGGACCCATATAAAGGAGTTGCTTCTTTTTTTAAGGAATTGCTTTAGAATATGTCACACATAGTCTTTTACCATTCAGACCAAGGGGGTCTTTGGAGACTCAAAAGAAGATAATTGCTTTATTTTTTATTCTTAGCTTCTATCAGCACCGATGATCATTCTTTCCTCTGGTGTGGAACTGACCAGAACACTACCATATTATTTGAACGCCCTCACTGTTTGTTAAATCTGGTGGTCAAAAAGCCTAGCTTGAGGGACATACACAAGTGTTATAAGAATTCAGGGATAAGGAATCCCAATTCATGCAAATCCTTTATCTGAAGGAATAACATCTCAATTCCACAGCAAACAATATTATGTACCTACTCTGTGCTGCCTTTTGCTAGCGTTGAAGATACGAAGATAATCATGCAATGCATTGTAGATGTTTTCACTATGATGAGAACATTCAAGAAGCAACTAAACCTTTGAATGTGCAGGGAAAAAACACAAACTGCTAAAAACAAGGAGAGGTGACCTCTACCTCAAGGTTAAACAAAAAATTTAAAATAGCCTAAAGACACTAGAAACTGCCTCGGGTCTCTTGCAAGCAGTACCTGAAGGGTGTGCTAAAGACAATCTCACAGTCTGTGTTTGTTTTCCTTTCATTCCCAGATGCTGTTCCTTACAAGAAATCTGTGCCTTGTGCCTGTCATTTTTCTGGCAATATTGATTTACATTCACTTTTGGTCTTGCTTTAGATGGTTACAATGAATTTACTCTGTCAGCTGGAATATTTAAACCTAAAAAGCTCAACAATATGTTAAGTCTGGGGTTTATTTTTCCTAATAGCTCCATACCTATTTTTATATATATAGCTCAATTTATTTTTATTTATTTTATAGGTTTTCAGGCTGTTTGTTCTAACAGCCAGGTAGGAATCTAGATAATTAACTTACCAGGGCTCATACCACATCCATCATCCAGGAAGCACAACATGAATCCACCCTGCAGTTCTTCATTATCCACTGTAAGAGAAAGCAGTTATTACTAATAAATAGTGGGCTTAATTTGTTCATCAGAGAGTCATGCTGCTCACATAATTATTTGTCTTCCTCAAATGCAGCCACTGAGTGACTGAGTTATGGCACGAGGATAAAGCTCAGAAAGGCATCTTGGCTACAGTTTCATGAGAAACTGCAGGGGGAAAACAATCATGCAACAAAAAGGCTTTAAATTAACATAAAACATGTACATATTAATAAATTATGTATACAGCATGACATGCCCTGTTCTGGAATCTGACGGGTCCTTTAAACTTCAGGTATTTTCTCCCTGGGAGGGGGAATAAAGGTAGCCAGTGATGTGGCCCCAGGATCCCTCTATCAAATTGACCAATCCTGATGCCCTTCCACCAAAGCACTAATTCTAAAGTCAATCCAGGTCATTCTTATTAAATTCATCAGGCTCTCTTCCAAGTAACTAATTCCCATAAGAGCCATTCGTGCATGCTTCTTAGTGGCAGCAAATATTTGCCTCTTGAAAATGCATTTGATTTTTGAAAATAGCTAAGTTATTTGGAGTCAATTTTGATGATTAAGAGATATCATTAACTTACATAATATAATCTCTTGTTTAAAAAATTGTGAAGGTGTAACTAAAAATAATGAGAGTAATTTTAATGCACAGTTTGTAATCTGGCTCTAGAAGTAATTTCAACATTTGGATATGTGAATTCTAGCACACCTCTCTCTTTTTTTGGTAACATAACAACTTTATTGAGAAATAGCTTACACACAAAAAAGCTACACGTTTAAAGTGTACAATGTGACACATTTTGACATATGTAAATACCTGTGGAACCATCACCACAATCAGGATAGTGAACATGACCATCACCCCAGGTGTTTCCTCCTGCCCCTTGTAGTCTCTGCCTTCTGCCCAGCCCATGCCCTGTCACCCCCGACCCCATCCCCAGGCAGCCATGGATTTACTAACTCCATCCTTACAGAGTCATTTCTAGCACATCAGTTAAGTCAACTCTGGGTTCAATGGTCACCTGTAATCTACATTTTTTAAATGTTCAAAATAATCTATAAATATATATCTAAAAATCATATCCAAGTTTTCTGGGTTCATAATTTTATGCTCACATGTCCATTTGTAATCCCCCCTCCTCTCTCTAATTCACCTCCTGTTTACTAACCCTTTGTATCTTCCCTACCATCTCATTGCCCCAGTTCTTCTCCCTACCTGGTCCTCTGGTCTGCTTACCTCAACTTCTGTGTCAGAATATTCCTCCCCGCTTTAGGTATTTGCTCTGTTCAGCTGTCCCCTAAGGCTGACACTTCTCCACTGTTCAACTCTTGTTGAGTTCTTTGCACAATGCAATAGTTCTCAACCTTGGCTGCATATTTGAATCACCGGGATGTGTTCTAAATTAACTGGTCTTGGATGCAGTTTAGGAATAAAAACTCCTCCCTATTATCCTAAGGTTTATCAGAACTGGGAAACCACCTAACACAAGCCTCAGCCTGTGAAGTTGCAACAGTTGATTTTGCAGCTCTTGGTATATAGTTCTCACATAAGAAAGCAGGGCATTTCTTCGGTGAATAGGTGGGAAAGGCTCAAAATTCCCAAGAGTCTTAATAGAGGCTTAATTTTTCTATAAATTCCCATGAAGGCCTGCAGACAATCACAGCCTCAAAATTTAATATTCCCCAAGTACCCACTCAGAGGCTTGGCCTTGTTTGTTTCAATTCCTTAAAACTATGTATTTCAGATCGATTTCTACTAACCATTAAGCATGCATGTCCGAAACAAACCACAGCACCTTCTCCCCAAGCAGACTGCCTCCTCCTTCCGGTGTGTCCTGCTCAATAAATGGCATCTCTCTGCCATTAGGCTTCAGCTGCCCAAGTCAAAGCCTCAAGATCAAGTTCTCCACCTCCTCGCCCCATGTAGACATGTCTTCTCCATTCCACCTCCTCACATCTCTCAAATCTGACCACTTTCTCCCTCCCCATGACACTGCCTTAGTTCAGGAAACCATCACCTCTCTTCTGGATTCCAGTAGCAGCTCCCCCGCTTCTTGCTCCCACAAATCAGAGCACGCCGAGAGTCTGCAGCCAGTGGTGCAGTTCACTACTCTCCTGCTTATAACCCTTGCCACTGCCCACAGGATGCAACCCAACTAGGTAAAAAATCTAGCTTGCCTTTCATCACCTGGCCCTCCAACCTCTCTGTGGTGGTTAATTTTATGTGTCAACGTGGCTAAGCTATGGTGTCCAATTGTTTGGTCAACTCGATGTTGCTATGAAAGTCCTTGTGGATACAATTAACATTTACAATCAGCTAACTGTAAGTAAAGCAGATACCCTCTATAATGTGGGTCAGCCTCATCCAATCAGTTGCAGGCCATAAAGGCAAAGACTGAGGTTTCCCAAAGAAACAGCAATTTTCTGCCTCAGGACTGCAACACAGAAACCCTGCTTGAGTTTCCAGGCTGCTGGCCTGCCTGAAGATTTAGAACTCAAGACTGCAACATCAACTCTGACCTGGGTTTCCAACCTGCCAGCTGCCCTACAGATTCCACACCTGCCAGCCCGCACAATCATGGGAGCCAGCTCCTTAAAATAATCCCCCTCTTCCTCTTCCTCTCTCTCTACTATATGTATATCCATAGATAGAATGAGAGAGATTGACAGAGAGAAAGAGAGAGAGAGAGAAAGAGAGAGAGAGAGAGAGAGAGAGAGAGAGAGAGAGAGAGAGAGGAAGGGGCAGGGAGAGATATCTATTTATCTACTATTGGTTCTGTTTCTCTGAAGAACCCCTCCAAGCTCATCTCTTGTCATCCCCTCCCCTGCCCATACTGCACTCTTCCACTTCCACACAAATAATCACCTGGGACTAAACTTGAACATCTCAAACATTTCTGCAACACCATCAGGGTGTCCTATGTTCTCTCCAGATTCAAGCGACTATACATTCTTCTCCTTCATCCTTTCCATCCTTGATTCTCCAAGTTAAGGCCTATTTTCCCTTTAGGTCTCTAGTTCATACATGATTTCTTGTAGGAAGGCTTCCTAATCCTTCCACATCATCAGGTGCCCATAATGAATGTTTTCTTTCTAATCTGTGTTTCCCACTTTTCAAAGTATATTCAAATACCTGTTCATGCATCTATTTCTCTTTCAGACTATTGGTTCTTCCACTTTTTGGAACTCAGTTGCCTCAGAGATATGATGAAAGCTCAATGGCCTTCTACCCATAAAAGTGAAGCTGCACACAATATTTTCCACAGATCCCTTTACTAGGATGCCAATTCCTTAAAAGCAGGCACTGTGTGTACTCAGCACTTAGCCCAGTGCCTGCCACTTGGTAAGCACTATAAAAATGTACTGAACGCATATCCATGCTTACTAGAATAATACACACAGAAAGATAAAACAACCATGGCTAAACATATTCAGTTTGAATTTTATAGCCCTCAAGTTACTTGAAGAAAACTTAAGAATGGAGAGTAATTCACACACTTCAGTAAATAATTTAAAAACTAGTCCAATGCTTAGATTAATTATGTACCCCCATACCAATTCTATCTATTGGTGCATAAGTCCTGGCCCTAGTTTTTTCTATTTTTTGAAGAAAAATCAGTTTTCTAGGTTGATAGCCATATTGTGGTTTGCTGCAATAAAAAGTTGATAGCCATATTGTGGTTTGCTGCAATAACACATATTACCTAAATAAAGAAGTGCCCCTTTCAAATCAAATTGCAAAGATTCTTTTTTATTTTTTGTGACAATGCCAAGTGCTAAAGAAAGTGGGGTGAATACTGCCATGTCCTGATGTCTTGCACAAACCCAAAAGAACATAATGTGTGAATTCTGATCACATTTGTTGTACTTTCTGTGATTCCAGATAATTCTTCTCAACCCTTCGACCCTTCAATAATACGTGTGCTCTGAATGAAATTCAGCTCGAATCTTTTCTCCTTCCTCCACTGCTAGGATCACTGCCTTCGTTCAAATCCTCATAAAACCTTGTGTAGATCATCCATAGCCCCACTTCCCTGCTATCCTTCTTTCACACTTCTACAGACCATCTACAAACCATCCTGTATGCTCTTGCTAGAATATCTTTCTTTAAAAAGAAAAGAGCACATTTCTATTGAATAATTTGCCAACTGACATTGCTCAAAACTCTTTAATGGTCCACTGGCTACAGAAAAGCAAACAAACAAAAAATCTTAGTATGGTATTCAAGGTGCTCATCCATTTGGCTCTAACACTTAGCTCTAGTCAACCAAGCCCCATCGTCTCCTGGATGCTTTTTCTCCAAATATATACATGGCTCACTGCCTCATGTCATTAGGTCTTTGCTGGTATATCACCTATTTAGAGCAACTTTCCATGAGCACCACATGAAAAATAGTACATCTTTCCCATTACTCTCTGTTCTCTTATCCCACTATGTTTTGTTTAGTTTTTTTTCTTTTTAGCACTTATCGTGACCTGGTATATTATTTATTTGTTCACTTCTTTATTGTCTATCTTTCCTCATTAGAATGCATGTTCCATGAGAGCACAGGCTTAAGCAAACACTTTACTCATTGCTCTATCCCCAGCAACTGAATGTTATTGAATAAATGAATGAGCCTCTGAACTAGTCTACTTCCATTCTTTTTTTCACAATAATTCCTCAGACAGGAATATTCTTTTCTTCCTACACTACCTGACAAAAATCACATCCATATTTCAAGCCCTGGCTCTTTAATATGGGGTGTTCCTTCTCTGTGTTCCCACCATGCTTTGAGTCTCTCCTAGGCAAGAGATGCTTATTCTCATTTACTCTTATATAATTGGATATATATGGAAAGTCCACCTTTTTTCCACTACTGGCATTTCCTTCTATGCAGAATGGAGTTCAATCAGCAGTAGTAAAGGGGCCCTTCTCTGTACCTTGACCATTTTTTCCCTGAAGCAGTGAGCTCACTGATCTGACTGGTAATTTAGGGAAAAGTAACTTAAGAAGGTTCTGTTCAGATCTCTCCTGTTCCCTCTGAGAGCGAGCTGCCTGCAGAGAGCGTGACTCCACTAGGTGGGCGAGTGCCTGATGCTCTCCCACACTAAGCTCCACACTCCAACCTAGCATTTATCAGCAATGAAGACTGACTCTCTTATTTGATTTCTCAAACTTCTCAGAACCGGGGAGTAGAAAGGGAAGAAGAGCGTCATTTATTATGTTTCTTCAAATCTCTCAAGATGTCCATTTCTCTCTTCCTCGTGAACCAGAAGCACCCACCTAGCACAAAATCTTAAAACACTTAGAAAACTGCATTGAACTGAGTTGCTTTTTAAATAATGATAAGACTTTATATCATGGACCACATTCTCTGGCCTGTGACCAACAGCCAATATTTACAGGAGAGCTGACAGAATCTGGGTTGGGGATCCGTTTTAACACCATAGGTGTTTCTCCAGGTAGTGTTAACTACAGAACTGGATCACAAAACCTAACATCCTCTGCATCATATTCAGTGAAATGAACTAATAAGTGCAATAAATACTTGGTGACTGGAAATGAAGTCAGTAAAGAAAACATGCTTGGTTTGAATTTCACAGCCTTCAAACATTCATACTGCACATTCACTTACACACTTTAAAACTGTAATATATTGGGAATGATGTATACTTAATTATGAATAACCATTAAGTTAATATGCATTTTAAAATAAAACTGTTTTCTCGTGGCAGACTAACTGACTGCTCCAAATCACTCTGATGCTTTCACAAAACCCTGGAAGATCTAATTTTGTAAATGAGTCCTCTAACGAGTGAAATTGTTCACTCGTTCACCACAACCTGGCTCCCCACGGGGTCACTGAACTCACAAAGCACTTACATTACATTAAAAATCTACAGAATGTGGTTTGATTTTCATGAAATAAAAGAAAATCAAAATAACTACAGGCTTTTCCATTAGAGAAAAAAAAGAAAGCAAATCTGCTCACCTGAAAACACATCAAGTCTTGCAGCCCCTGCATCTCTGAAAACAATATAAAAATATTGTTTCAGTATGAAATTGTATTTTTAAAAATTACAATAATCTGAATTGCTCATGTGACATATGATCTACTGTCAGATAGCAAACAATGGAGAAATCTGCTTAAATTGCTTTAAAAACACTTAACTAAAATGTTTCACCCTGCATTTGTAGACTAAGACCTATGATCATTCGTAATTTGAGAATGTCACAAAGCCTGAAACTCAGAAATTTAGAAGAGATGGAATTTAGTGGTAGTTACACAAGAAGCTCAAGAAAATGGATATGAACATTAAAAAAAAAATGGTTGGAGAATAATCCAGAAGTCATATGAAGACTTTCATGATATATTTTATTTTTTATTTTTTAACATCTTTATTGGAATATAATTGCTTTACAATGGTGTGTTAGTTTCTGCTTTACAACAAAGTGAATCAGTTATACATATACATATGTCCCCATATCTCTTCCCTCTTGCGTCTCCCTCCTTCCCCCCCCCATCCCACCCCTCTAGGTGGTCACAAACCATCGAGCTGATCTCCCTGTGCCATGTGGCTGCTTCCCACTAGCTATCTATTTTACATTTGGTAGTGTATATATGTCCATGTCACTCTCTCACTTCGTCACAGCTTACCCTTCCCTCTCCCCACATCCTCAAGTCCATGCTCTAGTAGGTCTGTGTTTTATTCCCGTCCTACCCCTAGTCTCTTCATGATATATTTTAGTACAAAAAGAGAAAGAAAATTACTAAGTACTGTGTACCATATAATCACATTTTTAAAGAACATATATGATATTCATGTGCATATCTGTAAGGAAAGAAATCAAATGTTAACAGTGGTTTTCTCTAGGTCAGAGGTTGACAATCTATGGTCTATGGGCCCATCAACTGTTTTTGTGAATAAAGTTACTGGAACACAACCATGACCGTTTATTTACATATTGTCATTTACCTATTGCCTATAGTCTGCCTTCACACTACAATAGTAGAGTTGGGTAGTTTCAACAGAGAACACATGGCCTACAAAGGTGAAAATATTTAATATTTGGTCTTGCACAGAGAAGTGTGCTGGACACCCCCCACCCACAAATGATGAGGTTACTGGTGCCTTTTCTTTTTTTCTATTTTCTTAGTTTTCTACAATTCACAGATATTATTTATGTATTTTCTTAAATTACTTTTTAAAGTAGAAACTTTAAATGGAAAGGAGAAAGAGCCAGAAGATCCTGGTTTCCACATGAAGGCTGTGAGAGAAAGGAGAAAGACAATGAGGGCTTAGCTGACGAGGAAGTGGGTATGTTAAGGGAAGGAAGAGTCTAGAAGGAAGCTCAGAATAATAACAACCAGTGGGACTCTGATGGGAAAATCTGAGTGTCTCCCAAAATTTCCATCAGTCCCGACCCAAAACTACCCCAGATAAATTGGAGTAGGTACAATGTACTTGTTCTACAAAGTTGGCCCCTTAGCTCCTTCCTCTAGCCAACTGCTGCTTCTAAGTGCCTCCTCTACAGAAATTCTGGGGTTACCACTGTCATTTCTTGGGCATTATCCATGTGACAAATAAATCTTAAACCTTCCCTTCTAATCCTTAACCACAGACCCACGACACATAGGTATCATCATCTCCATTGTATAATTATATGTTATACAAAGTACCATGTATATAATAATTGGCTCAATAAACGCCACTGTACTGAAAGGTATTTTTCATAGAAACAGTTTCTTCATAGAAAAATTCCATGGGATGAGACAAAGAACAGTCATTCACCTTTACAGCATATTAAGACATTTCATAATAAGCTTTGTACTTGAGCCCAGGTACTTTTTCTCTGAACATCTGTTGTATCAGGAAGAGTCCCCTAACAATTCCTTCCTAACCCTTCACATTTTTTCCTCCTCTTTCCACAACATTCTTTTAATACCTTCCAGTTCTAATTTTGACAACTACAGGAAATCATCAAAATCTTGAATACAATGATATAAAATAATGTCTTAGAGTAACGCAGGGACTTTATGAAGACCTCTGTAAGACCAACTGAGCACCTTGCGTAAGTCTGTTAAATAGCTTCATTTGCTGTCAATTACTAGCATCTAAGAAGTGGTGACAAACTTCAGTGTCCCCTGAAGACAGAGGAGCCGAAGAGTTCAGGCTGGCCATGGGGAACACTGGGAATGGCAAAGCTGAACACACAGGCTGGTCCCAAGAGTGCACCTGCTACACACCTGATCCCATTGAGGAAGGCAGCCTCAAAGTTGGTACGTCTAATCTTTAAAAAAACAAAAAAAAGCATGCGATCCAGATTCTTTTATGTGGCACCTCATGTTTCTCAAACTTTACAAACAATACCTTCTTTTCTTTTTTATTCTTTATAAATATTGTGCAAACTTTCAGTATGAGTCAAATAAACATGAGACAGGCTGGACTTGTTTGGGGGCTGCCAGTTTACAAATGCTGCTTGAAGAATTGCTTGATTGATCACATTTCCCTCACTCCCCTGAGTCTGCAGTCAATCTTTCTTTGCTAATCACCCTCTCTCCTCCATAAACCGTTCCCACTGTTCTATTTCTTCTACATTCTGATTTTACTTGCCCTCCTTTGTTGAAATGAATGAGTGAAACAACTTTATAGGAGAAAAGACAGTAGGCAAAAGAGACAAATGTGTTCTTTCACAGTTACAGATGTCAAGTTGCTGGAAATGGACACTGAGTAGGACAGAGGACTAATGGATACAGGAGGAGCCTTGCTTCAAAGCCTTGAGCAGAAGCAAACAGTAGAAACCATGAATTCCTGCAGGTACTAACCATGAACATTCATGTGTAGTAGCCCCATCTCTGTTAGCTCCACTTAAGTTGCATTCACAGCTCTTCTGACCAAGCAAATTTCTTTTTCTCCTCTTCCCTCCCTTTTTGTGATGACTGTGATTCCATTAGTCCTGCAGAGTTTCATATAAAGAGGAGCTAGGGACTTTTGACTTAGCATTGAACATGGTTGTGCAGGAAGTTCTAGACGGCTGGTTAAATGACTACACCCTGTGGTCACACTCAGTCACCTCCCTTCAAAGGCCAGAAACGAGGGGAAAATGCAAAACGTTGTAATACAGTCATCAATCAGTGGCAGGGAATTTAGATCTCCCCACTGAGATCCCTTATCTAACAACCGCATACTACTCCCTGGGTGGACTTTGCTTTCTGCAGAAAAGGTGACAAAATCTTCTGTTACAGGCAAATACAAATATAAAACAATCAAATGCCATACTCAGTGAGCTGAAAAACTGACTCCTTCACAAACACACTATTGAGCAGGTCTTAAATTGTTAAAGAGATTTCCTTAAACATCAATACCTTTGTCAGAGACAGTAAAATGGGGCAAGGGAGTTCTGTAGCCAGACAGCCTGAATTTGAATTCTACCTCTGCCAAATATTAACTGTATCTCCTTGAATAGGTCATCTAACCTCTCTGTGCATCAATTTCTACATCTGGGGAATTCAAATAATGATTCCCAGGGCAAAGTGTTGTTGTCAAGAATAATGAGTTAACACCTGTACATGAAGAGCTTAGAACAGGATCTGATACACAGCAGGGGATCAACAACACTTAGCTCTTTTCTCCTTAACTATGCAATTCACTTTGATGCAGACTTCAGAAAATGCCCAAACCCAAATCTAAATTCTCAATACACAGTATACATTGATACATAACTCAAAAAATCCAAATGGATATCTGCTATTACATGGTTATAAACACAAAAACAGATGTCCAGATGAATGGATAAAGATGTGGCACATATATACAATGGAATATTACTCAGCCATAAAAAGAAATGAAATTGAGTTATTTGTAGTGAGATGGATGGACCTAGAGTCTGTCATACAGTGTGAAGTTAGTCGAAGGGTAAGCTGTGACAAAGTGAGAGAGTGGCATGGACATATATACACTACCAAACGTAAAATAGATAGCTAGTGGGAAGTAGCCGCATAGCACAGGGAGATCAGCTCGGTGCTCTATGGGAACATATGTATATGTGTAACTGATTCACTTTGTTATAAAGCAGAAACTAACACACCATTGTAAAGCAATTATACTCCAATAAAGATGTAAAAAGAAAAAACAGATGTCCAATTTACCTGAACTTCAAATATGATCATAAATACAAACTGAATAAAGATGAATAATTCCTCCTTCCATCTGTTCTTTTTCCTATAATACCTTGATTTTACAGGAAATCAAGTCACAAAGCATTCCAAGTGGGGAAATGACAAAGTATTTTCATCTCTTAATATGACTAGACTTTATTAATGTCATAAAATTCCTTTGTCCCTTTGAATAACCTTTGTTTACACATAAGCCTTACCTTGCATTGTCCAGCAATTCAGCCAGTGCTCCAAAAAGGAAACTGTGAGTGGTGCTGATGAAGAAATAGAGGGAAAACCAAAGTTAAACCAACTCTGTAATCAATGTAAAAGGTTCAAGACACGTTCAAACAATGTTCTCCAGTTCTAGGCAGATAATCAATTACGGAGTTATTCTAGAAACTACTTTCTCAGCATGGTCAAGATTCTGAAGTACATGACAAAGCCAGGGCTAAGAACACTATTGCCAAAATATCCTGTCTACTCCTAATAAAACAAAGACTTCAAGGACCTGACTGTACTTAAAGCAAATTTTGACATTTTAAAATTGCTTTATAAGCATTTACTCAAGTTTTTTTAGAGACTGTTTCACTAAAGTTGTATTATTTAAGGCCAAATTACTTCTGAAAAACCTTGATCAAATTCCAGGCTCACTGAAAGACCTTAAGACTCCATCTGCAGACACAGGCACTGGCAGGGGACCCTGTTTGCACCACTAACCTACACTTTTCTGTGGAATCTTTTCACCTTGGACAACCCTGATCCTTAAGTAATCTCACAGATTACCAGTGGTCACTCTCCCCTGTATCCCTCTTGCCAGGTCCTGGGCAATAGAACACACTAGATAGCCATCCTTATTTATACTTTGAAGGCTGAATGTTCCTATGGGGTGATATCAAGCCACCTTCAGGGTCCCACACTTGCTTTTCATTTGTTGTTGTGGATATTTCAATCAGCAACCTTATTGCAGCATTAAGGTAAGATTCAGTAGGCAATTTTCTTTTTATATTTAGTAAACAGGTAGCAGAAGCAAGAGAGACCCATTTATCAAAAAACATCTGCTCATTTGTACAGGAGGAAGGATAATCTCAATGTCTCAGTGACTCCAAATACCTCAGGCCACAGGATGATATGCTAGCTAAAAATTTATTTAAAAAAAAATACATACATATATCTATTTTTGGAATTTTAAACTATAAACAAATGCTGATGAGGGGTCTCTTGACTCCAGTCAGCTTTCAAATTTGTCATCAGAATAAACCTACTATGCTTCTAATGAAGAGACAAGTTTGTGAACCACTATCCTAATTGCTTAGTACACCATTCATTTGACTCTTAATTATACCCTACAGTAGAACTAACTCCTTTAATGGCAGACATCAGAGGTCTCTGATTTCTGAGCTAGGCTGCTCTTATAAAATAGTTGCCTTTTAACAAATATTCACTGTTCGTGAAAAAAAGCATAAACCTACTAAATGCCATTATTGCAAAAAGGTGTCCTTCACTCAAAAGAAAGTTAGTACTTAAAAATCTAAAACAGAGCAAAAGAAAAGTGTTGGTGACATGCTTTACAAAAGCAGCACATCAAACCACAAGCCTTTCTAAACAATCCTTCAGGAAAGTAACTGCAATCATTCTGATCCCCCCGCCAAAAATGCCATATAAGCTTCTGTACTATTTCACTCGAGATTTTTACTGACTGCCTGCTATGTGCCAATGTGGGCAGACATGTTCTTTATACTTTGTGGGCTCAAGTTAGTGGGGGATATGAAAAATACACAAGTAGGGCTTCCCTGGTGGCGCAGTGGTTGCGCGTCCGCCTGCCGATGCAGGGTAACCGGGTTCGCGCCCCGGTCTGGGAGGATCCCACGTGACGCGGAGCGGCTGGGCCCGTGAGCCATGGCCCAAAAAAAAAAAAAAAAAAATACACAAGTAAACAAACATATAAAGATGATAACACAGATTATGATTAAATGCTACTAAGAAAGAGGGATGGGGAAGAGTAACTGGTGAGGAAGGGAGAGCCTTTCTTCACAGAAGACATGAGCTGAACCCTGAAAGATGAGAGCTCAGTCCCTTGCAGAACTGGAGTGTAAATGCTCCAGCAAGAGCAGGAGGTGCAAAGACCTTCAAGCAGAAAAGAGCCAAGCAGGCCAGTCTGCTCTGGCTATGGTAAAACGGGGAGATCACATCGAGATATGGGATGGCCAGGTCGTGCAGTGCTTCCTACTCCATGGTTAGGAGCTCATACTTGGTCCCCATGCAACTGGAAACCACTGTCATGTTTTAAAAAAACTGAAACACCTTGGGGCTTCCCTGGTGACTCAGTGGTTAAGAATCCGCCTGCCAACGCAGGGGACACGGGTTCGAGCCCTGGTCCGGGAAGATCCCACATGCCATGGAGCAACTAGGCCCGTGAGCCACAACAACTGAGCCTGCGCTCTAGAGTCCACGAGCCACAACTACTGAGCCCACATGCCACAACTACGGAAGCCCGTGCGCCTAGAGCCCATGCTCCGCAACAAGAGAAGCTACCTCAATGAGAAGCCTGCACACCACAACGAAGAGTAGCCCCAGCTCACCGCAACTAGAGAAAGCCCGCGCGCAGCAACGAAGACCCAACGCAGCCAAAAATAAATAATAAATAAATAAATAATATTAAAAAGAAAAAAAAAAGAAGAGTGACACACCTGGTTTAAGTTTTTAAAAGCTCACTCTGGCAGCTTTTAGGAAAATGGATCATAGGGAAGCAAGAAGGGGAAGCAGAGAACCTAGAGGCTATGAGAAATCCAGAGGGGAGACGGCAGTACAGATGGGGAGAAATGGATGAATTTGAGACACAGAGATGGCATGCAGAGGACTTGATGATGGATTGGATGTGGGGGTGAAGCAAAGGAGGAATAAAAAATCACTCCTGCTTTTACTGAGTCCAGTCTCAGATAAGAATTTTATCTCTGGGAGCTGAGACTACGCAGATTTGTATCTGATTTTGTTGCTGTGGCTTCACGCTGCTGTCACTTTTGTTATTAAGTTACCAGATCACCAACTGATAATGGGGTAGTTTGAGGCGGGGAGGCTGGGGAGCAATTGCTACAGAAACTATGCAAAACTGAGGCTGAGGAACTTTTCTAAGATAAAATTCACAGTCTTTCCAGCACTCAGCTTATAATTTTTCAACTCGCTCAAAATTGCTATTTCTTCATTTGTCTTCTACCTCAGTTAACTTTTAACTACTTGTTTCATCCTTTCCAGCTTGAAATCATTCTCCATGATAACAAGATAAAACTAAATATCTGCTGAATATTGCCTGTTTGTTTTATTCTGTTGTCTGTAAAAATTACACTGTTTTTCCCAAGCAGCAAGGCCAGGCTTCTTTACATTTCCATTTCTGTAGTTTCAAATCTGCTGCATCCTTTCTATCAATCGGTACTTTCAGTAAATATAAATTACTAAAAGGTTCCAAAAAATCAACATACCACTGTGAATTACACAGCACTCACTGCTATGCTTTGCTGTGTTGGAAATAACAGATGGACAAGAAAACCTCTGTCATCTGCCTTTGCAATCTGAATATTCGATATAACACCTAAAGAGTAGCCAAACGGGGTATACTGGCCTGACAGAGAAGAAACAGTGCCCTAGTAATAACTAAAATGTGAGATTCCTATCCTCATAGAGGTTACATTTTCAGAAAGACTCAGGATGCAACAGCGGCTGGAATCGATAAATACAAATTACTCTTTGGAGGGCAACTTTAATCTTTAAAATGTCAGTGTGTTAGGGAGAGAAATCACTAGAGATAGGCCAGGATGGTAGAATGAGGAGATGGACAAACGTCTCCGTTGTGTGGACAGGCTCCCCCGTTCCGGCTACACCGGGGCACTCACGAGTTGGCGTGGATGAAGTCCAGATGCAGCTGGGCCCGCCGCAGAGCGGCATACTTGTCTCCCATGGCCTGGAACGCGACCCGCGCAGCCCTCGCAGACCCAGAAGCCGGGCCCAGCAGCCTTTCGCCGATCTCCACGCCCACGCCCACGCCCACGCCCTTGCGCGGACACCTGGCTCGGCGAGCACGCGCTCCCCCTGGTGGCCGGAGCGCGAAGCTCATCCTGCTCTGTGGGCCCGAGGGCCTGGCAAGTTAAGTCCCGTCCTGATCTTGGATCCACCTGGTGATAAGGTGTCTGGGCTAGGCTCCTCTTCCCGAATTGAGGTTTACGTAACCTTACTAAACACTCTTTTCTATCATTCCCCAACTGGAAAATGGAGCCCAGGGCTGGGGCTAGAATTCGATCAGAAATGATCGCACACACACATACACACATAAACACACAGAATGGGAAGAATCTGGGTGGCGAGGTAGGTAAAGGAGCTGAGGACGGTAGGGAAGGAAAATAGATAGTTTCCCTTTTGCGGTTGTTACACAGCAGAGGTCAAGGCCCTTTGTGTTCTCACCCCAGCACTTACCAGTGTCCCTTGGGTTGTGTTTTCTCCAGTTGAAGGAAAGAAAGAAGAAAAGCAGTCAGCCAGAGAGAGAAAAGAAGGAAGAACTAAAGGCAATCAGAACAGAATGTGGAGGCTTGTGTTCCGTGAGAACCTTTTTCACCTGTCAGCTGCCATTCAATTGTTTGATGTGCTGGCACGACTCAAAGAATAGACATTCTGTATTGTTCCAAAAGACAGAATTGGGCAAGTGGAAGGTGGAAAGAGGGGGATTGGGGATAAGTATAAGGAAGGGCTGTGTATGCCAGCTGTCCAAAAGGGGATACAAAGCACTGAGTCACCAAAACCTGAGCTGAAACAAGATTTGTCAAGGATGTGTTATGCAAAGTGCTGGCTGGGATGACACATTAGTAGACCGAGCTGACCTCTAAGTGTTCAAACTCATTCATTCTAAGGCACTATGACTTGCAAATAAGGTAGTTCAATAGTACTCAGCAGATGTTTTATATGAGAGTTTTTAAATCAGAAACAAGCACCTATGGAATAAAGAAGTTGGACTTAGATGTGTTTGTGATTTCCAGGCATTACACAAGCAATGAGGCTCACAAAAAAAGAAAAACAATGTCAGTTTTGGGGTACTCATTCTACTTCCAAAGAAAGAAGTTTATCTGTTACTACATTTGTAAGACTCAATAGAGGAAGAGAGAATTTGAATGGCAACCCAAGCGCACATGGTGCTCTAATTTGAAAACCGGTAGTAAACACAAACATTTCAAGTAATTTTCCTGATTGCATTTTTGTTTTAACAGTGGCTATGATGGTGTTTTGATAGCAAAATGCTCTTTACTAAGCAACATGAGCTATCTTTCCAATTTTTCCTTTCATAGAACTTCAATGAAAGTATGATATTTTATTTTCATTTTATGGGTAAGAAAAGCTTGACGAGCCTCTTCTAGATTTATTTTATTACCCCCAATTTCCAGCTGCTATCTCAAAGAAATTTACTTTTGGGAGGGCACCAGAGCCACTAGCCTATAATTTGTAATGGGCTGTAATACCTAATTTCTACCACAGGGAAGGGTGTGATTATCACAGAAGCACTCCGTCTAATAATCTGAGCAGAGCCCTCCTACAGTAAGTGGGCAGTCCCAAAGCACTAGACATTTCTGGTTGGCCTGGATGACAGGCACGCAGGGGGGATCTATTAGATGGTGCTGAAAAAGAGCCCTGAGATCATTGTGCACAATCCACCAAAAGCCTTTTTCCCCATTTCAACTCTGCTTTGCCACTCTGCTGTCATAAAGGCAATTCGTTTCCTCTTTGGGATTGCCTGTCTCAGCCTGTCTTTACTTTTGGGACTGCCTGTCTCAGCCACCCCCCTCAGCCCTGCCTCAGTATTCATTTTAACATTATTTCATGATAAAAAAATACTAGGGGAATAACAGGGAGGAGAAATTTAAAATGAGAACATCATCTGCTCATCTTATGGTTGATCCTGATGTTAAGAACAGTCAATTTGGGATACGAGACTCTTCAGCTCTTCCTAACCAAACATTTCAGCTTTGCAACATTCATGTACTAGTCACAAATGGCGGCTCAAATTTTTCAAACTCCACTTTCCCCCTTTCGCTTAACTAACTTTGTATGAACCAACATTTCATTACTCTACACAAACATGTTTAAACTCAAATCAAAGTTTATAAACATAAAAAACAGACACTTGTACCTTCCAACCATGCACAGTGGTGTGCCATCTCCTAAGAACTATAAGAAGTGATGTCGTCCTAAGATAATAAACACAGAAAACAAATGCTATTAAGGTGATAATGTTGAAAGAGGCCAATAACCCTCAATCGATAATAATGAAATGTCTCTGAAAGCACCTCACACCATTATTGCTCATTTTCTTGCTTTTGTGTGAACCTAGTCAGTGTGTTTTCATCTCTTCTAATCTACTCCAGGTTAGACAATGGTGGGGTTTTCATTATAGAAATTCTGTTACCCATATAATTGACCATCTTTATATTCCCAAATATTTAGCACTGTGATAAGCATCCCTGGAGATGGTGGAAAATATGAGGCCCAAAACTTGCTCAAAGAATAGTGATGGTATTAAATGAGTTAGAAAATATGGTATTCACTCTGGGTTGGCTAACCCACTAGCCATTTTCCCAACTTTCCTCTTTCTACTATCAAAGCTGAAGACTTGCTTTTCTAGACTCCCCTGCAGCAAAGGTAGCCATCTGACTTAGTCCTCTTGAATAAGATAAAAGCAGAAATGTGTTGAGTGGTTTCTAGAAAACCACTAGATAAAAGGCACAGTCGGGGCTGGTTCTACCTCCCTTCTTTCTTTTTTTTTTTAACATCTTTATTGGAGTATAATTGCTTTACAATGGTGTGTTAGTTTCTGCTTTACAACAAAGTGAATCAGTTATACATATGTTATACATACACATATGTTCCCATATCTCTTCCCTCTTGCGTCTCCCTCCCTTTCTTGTTTCTGCTTTAAATACAGGTGCAATTACAGGATTTTGAGGTGTCATTTGCATCCATGAGGGAAAGTCAAGAGAATTGCATGAAGCAGTCCCAAACATTCTTGAATTACTAAACCAAAGCCAGAAGTCACTCACCTCCAGAGTTTTCATTATGAAACAAAACTTTATCTTTATTGGTTTAAGTAATTATAATTGGATTTTCTTTTAGTTATAGCCAAAACTGTTCTTAACCAATAGAAATAAAGACAAAGCATAATGCCAGAAAGCACCAGAAGCATACTTTCTTTCCATCACTGGGCATCAGCAGAAGATTATTTGTTATGAACTGTGATTTATAAGTCTTTTCTTGCCAGAAGTGGTAAATGTCAGTAGAGAGGAAGACACTTGCAGGAGCCATTAGAACAAAGAGAGAGAGGAAGGGGCAAGACATGTGTGTGTATACAGAATATCATAACTAGAGTTGTTAGACTAAAGCACAGGTGAGACAGTGCTGGCCAGATAAGGAAGGAGAGCATCAAAGAGAAGTTGGAGTGTCGGGGTGAAATTTATGTTTAGAGTGATGTATAATTTTGAGCCATTATTGGCTCATGCAGTGAATCAGTCATTCATTTGGTGAGAGCCAGCTCCACGGTAGGTTCCAAGAATATAAAAATACAAATATCATGTTTCTGCCTTCAAGGGGTTACAGTTTAATAGAGGCAGAGTGTATCAGGTTTCAATGTAGGAAACAGAAACCATTCTGCATAAGTCAGACACCAAGTAATATGATGCAGGGAAATGGATATTGACAAAATCCATGGAAGAGATAGTAGGGCTCGAGCCAGGGGCCCACCACAGGACAGCTGAATTCAGCCTCACACCATGAAGCTTCAGAACAGAGGGCAGCAGTCTCCTGATGCCACTGTTGCAACTGCCTCCAGCTACACATGAGGGCAGTTTCCAAGTACATGAATGCTGAGGCAGGCCATTGCCTCTGCGCACTCACACCCCATGTCCTGCCGAGTAGCAGCAAAACAAAACAATATTTTTTACATCCAGAATCTAAGTATAGTTTCTAGTTTTTCAGTCTCTCTAACTGGAGGGATTAGAGAGAAGGTGCTTGGAGACTAAGGGAAACGATGAACAGTTTCCACAACGTTGATGGACTTTTAAAGCCTCCATTCGTGCATGAAGGTGTTACAGGTCCTGTGAGAGAAGTTTGGGTTCCAAGGAGGGAGGTGGGTTAGGAAAGATTTCAAAGAAGCGATGGCACTTGACCAGTGCCTTGAAAGATGATCTTACACTTGTTAGGTGAACAGAATCAGGATTGGCATTTTAGGTAGAGTGCTCAGTTGAAAAAAGGAAAAATGTGAAGCTACACAGACATTCAATAGGTAGCTCACTGTGTCTGGAGTGAGGGGCACAAAGTGGGGCAGGAGAGGAGGGGGTGCAAGCTTCAAGAGGACTGGGAAGAAAGTGGGAGTCAGGTCATGGTGGACCCTGAATGCTGTACTGAAGAATTTGGAGTGGATCTTGTGGGGGTTGGAAACCAGAGTCAGGCCTTCAGCAATGGAGGGCTATGAATGAATTTGTGCTTTGTAAGGATTGCTCTGGATGCATGTGAGTACTAGGTTGGAGGAGTTCAAGCCCGGAAGCAGGAAGGCTAGTTAGCAGAGTGTTGTAGTAGAAAGTGAGAAATAGCCTCCTGAGCTGGGGAGAATTTGATATTATGTGGGAAAGAGATGAACTGGATGCCCTGATAGTTTAGGTAGCCATAAAGGTCATCTCTGGAAGACATGCAATAAAGTGGAGAAGAAACCATGGAAATGAGGACTGGAGCGGTGCCCATGGAGAGAAAGAGATGAATAAGAAATGTCGATATTAGGAAAACCTGGGAGTGGGCATTCCTAAATGGGACCACAAGATACTAGTAAATGCAAGGAGAAAATACAAGTTTGGTTGGCTTAACTTAGTCCTTCAGGGGTCTGAGGGAAGCAGGAAAGAAAGAAAGGGCAAAAGTTACTCCATGGTTTTAAGCTTGAAGTCCTGGGGAGATGGTCTTGCCGTTGACAGTATTGGGTAAGGCACCCAAAATTACCAGTTTGAAAGGTAGAAGAGAATGAGTTCATTTTTGTCATGTTAGGATTTCGCATGAAACAAACAGCACATCCAAGTAGAGTATAGTCTTACACTTTAAATAAATATGTGGTTTTCCTGTCTTCAATGGAGTTAGCTAACAACAGGTTGTCATTTTTCAACAAAATGTAATTTTGTGTTATGGAAAATATTAGTGAAGTTATTGAGCCTTGTGTGCCTCTGAAGTCAGAGGCTGAGAAGCTTGTGGGAATGGGAGAAGCTGGTTAAAGATACCAGGAAGAAAAGTGACACACTCAGGTGAATGTATGGGGAAATGCGAATTTTGTGGCTATGAGTTAATATTTGTCAAGACTGATCAAAAAGAAAATCTGCAAATAAATTTTCCGTCCTGAGACCCCGTTTAAATACGGATGTCTAATTTCTGAATTGAGGCTGTATATCAACTCAATAGGCTGCCTAGAATTATACATTAGCCTCACCCTGAGAAGACAAGACAGTGTTTTTTATAATTGTATTTCCTGGGATTTGTCCATTAAAAAGTGAAGGGGAAATAATGTGTCCAGATCCCTCAGACTTGTTCCATCTTCTTTCAACAAAACCCTTTTATCTATAAAACAGAAATAGAGTTATAGATATAGAAAACAAACTTATGGTTACCAGGGGGTAAGAGGGAGGGGAGGGATAAATGAGAGATTGAGATTAATATATGCACACTACTGTATATGAAATAGATGACTAATAAGGACCTACTTCATAGCACAGGGAACTCTACTCAATACTCTGTAATGGCCTATATGGAAAAAGAATCTAAAAAAGAGTGGATATATGTATATGTATAACTGATTCACTTTGCTGTACACCTGAAACTAACACAACATTGTAAATCAACTATGCGCCAATAAAAATTAGAAAGAAAGAAAAAAATCACTGCAAATAGCCAAACTTAGTGCATTATTAGAATGCAAAGTGATAAAACAACACACATTGATCTTTGGGGCACTCTGTAATGAGTCTTTTTAAAAGTTCAAAGGTGGAAAAAAACCTCACACATGTAAGTAAGACTCGTACCCTGACCTTTGAGAACAGCACTTACAGACGTGCAATGAATCACTGACAATTCAAAGGGAGAGGTAAGCACATTTTTCTGCTCTGGCAAAAAGAACCACCTCTTAAAATTTCTTATCTAACTCAAATTGCAGACCTTTGAAATGAAACAAATTGTTCTGTATGTTCTCCAATGGACAATTTCAGTCTGGGGACCTTTCTTATCCATAATTGTATTGTCTTCCCCCCATAACATACCACAATAACATCCAGGAAATGCCTGGTATATTTCAGAAACTTAAATAAACTTTTGTTTTTAATATAAAATTTGCTGACTATTTTTAGTATTATCATATCCCTCCCATATCAAATCGCCAGATTTCTGTTATTTGAGGTGTGCTCAAAGAATGTTGTAATGAAAAACAAGTTTTTAGAGCAGGGACAAATTTTGTCTACAATCAACACTGCACAACAGTTTTAGAATAGTTTTTGGTTTTATTTTACTGTTGAACTTCAATTATCTTTGTTCTACCATAAATATAACAAAAAAGTAATGCAAAAAATCCAACATGTAAAAGAAATTAGCCTGTGATGTGATATCAGGGCTCATCTATCATCAGCCTAACACTCTACCATCTTGTTATTTGTAGCCTGATATTTCCTCAACAAGGTGTGAAGCCTTTCATTTCACAGATACTGCTGGGGGAAATCATAGGGTGTGGCGGAGAGGAATTACTGAATGTGGGCTGAATGTGGAAGTAGCTACTTTCAAGGTTCCCAGTTCAAACACTGATGCCATACTGCTCTTCTGGCTCAGAGGTATTTTCTCGATATCCCTACCTTGGATGGGGACTGTCGTGCCATCCAGAAGAGGCAACTTGCTCTTAGACCTTATCCCAGTGATATGGTTAATGATGGACCATCTTCCTGGGTGTGGTGACTGATACACAATGCTATTGGAAAACATCTAATCAACAAAAAATGCCAACAGGCTTTGATATGAAGTATGCACATGGGGATTGAGAGTTCATAACATCTCTCGAGTTTCCAAATTCCACACCTTTTCACCCCAAATCATTCAGTTTGAGGGTGGCACAGGGAGGTTGGGGGTGGGAAGTGAGTCATTGGTTTAGAGCCTGAATCCTTTTCACAGTGGCTTCCTGACTTTGTATCAGTTTCTGTAACATGCTTCTCTCCACCACTCTTTCTCTGGGGGTGTTATTTCTTTCTCTTTAACTTTCTCACTTGTTCCTCCCCATTCCTAGGAAAAGCACTCTCTACCCTCTGATCACTAACCACCGAATTGGTCAATTGGGCTGTTGTCTCTATTCAGAACATCACTTCCTGCCAAAGCTAATCACCCCATCATTTAAGGGGCCCCCATCCCTAGGTAGTCTCTCACCACTGAGAAGTCATATTTGCAGTGGATATCACCACTCCAAAAGTTGTATTTTCTTGTACCTAACTCTTATAGATAAAAATCCCCATAATACCTGAGGTGATAAGTAATTATTATTATCAACTTTCCACTGGCAGGATCTTCCCCCACAAAGAAGCATGCCATCATATGCTGAGGAGTTCGAGGGACTGGGCTCATTAGACTTGGCTGGATTTATTAAATATTGCCTCACATTATTTTATAACTTAGGTATTCAAAAGTTTCTTCAAGACAGCTATGTGCATGATAAAATAGTATATAGTTGGTCATTTACCCACCCCCTCTTCTGTCTTTCACTTTCCCCTAGAGCACAAACATACCCCAAACTCTGTCATAGTCTTGTCTTTATAATCATATCTCAATCAGACCATAAAATACCTTTGTTTAATTATCTTAGACTGAGTCCTAATGGTTATTCTTTCTGTGTTTTTAGTCTCTTCCTTTTTCTCATCCTCCTCTTCAGGATTACCCCTCCATTCTTATCCCCACCTAAAGTTCTCTTCTTTGTGGTATCATAATTCTCATCTAGAGTAACTAAAGGATTATTAATCCTGAGCAGAAAGTCTGATGGTGACGGTAGAGAATATGACATCTCTCTGACCTAAAGGGGACTGGGACATTGAAAGCCATTATACCTCTATTAAAAGTTAAATCTCTATTCCTTATAGTAACCCTCTGGATGGGGATAATCACAATTTCAAGAGCCTTGGAACCTGCACTAAATTTGATTTTCTAGTTCCAAAGGATAATATTCTCAGGATTGCTTGAGGACTATATTACAGTGGAGAACAAAAAAATGACTATAATAATGCATTTAATGCCTATTATATGACCAGGAATAAACCAAATAATCTGGTTTTAGGGCTCATGAGAAATTTGTGAATTCTATCTGAATAGCCTGCTAAAAATGAAACCAGTGCTGCCATGGTACAAAGGTCTCTTTCCAAGCTCCCTAATTCACTCTTGCCCATTTATACCTGTCCCAATACAGTTTGCTTCCATGGAAAAGAAATGTATCCATCAACCTGGTGGTCAACCTCTGTGGGAATGGGCACTAAAATTTTACATTAGCCTCAACATATTGACCCAGAGATATAAATAATTCAACAATTTTTAAATACCTAGGATGGAATCTGAATCAGGAAAGACAGAAAGAGAGGCTTGTGAGACAGCATTTCTTATCTTTCTCAAACCTCTCTTTTACTGAAGACAGAAAAACAATTTCACCATGGAAAACATCATCAGCTGACAGAGTCTCAGGGGGACTCTTCCTCCATCCACTATTTTTGGTCAACTTTCCAAATACTCCTATTTCTTATGGACAAACAAGAGTTGGGAAAAGCAAAACTACCCAAGTTTGAAGGTTTTTCTCTTTGCTAACTTGTTATGGAGTGAATTATATCCCCCCCCCAAACTTTATGTATTCATATGTTGAATACCTAGCCCCCAGTATCTAAGAATGTGACTGTATTTGGAGATAGGGCCTTTGAAGAGGTAATTAAGTTAAAATGAGAATGTTAGGGTGTGCTGATTGGTGTCCTTGTAAGAAGAGGAGATTAGGACAGGGACACCAGGGATGTGTGCATGCACAGAGGGAAAGCCATGTGAAGAGGCAGCAAGAGGGAGGCTGAAGAAAAGTTGAAACGAGGGGTCTCAGAGGAAACCAAGTCTGTCGACACCTTGATCTTGGATTTACAGCCTCCAGAACAGTGAGAAATAAATTTCCTTTGCTTATGCCACCCATTCTGTGGTATTTGCTATGGCAGCTCTAGCTGCCATATTACATGCTCTAGCTGTAATATGCTCTAGCATATTACAAACTAATACCCGCCACCCAACAATTAATGGGAAGCAATTTCTACCATTCTTATGCAGCCACTGTGCCAACAGATGTTCTCCTTTTAACCTCTTGCCCCTTCCAACCCAGGACTCAAGATTTTCTGTTTATGCTCCCCAATCTGCCTCCCCACCCATGGCATTTCATTTTCAAATGCCCTCATCCATAACCTCCTATATCTTAACTCCCCCATCTTTTCCTCAAGGAACAAGGCATTTCAAGCAATAATTTAAATCCTTTAAAGCTATTCCTTTCCCTGGAGAATCCAGCTGTTGTTTTTATACACTAGACTGAAACACATGCCCTTACATTTTGATCCTGAGTAAGTCACAGTGGTGAGGGCTCAATTACAGGTTGCAACAGAGAAAAAAAAAGCATCATAAAATGATAGAACAGCCTTTACTTCAGATCTACACTAGATTATCAAGTTTATCTTCTGAGATTACCAGAACCATGGGAACAGATTGCTTCCCTATGGAACTAATACTAATGCCCACAGAGCCACCTGCAGAGAAAAATCTAGCCCCATTCACTACTGCAGTGATTCTCAAGAAATGCTTTCTTTGCTTTTAGTTTAGTGGAGCATGGAAGACATAGCAAATGACAGACTGTATTTTGATAGTGAGCCAATTGGGCAAGGTCCCTTGATAGTTCTGTGCTCCGTAAACTAGCTAGCACATTGCTGACGCTCAATAAATGTCACATATCATCAACTATCAATTATTCAGTGTATAACGAGGAAAATGCCTTGGCATGCATTATCTCAAAGCTTAATCAAGAAGTTGTGTGATTCTGACACCATATCATAAAACAGATTGATATTTTTACTTAAACTGCTAGACTGTATACATTTGTATTAATGACACATCTTTAAATTACTCCAATTTGTTATGGTGACAACCAGTAGAAATCACTGAAATTATTGAACATCAATAACATAGAGGAATGCTTAAGTACAATATTCCCAGATGTTATTGCAATAGCCTCAAATGACGGCTGACTAATGTATTGTGTCCATTTGAGCACCTTGATCTATACCCACCCTCTTTCCTTTCCTGGAATTTTCTTCCTCCCTCAACTGGATTTGTCCTCACAAAAAAATCCAGTTGGCCTCACTGGGAGACTTTCCCTGAAATGATCTTCTCCCACACAAGAAACAATGTTTGACATATCTTTGTAACTCTAGTACTTGGAACAATGTATATGGAATGTGTTCAAAATAGATGGATTCTGAAAAGTGCCTAGATCATAGGAAGTGCCCAGTAAATAGGTGAGTGAAGGAACACCTGAAGGATAAATCTGTAAATTCCCCATTGTCTGTCTTCATACTGCTCTATAGTGGGTGTCCAGATTAGCAAATAAATGGGAAAAAGGGAGGAGGAGGAACCCCTGCACAATAGGGGTAGCCTAGATCTCAAGATGACAATCAGCCTGGATAGTGGGGAGATCTCCCCTCCTCCCCAAACCAGGAAGGATCAGCCCAATCTTTCAAAGACCCTGAACCACCTACATCTAGTAAAAGAGAAGTCTATTAGGCAAGTCCTTAAACTCCAAACGCATCTTAAGCTGTAGCAAGTTTTAAAATCTGTAGCAGTCACACTGAAAATGAATACAAAAGCAGAATACTTTTCTCCAACATTTTAGCAAATATCTCCAAATGAATCCAGCTCCTGCTATTAATATATGAAGGGAGGGGGTACATGCCCCCATGTCCTGACAAGAGCATTGAAAAGTCAATAGTTACCATGGTAAGAGGGAATATAGTGTACTTAAGTGGAGGGAAAAGGTTAAAGAAAGACTATACCTTCTATTTGCCTACAACAGGGCTTCGTTTTACTCACAAATTGAGAAAAAAATAAAAATAAAAACAAAAGCTCCAGCTTCCAAGGCAAAACAATATTCTACATAGTAATTCAAAAATAGTTTCTGCATTCTACCAACTGAGCCTGAATCTGACTTCTTGTGCCTCACTAAACAGCTACTTTCTGCCTGTAGGACAGACTACAGAAACTCTCATTCAATCTTGGGATATAGTTGCTGTGTCATTCTCTGCCTAAATGTAAAACAAAACCATGAGTGTAATGGGCTATTCCCTCAGTCCTAAGAGGAAAATGGTACCTCTAAGAGGTTTGACCTGATAATAATGACATGACATGATAATAATGACATGTTAATACTCTATCTTAGAATACAAACTATATCAAACCCATTTGCAGTCAAATCAGTTTAAAACTGACTCCTTTACCAGGTGCTATGGTAAAATTTTGTTCTCAGGTAGTAACTCTTTGAGAATCTCAAATAACTTCACAAAACTAAGTGCTATCACCAGCTTATTTTCAATAGGTCGAATGCTGCTGAAAGCTCAGTACAATGTTTATAAGGGATAGTATCCTCTCCGTCAACACGTTGACTAACCTTCCACCTTTTCTTGATGCTGATGATGTCATTGAATCATGCTAGGCTGCACCATGCCCCCCATCACTTCTTATCAGAATTTTATAAATGAGCATTGCATTCTACAAAGCTTTGCAGTTTGTTGGGTCTGATTGCATTTGTAGCATGACTCAGAGCAGAAACTAAATTGAGTTTGCTCCTTGGTAGAATAAAATTTTCTTTCTTTTCTTTTTTCCTGTTTAAAATTTTTTTTATAGTATTATATCTGATTTCACACATTTTTCTTCTAACATTTATATTTCACTGATATGGAAGAGGCCATGGGATATTATCAAGGTCTATCAGACCATATTAAAGTAATAATTTCTAAATATAAAGCACCAAAGATGTAAACAGACTCCATTGGTGAGTTTCATTAATTCATGCCACTTGATATTTCTGTTTTTCAAATATAGATATTCCAGTTTCATTTCCAAGAGCATTTCTATGTCATTATAATTAAGATTGCCAATTTTTATGGATCTAGCTTTTTTCTTTCATAGATCATAAGAAGAGACAAGCTATAGGGAACACTATTCAAAAACCAAAGCTTAACATAAAAAAAAACAGCTACATTTTAGTTTTGTTTTTTGTTTTTTGGTTTTTTTTTTTTTGCTGCCAGTAGGATAAGGCTGTATATTGATAGACTAGTGCAGGAAAATACTGACTCAGTTTAACACAGTTCAATTTAATTTGAATCAGTTGATTCAATTAAGTTCAATCATGTTTACTGAGGGCTATTATATGAAACTACTGTATGAAAGGTCCTGTGCTAGGTGCTGAAGGCAAACAAATAGGAGTAAGATGCAGCATCAGCCTTCAAAAAGCGTGTAATCTACTCAGGAACATCGAAATGTACATACATAACCATAATACAGGGAGGGATGGCCTATGTACTAAGGATATGCAAATATAAGAAAGAGCAGCCAAATCTGATTTGGGGGATCAGAAATGGCTTCATTCACCAAGAAGGACAAGATTTTCTGGCCCATGAAGGATCAAATACCTTTACTTCCCCTGCGAACCTGAGTTGCTGAGGCCACCTTCACTTGTGGGCCAAGCTGGGGTCACATTCACCTTAATTTGTTTCATTTCACTGGCTTTTGCCTCTAAGAACAAGCAGGACTCTATTTCTGCTTCAAAGTTTCACCCTGTAATTTCTGGACACTCCTTCAACAAGTTATTAAACCTCTCTGAGCCTCAGTTTACCCATCTGTAAAATGATAATACCTTCACCATAAAATTGTCACTAGGATTAAATGAGACTGTATATATAATTTATGGAAGAACTATTATTACTTTACACTTGCATTATACACTTCATCCAAAATAACTAATGACCCATTTTGTGAAAGAAGTAAAAGAGATAGGATGCAACCCTGCTCCCATCCCTCCTCCAGACAAGGCTCATTTTAGGTGCCAAAAGTTGAAGAATGATGGAAGGAAGAGAAGAAAAGGGAAAGATAAATATCTCCTTTGGTTCTATAAACTTTAAATAACAAGAAAGTACTTTCCCTTTGGTTTTCTTGAGGTTCTTCTAGTCTATCACACAGGTGCATATTTATACCATTCCATCAAGTAATAAACAAGGAGGCTTAAAGAAATGTGGCAGTAGCTGTTGCACCAACAAAATCTTTTCTATATGGACACATGGGATAGGCTGCCAAGACTCTGCTGTGCTTATTTCCAGACACCTGTCTTCCCAAGCCCTCTATCAGTAATTGGAAGCAGAGCTCCCAGCTAGGTAGATACAGGTTTCTAAACTCTATGATTCAAAGGTAAACATCCAGAAAGTCGTCTCCTACCACTTTTCTATCCCTACACCTTACCTGTTACAGATTGCATAATCTTGATGAGACTGGCTAAAAGATGCACAGTTTCTGTTAAGAATAAACTGTATGATGATGAAATTATTCATTTAACTGTTAATCATGCCACTGAAAAATGGAATTGTTTGAAAAATCAAAATGAAAAAAAAGTGTTCTGATTGTATTCATTATATACTTTTGTTGGAAACAAGCAAATTTTACCACTCAGTTAAACATTCCTTTGTTTTTAATTAAACTTTTTATTTTTAGATCTGTAGAAGCATTCGCACTTGTAAGAAATAATACAGAGAAATCCCATGTGACCTTCACTGAGCTTCCCCCATTGGTAATGTTTTACAAAACTATAATGCAGTGCAATATCACAACCAGGACATTGACATTGATATATCTACTAATCCTATTCAGATTTCCTCAGTCTTATATGTACTCATTTGTGTCTGTGTGTGTGTGTGTGTGTGTGTATGTAAGAGAGATGGAGAGAGGTGTATTTAGTTCTATGCAATTTTATCATGTTGTGTGTGTGTGTGTGTGTGTGTGTGTGTGTGTGTGTGTGTGTGTTAGTTTCAAGTGTAGGGCAAAGTGATTCAGTTATACATATACATATATCCATTCTTTTTCAAATTCTTTTCCCATATAGGTTATTACAGAATATTGAGTATAGTTCCCTGTGCTATACAGTAGGTCCTTGTTGATTATCTATTTTATATACAGTGGTGTGTATACGTTAATCCCAAACTCCTAATTTATCCCTCCTCCCCACCTTTCCCTTTGATAACCATAAATTTTGTGGCGGGGGGACTTCCCTGGCGGTCCAGTGGTTAAGACTTCACCTTCCAATGCAGGGGGTACAGGTTTGATCCCTGGTCAGGGAGCTAAGATCCCACATGCCTCGCGGCCAAAAAACCAAAACATAAAACAGAAGCAATATTGTAACAAATTCAATAAAGACTTTAAAAATGGTCCACATCAAAAAAAAAAATCTTTAAAAAAATTTGTTTTTGAAGTCTGTGAGTTTGTTTCTGTTTTGTAAATCAGTTCATTTGTATCACTTATACATGGAATCTAAGAAGATGATACAATTGTATTATGTTTATGTTCACAAATCCACCACCAGTCAAGATACAGAATAGTTCCACCACCACAAGGGTCCCTTGTATTGCCCTTTTATAACCACACCCACCCGCCTCCATCCTTAATCCCTAATAAATACTAAAACGTTCTTCATCTATAATTTTTTCATATCAAGAAGGTTATATAAATGGAATCATACAGAAAGTAACCAGTTGAGACGGGCTATTTTTACTCATCATAATTCCCTAGAGATTCATCCAAGTTGTGTCTATCGATAGTTTTTATTATATTATTATTGCTGAGTAGTAATCCATGGTGTAGATGTACCTCAATGTATTTAACATTCATCTCTTAAGGACATCTGGGTTGTTTCCAGTTTCTGCCTATTACTAATAAAGCTGCTGTGAACGTTCTTATACAGGTTTCCGTAAGAACATAAGTTTTTATTTCACTGAGATAAATCCCTAGTGGTGCAGTTGCTGGGTTGTATGGTTAGTTGTACGCTCAGATTTGTAAGAAACTACCAAACTGTTTTCCAAAGTGACTGTACCATTTTCTATCCCCACAGCGATGTGTAAGTGATCCAGTTTTTTCACCTTTTTTGTTTTGTTTTGGTATGTTTTTTAACATTACATTAGTCTGTGTGGATGGTAAAATTAGTAAATAAATACACAGCCCATATAAGAACAGCCTGTAAAAAGTCAGTTCAAAAAGTCCAAAGGGTAAAAAGGTAGGAGTTATATAAAAAGGCCATCTTATGCAGCAGCCTCTCTGACTTGTCTCAGTTCATAGGGCCTCCAGGTATGCAGCAAATGCTTCATATTCCTGGAAAGTGCCCCATATGCCCTAAAGCTTTGCTCAGTCTAAATTAAAATAAATATATCTTTTCTTTCCAAAACAGGATCATGGCCTATAAAATGCTTCAAGTGGCCCTGTGTTCAACATTGCTTATAGGTAAGAGCCTATTTCTTTTTATTTTTACCATGTCTTTTACAACTGTTAGGTTGATTGATAACCCCTTTTGACTTTTTAAAGAAATGAGCAAACATGTTTTGTTCATAGACCAATTCTAAAGCATTGGGGAAACCAATCTATTGTGTCATGCTGTGGTTTTGGACATGTTAGTGTTAATTGTATGTGCGATCATTCTATTCCTAATTATGTATTAACATGTTATTGTTGCTAAGAAGTCTATTTAACTGCTATCTCCAAAGAAGTGCTCTTTGAACAAAGAACAATTTTCAATGTCTTTTATAAACCGTAATACTTACATGATACTATTATGTGGAAACCTCAAGGGACTTTGAGAGTGTGAATTCATTAAACTTTTAGGCAAGCTGTAGCTCAGAGAAGTGCTGAAGGCACCAAAGGCCAGATGATTTGCTGCCAAAGTGACCCAGTAACTCAGTGGCTTATATCTGAATTGAACTGAGAGGTCATTTTATATCCAAAACTGCAAATACTTATAAAGGTGTAAATTATTTTCATGCTTAAATCTTTATAATTTATAAATACTTCTGATGAAGGTGCTTAAACCGAATAAATTTCTAATTTTATGATAAGCTCGAGACCCAAGCAAAAGAAAAATGTATTTCGCTTGAGATAACACACACAGATAGATATAGATATATATTTAGAGTATGAATCTAGATGTGTGTACAGATATATATGTGTGTATATGATTAGCCCTTTATTCCTAAGCATATGAATAATTTTAACAAAGAGTTTTAATCATCTGTATTGCACTTGGCATTTAGAACATGTTTAAACAAATTATTTAGCAAATTTTAGCCAAGTTATTATTAAGAAGTTATCATCAAGGCAAATACAGTCACACCCAGTTACAGCCCACACATCCAGCTGAGGTAAGTGAGGCTGGCTCAGTTTAAGAGCGTGTCTGAGGAGAAACTGTAAACTGAAGTCAGGGGCTGGTTATAATCCATCAGTATAATGCTTTGCCTTAACTGCTCATCCATGCAGCTGACTTTAGAGTGGGTGATAGTGGATGATCGCAAGGGTAAAAGCACTACAGTTGGTCCACATTCACCTGTGAACACTGCAGAGTCAAAAATACCAGCCAAAAGGAAAATGGTTCTGTAAACTGACTTTCACTGACTTTCTTTAAAAACAAGTTGGAATTAACTTTAACTCCAGATGAGATGAAAATATGTCTACCTATAAAGACGACTGGTTTGACTAACTTTACTTGCTTGATAAATAAATAAATAAATAAGTAAGTAAGTAAAATTAGGTAGTTGAAGTTCATGAAAGAACAAGTTGAGGATCAGAATCCAAGGACACAGGGATGTTTACACTGCTGGATTAACCCTTCAGATCTCAGGAAAGAATCCTTTACTGCTTACAGGAGGAGGGGACTGCAGTCTTTAGAACCAGATTCATTTGTTACACTAAAAACTAGTTTAACCGACATTTTCTAAATCACATAGCTCTAAAGTAGGAAATAATAGCTTGAACCAACTTTTTTCTTTCCCCACCCACTCCCCCCCTCCTTTTTCATTTAAGAATGTAGCCTATTCATCTGCACTTCCCTGGAGCCCTTCTGCTTTTGCCATAAGAAAACAACAATTTTTAAAAGTTCATTTTTATTGTTTAAAAAAGTTTTCTGTTACAGGTTAGTTGTCTAATAAATTACTTTTGTCTAGAACTTAATTTGAAGTAAGTAGGGAAAAGATCTCATTATCCATTTCCCTAGTGGTAATGCTGAAGCCAAAAATGACGAAGAGCCTACTCAAGTAATTAAATTTATGAGCAGAGTCCCTAAATTATTTTACTGATTTTCTCAAAATAGTAACTTATACACATTGGGGCTGATTCCCTGGTCAGACAATTAGAAGTTTAAGTGTCATGATTTGATTAAAAAACAAAACAAAAATCCTCTCTTTAGCATTTAGGTCCAGAATTGTCTTCTCCTATAATAAGACATCAAATAGTCATATTACTATTTTAAATCTTTATTATGTGTCAGGGCCTTTCCATATGTTACCTTAGTTCAACTCTCATAATCACTCTGAAAATAGGTGTTATGAGTCTCATACAAAGAGGAAACTGAGGCTTAGAGAAGTTAAATGACAAAGCTACACAGTCGGTCAATGGTTGATGCCAGGGACTTCCCTGGTGGCACAGTGGTTAAGAATCCGCCTGCCAATGCAGGGGACACAGGTTCGAGCCCTGGTCCAGGAAGATCACACATGCCACAGAGCAACTAAGCCTGAGCACCACAACTACTGAGCCTGTGCTCTAGAGCCCGTGAGCCACAACTACTGAGCCCACATGCCACAACTACTGAAGCTCATGAGCCTAGAGCCCGTGCTCCACAACAGGAGAAGCCAGCGCAATGAGAAGCCCACGTACCACAATGAAGAGTAGCCTGGCTCGCTGCAACTAGAGAAAGCCCGCGTGCAGCAATGAAGACCTAATGCAGCCAAAGATAAATAAATAAATTAATTAATTAATTAAATTTTTAAAAAAATGATCAATGCCAGATTTACATCTAAATTCTACATCCAGGTCTTCTGAGAACAAGACTCTTCTTTCTGCCACACAAACTGTCCCCTCTGTCACTGCAGTGTCAGGTATGGGATATGCAGGCATCAGATAGGCAGCAGAGCACACAACAAGACCTCTTCCCAAAAATGTAATATAGCCAATCTTATGGTAGACATTGGTTCCACAAGAAAAGGTCAGAAGTTAGGGAGCTGGGTGATTTTATCTGAGAAAATAGAGCCAAACCAGGACATAATCAAGAACAGTTCCTAGTTGTACTGATTTAAAGAAAAGTCTCAAACCCAACTTGCTCCACCTCAACAGGGCACTTTAATTTTAATTTTTAATTTTTTTGAAATCTAGTTGATTGACAATGTTGTGTTAGTTTCAGGTGTATAGCAAAGTGACTCAAATTCAGATTTTTTTTCCATTATAGTTTATTACAAGATATTGAATATAGTTCCCTGTGTTATACAGTAAGTCCTTGTTGGTTATCTACATTATATGTAGTACTGTGTATCTGTTAATCCAAAACTCTCAATTTCTCTCTCCCCCTTTCCCCCTTTGGTAACCATAAGATTGTTTTCTATGTCTGTGAATCTATTTCTGTTTTGTAAATAAGTTCACATGTATCATTTTTTAGATTCCACAAATAAGTGATATCATATGATATTTGTCTTTGTCTGACTTACTTCACTTAGTACGATAATCTCTAGGTCCATCCATGCTGCTGCAGATGGCATTATTTCATTCTTTTTATGGCTGAGTAATATTCCATTGTATGTATGTACCACATCTTCTTTATCCATTCATTGATGGAAACTTAGGTTTCTTCCATGTCTTGGCTATTGTATGAACATTGGGGTGCATGTATCATTTCGAATTATAGTTCTCATCTTTTCTGGATATATGCCCAGGAGTGGGATTGCTGGATCATATAGTAATACTATTTTTAGTTTTTTAAGGAACCTCCATACTGTTCTCCATAGTGGCTGCACCAATTTACATTCCCACCAACAGTGTAGGAGGGTTCCCTTTTCTCCACTCCCTATGCAGCATTTGTTATTTGTACACATTTTGATGATGGCTATTCTAACTGGTGTGAGGTGATACCTCATTGTAGCTTTGATGTGCATTTCTCTAATAATTAGCAATGTTGAGCATATTTTCATGTGCCTGTCGGCCATCTCTATGCCTTCTTTGGAGAAATATCTATTTAGGTCTTCTGTCCATTTTCTGATTGGGTTGTTTGTTTGGTTGATATTGAGTTGTATGAGCTGTTTGTATATTTTGGAAATTAAGCCCTTGTTGGTTGCATTGTTTGCAAATATTTTCTCCCAATCTGTAGGTTGACTTTTCATTTTGTTCATGGTTTCCTTTGCTATGCAAAAGCTTTTAAGTTTAATTAGGTCTCATTTGTTTATTTTTGCTTTTATTTCTTTTGCCTTGGGAGACTGACCAAGAAAACACTGCTACGATTTATGTCAGAGAATGTCTTGCCTATATTCTCTTCTAGGAGTTTTATGGTGTCATGTCTTATATTTAAGTATTTAAACCAATTTCAGATTATTTTTTGTGTATGGTATGAGGGAATGTACTAACTTCATTGATTTACATGTGGCTATCCAGCTTTCCCAACACCCCTTGCTGAAGAGACTGTCTTTTTTCCGCTGTATATTCCTGCCTCTTTTGTCGAAGATTAATTGACTGAAGGTGTGTGGGTTTATTTCTGGGCTCTCTATTCTCATATGTCTGTTTTTATGCCAATACCATGCTGTTTTGATTACCATAGTTTTGTAGTATTGTAACAGGGCACTTTTTAAAATGAAACAGCCCTATTTCTCATAAAGAGAAAATATGGACAATGCACATATTTGGAAAGTGCTTCACTGAGTAAGTAAAGCAGTCCTTGGGGTTGACCCATCCATGAAACAATGTGAGGGTTCATGCCGATATTGTTGGCTTATGGTCAGATCTATCCATAAAGTACAAGTATGCCTTCTGGTTTTAGACAGGGGAAGAAATAAACTGCCTTTGGCCTGTTTCTCTAGCATAGTTCCAGCTCTTGTTTTTCAAACCAGAGTTAGTAACCAAGTCCTATTTGTCTTGAAAGGTTTTTTTGTTTGTTTTTGTTTGTTTGTTTTTGACAAGAGCTTTTAAGCTCACATTTTCTTCCCCACAATACTGTCAGCACCTCGGATCCTTCCCTTTGCCTTCTTCTCTGCACAGAAGGAATGGACCTTCTCAGTCATCACTGCAGCCCTCCACTTCCTTGGAGAGCCTGTATTCCCTGATATAGTTTTAGTTTATTATATAAGATTTTGTTCTTGGGACTTCCCTGGTGGAGCAGTGGATAGGACCCCGCGCTCCCAAGGCAGGGGAGCCAGGTTCAATCCCTGATCGGGGAACTAGATGCCACATGCATGCCGCGACTAAGAGTTTGCATGCCACAGCTAAGGAGCCCGCCCGCCGCAACTAAGACCTGACGCAACCAAATAAAAAAAAAAAGAACTCAATTTTGAAAGGTATTACCTAACCAGATGGGAACTATATATATATTAAAAAAAGCGATTTTGTTCTTAATTTTACCTACTCACTTTGGCTTAAGATTGATTGATGCTGTCAAAGAGGTGGGTAGTGAGAGTAAACTGGAAAATAACTTGGTGGGAGAAAAAATGCCACTGCCTGTGACTAGATTCATTGAGCACTCTTGATGTTGTAGAAAAACTGTTTTCCTACCCATGTGCCACCATTGGTCATGGCTCTAGGGTTGAGAATCCCGTCCACACACATATAGGCAGTGACACAGAAGGCGTCACCATTGATTGAATCATATAAAATGCTGCCTTTTGTGAGTCACAGATGTCTGTCCACAAAATTCAGAACTAATAAAAGTCCTGCCAGCGTCAAAACTATGCCCCAGGGAATTACATGGCCATGCGTGTGAGCACGTATGTGGGTGTATGTTAGCGCACTGAGAGCGGGTTAAAACAGATTGAAGTTAAACTCAGGTAATACCAGTTTCTGTTTGCTTTTCAAAGTACTCGACACATTGGCAATGGTAACGTCAATAAAGCCGAAGTTCCCGAGTTAAAAGTTCAGTTTTGAAGTGTTTTATTAACAGACAGTTTAATAAAATCATGGGGATTTGTAAGCTGGTCCTGTAGTTCAGCACCTCTTTTTTTCCAGTTCGCTTCCATCAACCCTCTTTGTTTTCTGTCTATGCTTCCCCTATTTGCCCTGCCCCTTTCCCCATGGCTTTTCACCTTTTGTAACCTTTGTAACCTCCCTTCTTCCATCTCTCCTTCCTTGATTTCTTTCCTTGTTTTCTCTGTTCTCCTTCATCCTTTTTTTTTCTTCTTCACAGTTTTTCTCTCACAATCCAAATTTCTCCTCTCTCTCAACTTTATGTGAATTGCAGCCAAGTGAGAGAATCCATTATACTAAAATACAACTCTTCAATCTTCTGCCACAAAGTTTTGGGTCAGTGACTAAAGTTTAGAGTGGGAAGGAAAAAAATAACAATTTCATTATTTGTAAAGAAAATTCTTTACAACGGAGAGAATATTCAAGTCCAAAAAATATGAACCTAAACATGCGTATTTTAATCTCTCACAAAATTATAAAATTTCTCCTTCAATTAGAGAGATCTTTGAAAATTTTATCATATTTCCAAGACATCTGTATATCCTTTTCTCCCCATCCTTTTTTGTACTTAATTACTAGTGACTATTTATACTTTATTTTAGTACTTAATTCATAAGCACACATAATTGCCTGGGCACTTATTTCATCTTTTTTTAAAGACATAAACATTTTAAGGATAGGGACGGAGACTCAGTCCAACAAAATAGTAAATAATAAATATTATTCTTTACTTGCTTATACTGAGTGCTAAGTGCTTTACTTGCAGAATCCCATTCCTAAGTATTTTTGAGCTTGTGGCAGGACTGTACTGCTAATCTCCATCTCCAGTACAAACTTCAGTATCACCCAGCACCTAAGGGAAATAGCTAGATGAGGGCCTATCCTGTGAATCTGCCAGACTTTTAGTGTCTTTTAGTGTCCCCATCGAATCCTTCATAGACATTGAAGGTTACATGAGGGAAGGAGTTTACAGTTGCAGCCATCCAGGGATGACAAGCTCATGATAGTTGAGTGCCCCGGTCTATGCTCTTTTTTAAATTTTTTTTTCCCTGTTTCTTAGTGAGGCTCTGTGACAACACACCTGTTGGATTCTCTGACACCTTCTGACACACAGCACTCCCCTTCTGAGTCCTGGTTTTGATCAAGTTGAGAAATAAACCAGAGTTGATTACGTAAAGCAACCCATTTCCTTTATCACTGAGAGGCTAACTAGGAAAATGTAGCATAGTATAAGTACGTACAGGGCCAGGTGACGGGACCCCAGAATTGGGCGAATTTCATATACGATTTCAGGTTGCAGAACCAGAACAGCAAGTTCTGAGAAAGGGCAGCTCATTCTCAAGAAGAAAAAGGAAGAATAAGCTGGACATGCGAAGTTATGTCTCTTGGATTTACCAAGAGGGAGCTCTAAATGAGACCCCTCTGCATGGGAGAAAAAGGAATCTGCCATCAGACTCTGCCCTTTCATTCTGCGTCTTAAGTTGCACATCAGGCTTTCTGATCTTTTCAGTGTATAGGTTCCTACCACAAGTAGGAACAGTTATGAGTATAGTATATAGACCATTTCACAGTCATGAGCATAATATATAGACTATTCAGTCATTTCCCCATTATCAAATTTAAAGACTCTTTTTCAAACTCCCCTGGGCGATGGCAATATAGGAAGTCTTTCCACTTCTAATTATATAGCTTCCCTCACTTCCACACTGCCTATCAGCCCGTGATGGGCACTCATCTCTTTGTGCTCATCATTTTTATTGGAATAAAATACATTTTTATTCCAATAAAATACATTTTTATTTGTTTTGCTTTAATTATTGGCCAGGTCTATTTTGACTTCCCTTTCACTTATTTCTGTCTGTCTCAGTTCAGACAGAAATAAGTCTCAGCATGTAAATTCCTTGACAGTAGTAGGGGCTGTGCCCACTTAGCATATTCTGTATGCTTCCAATGATATAATATCATACAGAGAAAGAAATTTTCAGTTAAGGACCTATTTGTTATGAATATATTCCAGTTCAAAATATTAGAGCTGAAAGAGAGCATATGATCCAGCCTTGTTTTGCAGAGTGTAAAATGGAGATGCAGGAGTAAGAAGTGACTCTGGACCTCTGATCCTCTGGACTTGCATGGGGAGAGTTGTGATCTCAAATCTCTCCACACTCTTAAGTGTCTGCCTTATTTCTGCCATACAGACTTTTCTGCAAAGGATATTCCAGAAATGTTTAGATAATAGGACGAAGCTTGACAGGTCCTATTACAACTGACTGTGATACAGCATGAAAGCAAGGAGGGTATATAGGGAGTTGGAAAGGAAGAGAGGAAGATTTTTTTTACAGCTTATGATTATAAAGTTTAAAACTAACCTGGCTGATACTGCCTACATTAAAACACACACACACACACACACACACACACATATTTAAAAACCAAAAGAATAATAAAACTCAGGGTTCGGTTTCAATCCCCAGCAGTATTATCTAGGCTTACAAACACAAAACTCTGATCTTGCTCTCACTAACTTTCAAGGTTGATAAGGCAGAATGAAAAAGGGAGGGGAAATTTCTCAAGCAGAGAGGATAATAGCATGCCCTTCTATATTACTTTCATTTTATTTCCAGCCCTGCCACTGACTTACTATGTGACCTTGAGTGAGTCATTTCATCTCCATGTATCAATCTTCTCATTTGTGAAGTAGGATAATAAATACTGCTTTCTGTCTCTCTCATGGGTGATGTTATTATCACCACCAATTAATATTTATTGGGTGCCTGTTGGGCGCATAATGCTGAGGTAGGAACTTTGTTCTGGGAGGTGGGGGGAAGAAGAGATGGAACATTTTCCATGAGCAAAGAGATGGAAGATTTACAAAAGACAGAATTATTAGAGCTTAAAATAGCTATGGATTATATTTTAAAGCATGCCTCTCTGCTAAGATTTATGAATAGCATTTTTTTCTTAGTTATTGTACAATGCACCAGGATAATTATGGTACAGAATATTGGTTTTACTTTTGGATGATTCCAAGTAACACTATTTTAAGCAATTACTGTAATTTCTTATGTGGTTGTAGATTATATTCTAAACATAGTTTTTTTAGAAATATTTATTAGATATTGATGGTATTGGGTCTACTTGCCTAGCCACTACCTTTGTTTCCCTTTTTTTAACAGAAAAAATCTACATTAAACATGTAACACTGTAACTGACACATTTTCTTCAAAAAGAATGAAGAGAAATTTGAAAAGTCACCTATTAACAAATCCCAGGTAAAACCAAAATTTTGATGCTGGTTCATCCACAGAAATCAGCCCAAATGAATGAGAGTTTCCTGTTCTCTCCAAATCAATCCTGTCTTCCCATTGCTGCTGTCACTTACCTGATTCTGGTCCTACTAATCTCTCATCTGGACTATTCGAAGAGCATCCAACTTTGTATCTCTCACTCTGCTCTCTTCCTTTTACCACCTGTCCTCCACAACACGGACAAAGGACTTTGCAAAGGTTAATCTGTGAATAGATAAACAAAATGTTGGCATATACATACACAATATTATTCAGCCTTAGAAAGGAATGAAATGCTGGCCTATGCTACAACATGGGTAAACCTTGTAGATGTTATGCTAAGTGAAGTAAGTCAGACACAAAAGGACAAAGGTTGCATGGCTCCTCTTACTTGTGGTACCTAGAATAAGCAAATTCATAGAGACAGAAAGTAAATGGTGGTTACAAGGGCCTGGGGAAGAGGGTAATGGGAGTTATTGTTTAAAGGGTACAGAGTTTCTACTGGGGATGATGAAGTCTAGAGATAGTGGTGATGGTTGCACAGCACTGTGAATATATTTGATGTCACTGAATTGTACAATAAAAAATGGTTCAGAGAAGCAAGAAGAACTACAATCCTGCAGACTGTGGAACAAAAACCACATTCATAGAAAGATAGACAAGATGAAAAGGCAGAGGGCTATGTACCAGATGAAGGAACAAGATAAAACCCCAGAAAAATAGTTCAAATGGTAAGTTTTATGTTATGTATATTTTATCACAATAAAACAACAATTTTAAAAGTATATCTATCCTATCATTTTTCTTGTTCAGAAATGATAATTATTTATAAAGTCCAAACTCCTTGGTATGATGGCAATAATCATTCCGAATGGAGCTCCAGCTTATCTTTCCAACATTATCTCTGACACATCTACACCACAAACAACCCTATCTTTCAATCACATTGGCAAAGCGAGGGTCATTGAACATGTGCCTTACTCTGCCCCTCTGTTCCTCGGCCCTCCAAGCTTCTTCAGCCTGACATGTATGCTCTTTGCTTCCACTCCCTTCCTCCTGGTTGTGGAAACTTTACATCCTCTGAAGGTGAACTCAAAACCAACTTCTCTGTGAGGCCTTCCTGCCAATATTGGAATTAATCACTCCCCCTTCAGATATCTAGTCACAATATATCTTTTTATAATTATTTTAAAACTCTGAATATAATGTGAGTTCCTTAGTGGCAAGGATTATTTATTGTTTGTCTTTCCATGCAATGATGATTATCAGAGTAGGAACTAGGGTGAGGCAAGTGAAGGTCTTATGGCACAAAATTTGTATAACCTTAAGAGTTAATTCCTTCTTTTTTGTATTTTTTTAATTGAGGTATGATTCATTTACAATGCTGCATTAGTTTCAAGTGTACAGCAAAGTGATTCAGTTATACATATATATATTCTTTTTCAAATTCTTTTCCATTATAGCTTATTACAAGCTACTGAGTAGAGTTCCCTGTGCTAAACAGTAGGTCCTTGTTGTTTTATCTCTCTGCCCCTCCATCCCCCCTGCTATCTCCTTTGGTAACCATAAGTTCATTTTCTACGTGAGAATTCCTTCTTATATTTTATGCCCTACTGACCTCACTTACTTCATCCTAGTTTCAACTCTGGTGATTAACAGTTTACCTTGACATTTGTTAGTGCTTATAATGCATTTGTATTAGTTATCTACTACAGCATAACTAATTTCCCCATACCTTAGCAGCTTAAAACAATAAACACTTATTATTTCACAGTCTCTAAGGGTCAGCAATTTGGAAGTGTCTTAGGTTCTGACTTAGGATCTCTCATGAGGTTGCAGTAAAGACATTAATGGGGGCTGTAGTCTTCTTTAGGTTTGACTGGAGCAAAAGCATCAGATTCCCAGGTGGTTCACTTACATGACTGTTGGTGGGACACTTCAGTTCTTTGACATGGGGGCCTCTCCCTCAGGGCTGCTTGAGTGCCCTCACACATGGCAGCTGACTGCCTTTAGAGCAAGTGATCCAAGAGCGGGGCATGGCAGGAGCTGTAATGTCTTTTATGTTTTAGCCACAGAAATCACACACTGTCATTGCCTCAGTATCCTGTGGTTATACATGTCAACCCTACTAAGTGAAAGAGGGGACAACACAGGATAGGAATACTAGGAGGCAGCGATCTTTGGGGATCATCTTAGAGGATAGCTTCCACAGACATGCTAGTTTGATTATATTGATTAGATTACCTAGCAGCGGGTCAGTATTACTTCTGGCATCTGTTACTATTATCTTCTGAAGTTGACGTTTGCTTTTTATTTTTAAATCATTGAATAAATAAAATTGCTAACTTTTTATAAATAGACAATACATCTGAGTCATTCTCCTTTTTTCTTTTTTTTTTAAAATTTATTTATTTTCTTATTTATTTTTGGCTGCATTGGGTCTTTGTTGCTGCATGCAGGCTTTCTCTAGTTGCAGCGAGCGGGGGCTACTCTTCATTGCGGTGCATGGGCTTCTCATTACAGTGGCTTCTCTTGTTGCGGACCATGGACTCTAGGTCCGCGGGCTTCAGTAGTTGTGGCACGCAGGCTCAGTAGTTGTGGTGCACAGGCTTAGCTGCTTCGCAGCTTGTGGGATCTTCCCGAACCACAGCTTGAACCCATGTCCTCTGCATTGGCAGGCGGATTCTTAACCACTGCACCACCAGGGAAGTCCCCTGAGTCATTTTTCAATCCTCCATTAGTAGTACAGTGTTTTTCACCCAGAGGCAGCTTGATTGATGTATAATATCCAGAGAGGCTGTCATTTTCAATATCTGTTTAGAACTAGAGCTGACTAGATTGACAAATTAAACTAGAAATAATAGAGCTGATAACTAGAATGCTGCTTAGAGCTCAAGGCCAAGCTTGGGAAAGCATGAGATCATAAGGAATGTGTAAAGAATGATTTCCTTTTTTCTGTAAATACAAAATATTTTTATAATTATTGTTACTGTTATCTGGCCGCAAGCACTCCTCTCTCTTAGTAATAATATAGTGCAGTGGCTCTGAAGAGAGAATTCCACCTCCCTTCCCACTAGCTCTGTAGCCTTGAACATATTATGTAACTTTTCTGTGCCTTAGTTTCCTTGTCTACATAATAAAGTAGACAGTACCACTTCTTAGGTTTGTTGTGAGTATTAAATAAGGTAATTCAGGTAAAACATTCAGCATAATGCTCAATAAATGTTAACTTATTTATTTATTTATTTAAAATTCTAATCCAGCTACCTCTAACCATTGTTTTCAGACATTGGTCTTTAGATTCCTAATGTCATACCTTTGCTCACATCATTCTTTCAGCTTCAAATTAAAAGACTTGCCCCTTCTCCCATTATGCTAAATATATTATTTTCTCCAAGGAATAGGCTAAGCAATTTCCCTGACCATGAAAATGTCTGCTTGTGCTCCAGTGCTCCAATGCTTCATATCAACACCTTCTCCTAATCTCCCTTAGCACAATCAAATCCTATGTTGCCTTGTTTTATTTTGTATCTTGGACCCTTCATCCCCTCTGCTATAGAAGGGAGGTTTCATATCTTAGAGCAAACTCACTGTAACCCTGATCTATAAAGATTATTGGTCAATGAAGGCTTATTAATGATGAAGATGTAGAGTGTCTAATGTAACATTACTTACAATTAGATTCTTAATAAATGCTTCTTTATCACAAGCAATGAACAGATTATATTGTTATCATGAATAAGTCAGGAGTATGTTCTTCCTTTATATTGATTCAAGTTACAACTCTGAACATGATTGCAGTTTTTTTAAGAATGAAAGCACAATATAGACTGTTAAAATTTCAAGATCCTAAAGATGTATGGGTTTTAAAAATTATTTTTTTTCTTAATTCTAGAGTGGGAAGAAGATAGAAAATGCAAGCCTGTTTGATTTAAAGAAGGCTCTATCAGTGTTAACAATTTTAACTACAGTGTCAGATTTGGGTCAGTCTACTTCAAAATGAAAGATATGTTCTAATTTGGAAGGCTAGGAAAGCAAGAATAAGATTGTAGACTTCCAGGTTTGAACCAAGTGGTTTATATCTATTAATGTATCCAATCCTTATAGTAAGGCTGTTATTGTCTTACTGTGTTATTATTGTTTTTATTATTATTGTACCCTTTACAGACAAGAAATCTAGAGCTCAGAGAAACTAAGCAACTTGCCTAAAAAAGTGACAGAGCTGAAATTTGAATTTAAGTCTGCAGGCTCCCATGCGTGAACAGAAACTCTGAAAATCTTCTCCACCACCACAAAGCACTGTTTTTCATGCTGTACGATATGCAGGTCACATAGGGTTGTGACAGTACGATGATGCCAAAGGACTGAGGAGCAGCCTTCTCCCCCAGGGCATAGCTTTTCCAGAGTTTCCTTCTCAGTTGTCCATCCTCCCAAAGACCACAGCTGCTTTAAAAGGACACAGTTTCTTTAAGAGGAAACACTGAAATGTAAAACATTGCCTTAAGAGATGCTGTGCTTTTGGACTCAATTACAGGAGCGTTGGGAGCACCATTTTTATTGGAGGACCCATCAAACCAGTTCCTACATCTCAAAAGACACATATATTTTCAGGATTACTGGAACCCAGATCACAGTCCAAATACATGGGGAAACACGCTGGCTGATCAGGTATTTGCATTAGAAATAAATGGCCTTTCACCATCTCTTCTTTTATTTTATTTTTTTTTATTTAATTTTTTTATTTTTTAAACTTTTTATTTTATATTGGAGTACAGTTGATTAACAATGTTGTTAGTTTCAGGTGTACAACAGAGTGATTCAGTTATACATACACACCATCTCTCTTTTTAAATAGGCATGGCTTCAGCTGGCATTAACATCCCACCAGCCCAATTCCTATTTTTTCTCTCTAGCTGCCCTGAGCTATATCTGCTCTTCCCTCCCCATGAAGTGGCTTTCGTCTGGTAAATTCCACCTCCTCTATCAAGATTAAGATCAAATGTCCCTCCTTTCTGAAGCTTTTTCCTTCTTCCCAGGAAGGCATTTGTCCTTCCTTTTTCTCTCCCCTTTGCAGGCTGTTCACATGTGAATAGTTCTCAAATGTCACCCTGGAATTATTTGTCTTGTGTACCCAATCTCCCTAGCTAGACTACAAAGGTAAGGTGCTTGTCTTATCCATCAAGGTCATTATTCTCAAGTTTCAGTGAATTAATTATTACATGTTTGGGTAGGTAGATGGATGGATCATGATCACATTTCAGTTCCCCCTTAGCTGTTCAGTAACTAATTTTCCTCCATGATAATTATCTAAGCCTTTAATGTCATTCCTTCATTTGCTTGCTTCTTGTACATTTTCATATGTACTTATATTCTCACCCCAAGAGAAATAAAGAAGAAACTTTCATTAGCCAGTTTTATTTCATGCTTACCTTTTTGATGGAAGATGACATTGAAACTCTGGGTCAAATGAAACTGCTGAATTATCTGAGAATTTCAATTATTCATGATTTCCCTCTACAATTTAGCAAATTAGAAAACAAAAATGTATAATTAATAAATTAATTAATTCCTTCACTTATTTTTCTTTCTTTTAACATGTATCAGGCTCTCACTATCACCAGGCATGAGGGTTGTATAATGTCATAAAGAAATTGAAGTCCTTGTTCTTCTGGGACCTGGGTCCTATCCTTATTCTGCTTGGCTGGGTTTTAGCTCATCCACTAGGATCAGTTTCTGCTTAGCATTTGTTGATGAAAAACACCAGCTTGAATAATGCATTTAGCTTTATACCTGTTTTTCTCCAACAGGCATCATGTAGAAGTATTAAAACAAGATATTTGTTTATTCGGCAAATTAAATAATTACATAAGCTGGTAGACTGTGTCTTCTTTATGGAATATTGAAATTTTCAAGTACACTCCTGCCTATAATTGTAGACCATTGCTGTAATCAACTGACAGATACCATAATGTAACAAGACCCTACTACATTTGTTCATACTGTGGCCCCTCACATACTGCAAACATTTGAGCACTGAAGTAAACAGGTCACTAAAAGTGTGAAAACCAAACCTTACTCGGTATTATTCTTCCACTCTATTTCTCTCAGTCTTTTGAGAATACCTGCATGATAATCGAATAAATGATGCAACGTGTGTTCCAAATAATCAGAGATAGTGACTTGAGTTTCGTTTTGTTGCAGGCTCATGAAACATGGACTGCTTTGAAAACAACAGCACAGTATTATCTGAATGTGAATACTTTCACCCTTGACATGTCTACTGCCCAGTAAATGTGCTTTGCTGGTTAAACCAGGATAGCAAGAATAGAGGGAGCCAAAAAGTGGCGATGTACCCAAACAACCAGCTTTGGAGACCTGAGGGCAAATCCATACCGTCTACTAGGTTATTTATTATGTCTGCCTCATGGAGCTGTTGAAAGGAGTAAATACGAAAATCCACATATAGACCTAGAATTAGAAGTTCTCAATAAATGGTAGGTCTTAAAATGAGAACTAAAATAGAGACTGTAGTAATAACATTTACCAAAAAGGGGCTTTTGTGGGAAAAGGAACTATAAAACAAAACAGTTGTGTCATTAAAACTGTCCAAAAAGAAAAAAAACCTCTCTGTTTGTAGCTCCTGCTTTCTATTGCCTCTTCTTTGGGAGAGTTAGTTCACTTTTAATTCAAGGAAGGAAATGGGATCTCTCAAGTGGAGCTCATCCTCTCCTCTTTTCTTCAATACTTGTCATTTCCTAAAGCCAGTCTATTCCAAGACCATATTTTTGAAACTGTTTTTAATCAACGCTGTACTGCTGGACTTCCCTGGTGGCACAGTTGTTAAGAATCCACCTGCCAATGCAGGAGACACGGGTTCGAGCCCTGGTCCGGGAAGATCCCACATGCCGCGGAGCGGCTAAGCCGGTGCGCCACAACTACTGAAACCTGCGCGCCTAGATCCCATGCTCCGCAACAAAAGAAGCCACCGCAACGAGAAGCCCGCGCACCGCAACCAAGAGCAGCCCCCGCTCACCACAACTAGAGAAAGCCTACATGCAGCAATGAAGACCCAATGCAGCCAAAAGTAAATAAGTAAAATAAATAAGTTTAAAAAAAAAAAGCTGTATTGCTGTGGGCAATAATCAAATCTTAACTCATGCTGGGAAACAGATGATGATTAGGAATCCACTGGAAGCCACGTATCTGTAAAGACTTCCTTAGCAATTTTGTAAAATTTGTGCAAGTTTTGCATTCTGGTCCGTAATATATTTATGTTTGTTTCACTATGAAATCATTTTAAAGAAATCTCACACCCGTTATCAGTCACTCCCCAACCCCCCCATGCCCCAGCCCCTAGTAACCACTAATAAACTTTCTGTAGCTATAAAAAACTGAAAGAAATAACATTTTAAACTTACTGGCCATGTACTTTTATTAATCTTTCCAATAAAGCTGAAAAATTGACTCTACGGAAAACTGGACTACATTTATCCTATAGTTTCCCATATATCCATGGAATACTTCAGTACTCTAGCTTGAGAAGTACTGAGAGATGATATACCCAATCACCAAGACTGCCCCCCGTAATCACAGATAAGTGGACTTTTTGCCTTCAGAAGTCTATTTCTCTGTATATCTAGGTCGATTGGTCTCTGCAGGGATTTCTTTTGGTAAATAGAAGCATCCCCCATAGCTGGTCTTATGTGGTCTTAAAACAGTCTTAAGCAATTTTTCAGCAACAAAAATCAGATGCCAAGAAGCTGCACTGTAGACTTTGGCCCAGCACTTTCTTCTCCAAAAGGACACCAGCAGCTACTCAATAGTCTGCATTTCTTATCCCATCCCTTAGAGGTATTCTCAGTGAGAAATTTGAGGCTAATATATAATCTATTGTGTTAACTGTTATTCATCTCTAATACATATAAACGTAGATTTTTAAATCAAAACACAACTGAATGGACAAAAGAAAGAAAACGAATCATTTGGTTTTGCACTAAGAGACAAATTTGACAACAATAATATACATTTTGCTACCACAAAGTCCCACTCTTTGATTGTTTAATAAAAAATTAGAGAATGCCTATGTATTGGTCAGGGTTTCCCCAAGAGTTGGAATCAATAGAATGTGTATATAAATATAAACAGAATTATTTTAAAGAATTGACTCATGTTTACAGATACTGGCAAGTCTAAACTACAGGGTAGGTTAGCAGACTGGAGACGAGAGAAGAACCAACGTTGCAATTCAGGTCTAAAGGCCATTGGGCTAGAAAATCACAGAAGAGCCAATCTTGCAGTCTAAGTCCTCAGGCCATGTGCTGGTAGAATTCCCTCTTGCTCAGAAGAGGTTGGGCTGTTGTTCTATTCAGGCCTTCAACTGATTGGATGAGGCCTACCCACATTACAGAGGGCAATCTGCTCTACTCAAAGTCCACCAATTTAAGTGTTAATCTCATCCAAAAACACCCTTGCTGAAACACCCAGAATTATGTTTGACCACATATCTGGGCAGAGCGGCCCAGCTGAGTTGACACATAAAATTAACTACTACAATATATTTTAAGTTATTTAGATTGTCCACACACATTCACACACACACACTCACCGAGCTGTGATTGGAGCAACATATGGTGGGGAAAAAAAGAAAAAGACTTTCACCCATTCATTTTATTCAGTATACCACAAGAAAGAAGCTTGGTGGCTTGTGGGGCACTAATAATGGGAAATTATAAGTTAGCTGCCAAGTTGATTTTGATTTAGATAACACTAAGAAGCAATTCTGCAATTAGGTTGTTATCTGATCAAACAAGCATGGAAAGGCGGTTTCTTGTCTAAACAATTTTAAGAAATTATTAGAAATTAACAGGATGTCAGAAAACGAACAAACAAAACAAAGACAACCTAGGTCCACCTAAAATAATTTATGTAGAAATCTAGTAGTTAACTTCCACATAGCTGAGCAGGAAGAGGTGAGTACTCAGTTGTACAGATAGGATTTAAGAAAACCCAGGTAATACATATTTAGCATCTGCATACAAAATTGCCTTAGACTACAAGAACTCTGAATTCAGGGCTTAAAGATATTGATCATATTGAGGTACCAATTATCTGGCTGACTCACTTTAACTGATTATTTTCCCAGTGGTATGTGAATCGACATAGTGATTTTTTTTTGGTAGGGGTGGGGTAGTCCTTTATGTCTATATCTAATTTATAAATTGTATGTAAAATCTGCCTTTTTAAAGACTGAAGATTCTTTCAACATTTTTAAGAGACCAGAACAAACTAAAGTAATCTGGACAATATTAGGAAAAATAGAGAGGATCAGAGATGACACTTTTCCTCACTTACTTCCTGAGCCTCTACATGATCTCCATGGTTGGGTGTTTACATGTTCTACTGCAGCATTAAGAACATAACTGCTGTGGTGACTCTGAATTCTTCTAAGTAGAAGGTTTTCATTTTAAGGTCTAAAGGGAACCATGTTGATTTGCCCTCTTTGTCTGATTGATTAAATAGGCACAGTATTTAAGTGGAAGTGACTGATAATGATATTCCCACTAAATTCAGACTCCCCTGAGACTTCAGTGCAAATCTGAGGCTCACCAACTTCACTCTTATTACATAAACAGTATCTGTTAAGTTTTCCTTCATTTTTATAGAACCAGTCAACAAATATGCCAAAGATCAGACTGACCCTTTTAATGGTCTCTTGGACACTCTACCCTCTAGTATTGCTGTAACTCTGTTTCATAGTTCCCCAGTGGATGTTCCAATGCTAAACTGGTCCAAGGAAATAATTCCAAGTCTTCTTCCTCAATGCAATTCATGAGAAGCATGGTTCTAATATTGTTATATATCCTGCACAAAAACCTGTTGTTGTTTTAAAACTTTTGACTGATGAAGAGGGGAGGAAATAACATGTTTTTTTATTGACATAGACTTTGCTGTGTACTATACTAGACAGTTTATATACTTTATTATATTAAATTATAACATTCTGATAAGATAGGTCATGCAGATCCCATCTTAAAGAAAAAAAAAATAAGGCTTAGATATATTCCCCAGATAGAGCTAACTAGAGGTAGCTCTAAAATAGTAATTAGAATGTCTACATTTAAATACTGGCTTCACCATTGCTAGCTACGCCATCTTGTGGAATTAATTACCTCTCTGGGCCTCAGTTTCCTCTTCTGTAATATGGGATAATTGGACTTACTTAATGTGAGGAATACTTAAAATGATATACATAAAGCACTTAGAACACTGCCTGGCATGTAAATAAACACTCAAAAGTCAGCTATTCTTAAAAAAAAAAAAAGTTAGCTATTATTCTTACCTTGCTGAAGGTTTCATGACAGTTCATGCCCTTTTCACTGTATCACAATTTTGCTCCTGAATTCTGTTGCCCAGAACTCAAAGCTCCCCATGATCTCGCCCCTCTCCTATTATTTCCTTTACTCTCCTCAAATACTCTTGCTACTTTGCATCATTTATTGATTCATTTATTTACTTATTTAACAAACACCATGGCCATCTTTCTTTGGCCTAGTCAAGGTAGAGGTACAAAGAGGACTGAGACACACTCCCTTCTCCATAGAGCTTTAAATTCAGGAAGAGAGATAAGTATCCACTGTATTAACACAGATGAATTACAGAAACTCAATTTACAAATCATATGTGCACAGAGGATAGAAAGCTTACTCAGCCTGGGGGCATCAGGGAAAGCTTCACTGAGGAGATAGCTTTAGATTTAGGTTTCAAAGGACACGTAAGAATAACATGTATATGCCATCACTATAATGACAGCTTTTCTATGATACTGTATTTTATACTTATAGTATATATTTAAACTTATATTATTATAGTATAAATTTATACTATTACACTATTGTAGTATATGTGTTTTGTTTGTTTGTTTGTTTTTGTTTTTTTTGCGGTACGCGGGCCTCTCACTGTTGTGGCCTCTCCCGTTGCGGAGCGCAGGCTCCGGACGCGCAGGCTCAGCGGCCACGGCTCACGGGCCCAGCCGCTCCGCCGCATGTGGGATCTTCCCGGACGGGGGCACGAACCCGTGTCCCCTGCATCGGCAGGCAGACTCTCAACCACTGCGCCACCAGGGAAGCCCTATAAGTGTTTTAAGATCAAGATTTACATGAGATTTGTATTTGCAACTCCACCAATATCCAGGACGGTGCCTGGTATGCAGTGAGAATTTGATGAATCAATTGCTACTGTTAAGAAGCATGACTATCAGGGACGTAAGTAGTATTCACAAGAGTTTCCTGTTACCCTTTTGCTATAGACTGAACGTTTGTGACTCTCCCAAAATTCATATGTTGTATTCTAATCCCCAATGTAATGGGTTTGGAGGTGGGAACTTTGAGGTGATGAGGTCAGAGAGTGGAACTTTCATGAATGGGATTAGTGCCCTTATGAAAAAGACCCCAGAGATCTCCCTTTCCCTTTCTGCTATGTGAGGACACAACAAGATGGCCATCTAGGATCCAAGAAGCAGGCTCTCACCAGACACCAAATCTACTGGCACCTTGATTTTAAACTTCCCAGGCTCCAGAACTATGGGAAATAAATTTCCATTGTTTATGGTGTTCTGTTATAGTAGCACAAACGAACTAAGGCACCTTCTTGTATCAGTGGCCGGACAAACAAATAAGATGCAATATAATTTATCCAGTGAATCAATAAAGAACTGAGTAAGAACTCACTAACATTTTTTTTTCATTTCTAGCCTTTAGTTTCATCCACACAGCAGACCCAATCTCAAAAGACACCCATCCTCCTGTGCCAATTCATTATAATTTAAATAGAATAACTATGAATGAGGGTACTGTACATATAGAAAAATTAAAAATGAAGTTATTTATTTTCATGTATTGATTTTACTTATTCTATTTATTTTCTTCAAACTGATCTAGGACATCTTAGGCAACTGAACCAGCAGAGAATATATATATATATATATATATATATATATATATAATCTTCAATGATAGCGGCAGCCTGAATTAATTTTATTGAAAGTAATTTAGCATTGACTGGTTAAATATATAAACTACCCATCTGAAGCAGAGATATTGCCAGACTCCTTCAAATTAGAGACAAAAAACAAATCTTTGGAGATTACATCACAAATTGGAACTGTCTTGGATGGCAGTTCAAATGTAAAAATAAAAAATAAAATAAATTATCTAAATTCAAAATATTTTATGCCATCTATCACAGTGACAAAAGCAGCTGCATTTTCTCCTTCTGATCATAATGTTAGAAAACAAGCAAATTATTTTTTAGCAGACAGTTTCAGGAAAGGTATGCCTTCTTAGGCCTACCCTCTTTTACTCCATCAAAAGTATATTTTAAAAGGGGTTCTTTGATTATCTTTAATCCAGGCAGTAACTACAGAGAGGAGAAAAATGACTTGTAGTATAACTGAAATTTTAGAAACTTTAAATTTACCATACACAGCTCTCTGACATTTTTCCTGAGAGGCTTAAAGTTTAACTCCTAGTTCTGCCTCTTCCTTGAGGGATGGGAAGGATGTAGTCTGGTATTTAAGAATGTAATCTCTGGAGCCAGAGGCCTGGGGTCATGGTTCCTTGGCTAGCACTGTCTCCTTGGTCATGTCACTTATCCCCACTGTGGCTGAGTTTGCCATCTGTGAAACAGGAATGATAAGTGCACCGACCTCAGTGGGGTGGAGCAGGGCTTGCACGAGATGAGCTTCTTCTGGCACAAAATAGGCTTTCTACAAATTCTTGCTTGCAGTAATGGAATGCACGTATCTCCACTTTGTTTTCCAAAATAGATTTAACTATTAGGAAAATTCTTCATCTTATAAACACACAAGGGATACTTTCTTTTTTAAGCTATAAATATACCTGATTATGATAACAGTGTTGAAAACATTTCCGCTAAGGACCTCAGTCAAAAATTTTATCACCTGAATTTCTGCTTTTTAGTTCACAGACCAACATAGATCATTTTCCCTTAACGTACCATAAAATGGTTACCCAACTGATGACAAGCAGGAAGAAATTAAAACTCAGGGAGCTCCCAAGTGTGGGTATTTCCAAAACAACAGAGATTAATCTTTCTATTGTTCTGTTTTCTAAAGAATCTCAAACATTGACCCCATAGCTATACATTTGTGACTTGCTATATTTGAACCACTACAACTACTTTGTGTTGAGTGTCAGAGATGAATGGGAGCAGTCCCTGCTGTTAAGGATCTCAAGGGACTCAAGTGTAATGAGGGGTCTCCTTATGTGTAAGCTGGGGTGATGAAAGTGCCACAGTGGTAGTTATAGCAGCAAAAGGCTCTCGATGGCCTGGTGTCTGCCTGTACCTCTGATCTCATCCTGGGCTCCCACTCATGACATGTTCCAGTCACACTGGCCTTCACCATTATTGTAAAGCATGCCAAGTCTGGTCCAGCCTCAGAGACTTACACTTCCCTCTGCCTGGATTCTTTTCCCCATGAGGTTCACAACGTTGGCTTCTTCTTATCATTTAGATCTCAGCTCAAGTGTTTCTCCTCAGTGAAAGCATCCCTGACCAACTGGTCTTAAGTAGCTAACTGCATTAGTTTACAGACATAGTGGCTTCAACAATATGAATTTATTTTTTAACATCTTTATTGCAGTATAATTGCTTTACAATGGTGTGTTAGTTTCTCCTGTATAACAAAGTGAATCAGCTATACATATACATATATTCCCATATCCCCTCCCTCTTGCGTCTCCCTCCCACCCTCCCTATCCCACCCCTCTAGGTGGTCACAACGCACTGAGCTGATCTCCCTGTGCTATGCGGCTGCTTCCCAC